>NC_072446.2:17238269-17547500 GCF_028878055.3 Symphalangus syndactylus | reverse complement strand
GTCTTTTTTTTTTTTTTTTGAGACAGTCTCACTCTGTCCTCCAGGCTGGAGTGCAGTGACGTGATCTTGGCTCACTGCAGACTCAGTCTGCTGGGTTCAAGCAGTTCTCTGCCTCAGCCTCCCGAGTAGCTGGGATTACAGGCGCCCATCACCACGCCCGGGTAATGTTTGTATTTTTAGTAGAGATGGGTTTTCACCATCTTGGCCAGGCTGGTCTTGAACTCCTGACCTTGTGATCCACCTGACTTCGCCTCTCACAGTGCTGGGATTATAGGTGTGAGCCACCACGCCCAGCCAAAAGGTCTTTCATCAGTAATAAATTAACCTTAGCTTACTTTTTAACTTTTTACCTGATAAACTTTTAAATTTTTGAGAATTTTTTTTACTCTTTTGTAATACAGCTGCAAACACAAACACTTTGTATAGTTGTACACAAATACTTTCTCCTTTAGCTTGCAAGTAGGGTAAAAAAAATTCTCTTTATGTCCTTATTCTATAACCTCTTTTCTATTTTTTAATTTTTTAAACTTTTTCATTTAAAACCACGACACAAACATGAACATTAGCCTTGGCCTACATAGGATCACCATCTTCCACCTTCACATCTTGTCCCACTGGAAGGTCTTCAGGGACAACACATATGGAGCTGAGCTGTCTTCTCCTATGATAGCAATACTTTCTTCTGGACTACCTGCTTGAGGCTGTTTTATACTTACCATTTTTTTCTTAATAGAAGAAATGCACTCTCAAGTCATCATAAAAGTATAGTAAACACATCAACCAGTAACTATCACTTATTATCAAGTAGTATGTGCTATACGTAATTGCATGTGCTACGTCTTGTTTAAGACTGGCAGCACAGTTAACTTTATTTACATGAGCATCACCACAAACACATGAATAACGCATTGCACTACAATATTATGATGGCTGCAGCATCACTAGGTGACAGAAATTTTTCCACTCCACCATACTCTTACAGGATCACTATCATGTGAGATCCACCATTAATTGAAACATCCTCATGTGGTGTATGACTAAACAGGCACACTTCAGAAATATTGAGGGTTTGGTTCCAGACCACAGCAATAAAGTGAGTATTGTAATACAGTGAGTTACACACGATTTTTGTTTTTTCCAGTGTATATAAAAGGCTTATTTACACCATACTGTAGTTTATGAAGTGTGTGTATTAGGCTGTTGTTGCACTGCTATAAAGAAATACCTGAGACTGAGTAATTTATAAGAAAAGAAGTTTAATTGGCTGTGGTTCTGCAGGCTGTACAGAAAGCATAGAGGTGTCTGTTTCTGAGGAGGCCTCAAGAAGCTTACAATCATAGCAGAAGGCAAAAGAGAGTAGGCACGTCATATGGTGAAAGCAGGAGCAAGACAGAGGGGAGGTGCTACACATGTTCAAAAGATCAGATCTCACGCGAATGCAGAGTTAAAGCTCGTTTATCATCAAGGAGGTAGTGAAAGGCATTCATAAAGGATCTGCCCCCATGATCCAAACACTTCCCAGCAGTTCTCACTTCCAATTATAGTACAATGGGGAATACAGTACAACATAAGGTTTGGGCAGGGACAGATATCCAAACTATATCAGTGTGCAATAGCATTATATCTAAAAAACAGTGTGTATGTCTTAACTTAAAAATGCTTTAATGCTAAAAAATGCTAACAATATTCTGAGACTTCAGCAGTTGCAGTCTTTTTTTTTTTTTTTTCTTTTTTTGAGACATGGTCTCACTGTCACCCAGGCTGGTGTGCAGTAGCACAATCTCGGCTCACTGCAACCTCTGCCTCCTGGATTCAAACGATTCTCTTGCCTCAGCTTCTCAAGTAACTGGGACTATAGGTGTGCACCACCATGCCAAGCTAATTTTTGTATTTTTGATAGAGATAGAGTTTCACCATGTTGGCCAGGCTGATCTCAAACTCCTGACCTCAAAGTGATCCGCCCAAAGTGCTGGGATTACAGGCGTGAGCCACTGCGCCAGGCCTGAGTTGCAGTCTTCTTAGTGGTAGAGAGTCTTGCCTCAATGTTGATGGCTGCTGACTGACTAGGTTGGTGGTTGCTGAAGGTTGGGGTGGCTGTGGCAATTTCTTAAGACAACAGTCAAGTTTTCCATGTTGATTGACTCTTCCTTTCATACAAGATTTCTCTGTTGCATGCAGTGTTGTTCGATAGCATTTTACCCACAGTAAAACTCAAAATTGAAGTCAATCCTCTGAAACCCTCTCTGCTTCTGCTTCATCAACTAAGTTTATGTAACATTCTAAACCCTTTGTTGTCATTTCAACAAGGTTTATAGGATCTTCTCCAGGAGTAGATTCCATCTTGAAAAAACTACTTTCTTAGCTCTTCCTTAAGAAGCAAGTCCTCATCCATTCAAATTTTATCTTGAGATTGCAGCGATTCAGTCACATCTTCAGACCACACTTTTAATTCTAGTTCTTTTGTTACTTCTACCATATCAGCAGTTACTTCCTCCACTGAAGTCTTGAACCCTTCAAAGCCGTCCATGAGAATTGGAATCAACTTCTTCCAAACTCCTGTTAATGCTGACATTCTGACCTCCTCTCCTGAATCCTAAATGTTCCTAATGGCATCTAGAATGCTGAATCCTTTCCAGAAGATTTCCAGTTATTTTACCCAGACCCATCACTGGAATCACTATCTATGGCAGCTATGGTCTTACAAAGTGTATTTCTTAAATTATAAGACTTGTAAGTCACAATTGTTGATCCATGGGCTGCAGCATGGATGTTTTGTTAGCAGGTTTGTAAACAACATTAATTTCCTTGTGCATCATCAGCGGCTCTTGCGTGACCAGGTGCATTGTCAATGAGCAGTAATATTTTGACCTAAGCAGTAGGTCCCAACAGTAGGCTTAAAATATTCAATAAACCATGCTGTAAACAGATTTGCTGTCATCCAGGTTTTGTTTTACTACTTATAGAGTATAGGCAGAGTCGATTTAGCATAACTCTTAAGGGGTCTTAGATTTTTGGAATGGTAAGTGAGCATTGGCTTCAACTTAAAGTCACCAGCTACATTCGCTCCTAATAAGAGAGTCAGCTTGTACCTTGAAGCTCTGAAGCCAGTCATTGTCTTCCCCTCAATAGCTATGAAAGTCCTAGATGACATCTTCTTCCACTGATCGCAGAGCAATATAACCAATATAATAGTAATGAAAAAGTCTGCAATATTGTGAGAATTACCAAAAGGTGACAGAGGGACACAAAGTGAACACAAGCTGTTGGAAAAATGGCACTAATAGACTGCTGGACTCAGGGTTGCCGCAAAACTTCAATTTGTGAAAAATGCCATATCTGTGCCATGCAGTAAGGTGAAGCAAAATAAAACCAGATATGTCTGCATAAAATGCCATTTTTAAGTTTAAAAAAAAAATAATGAAGCAGACCGGTGAATTCACTGCCCAACCTAAGCACTACCACACCATGAATGCTAGTCTGTTCTCCAGCACTCCTTCCTAGTTCCATTCTGTTTCTCTCTGATTTGTGAGTTTCTTACTTTTATATTTTAAAAATGTATTTCTACAACATATGCATGTATCCTTAAATAACATTTGTTTAGTCACTTCAATTTTGTTTAGTATTCAGTCATTTGCAACTTTCCTCTTTTCATCAAGATTGATCTATGTCATCTTATTGTCTGTAGCTATTGTTCGTTCATTTTTACCAGTGTATGAAATTCCACTGGGTGATCATAGTGCATTATTTTTGTCCAATGTCTTTTCAATAGATATTAGAGTTGTTTCTATCACTGTGCTCTTTGGGAAATGCTGTTGCTAATAGGCTTATGACGGTAAGTTTCAGAAATTCTCTGGGGCAGTGGGTCTCCAAGTGGGGTCCCTGGACCAGCACTGCAGCAGCATTTGCATCACCTGAGAATCTGTTAGTTCTGTGGTCTTAATATTTATGTCCCCTCAGATTATATGTTGAACCCTTAACCCACATGGTGATGGTATTAGGAGATGGGGTCTTTGAGAGATGATTAGATCATGAGCATAGACCTCATGATGATTGAGATTGGAGACTCCTGAGTACTCCCTTGCCCCTTTCAGCATGTGAGGACACAGCTGAAGTTTCCACCTATGAACAAGGAAGTGGACCCTCACCAGGCACCAAATTTACCAGTGCTTTGACCTTGGACTTCCCAGCCTCCAGTGCAATGAAAGATATAATTCTATTCTTCCTAAACTATCCAGTTTATGGCATTTTATTATAGCAGCTCAAACAGATGAAAACAGTTAGAAATACAAATTCTCAAGCTCTAAATCAGAGGAACAAAATCAGAAACTCCGGGGATGAGTCCAACAGTCTGTTTTTGTATGTGATTCTGATGTTCTCTCAAGTATAAAAATTATACTAGGAGTTTGCTTGCTCATTCTTGACTCAGTTTACCTTAGTTGTTAAATCTTTTATCTTAGAATATTTCTCAGTTTTATATCTCTTCACTTCCCTGAAGAGATTAAGATTTTAAAAAGATCTCATTTTTTTATCTCATTTCTTCTGGGCCTTGTAAATTATTCTTCTAAATAATTAATTTATTCCATCTTAATCTCTAAATCCTAATAATAGATTTGAGAATTTAGATCTCAAGGATTAATTTTACTTCCCTCCATTGCTTTTACCCTTTTATATCTATTGATTCAAATATTTCAGATTTATCTCATATTTATTTCAATTTCTAATTTTCAATCATCTCTAACATTTTTAAGCACCCATTATTTCTGTATTTTTCATATTATCTCACATTTTCCCCATTTTCTTATTTTTTAATGTGTTTCATTTTCATTCTTGGCAATAAATGAGCCTTATAAATTTGTGAACAAAGGGTTCATGTTAGAACCAAAAGATAATAGTGATTTTATTTTTTAACCATAAGTTGCTTTAATACCCTCTTCTTACTTCCCCCCAAAACAGTCGTGGACAGGAAGCTGTGGCAAGTTGAGATTGTCTCTTCTTTGAATTAATTTCCTTTGGATAGAATTCTCTTTTCAGCTCGGCTAATTTGACCCAGAGAAACAGTAGACTTTCTACCACCCACATAGGCAAAGTAAGGAGGACTTTGTTCCTAGGGAGTTCCCTCAAGCCATGTGTCAAATGTCTGTGACATTAGATGGAGTCTCACCAGTGGGTTAAAAGATGCCTAGAGGAAGCAAGAGATGACACATTTTTATAATCTGTAGATAACAATAGCCCTAGAATTTAGGATTTTTATATGAATTTAGGATTTTTTATTTTATTTTTATGTGAGAAATATGGAACTTCTCAGTGTTTGCATGTAAGAACACTCATTGGTCTTTGTTGACACAAGGAATAATAAGGGGCTAGAGTAGAGAAAGTAATGGTGCTTAAGAGTCACTACTTACAAAAAGAAAATGTGTCAACTATTAGAGACAGAATGATGCAGAAATTCAAAACATGAACTTTGGAGCTAGAATCTGCCAGCTGTATTTTTGGGCAGGGGTCTGGCAGTTGTGAATCCTGCTAGCTGGGTGGCTTTGGACAACTTACTTAACTTCTCTGTGCCTCAATTTATTCCTGGATAAAATGGAAATAATAACATAATTGTTCTATAGATAAAATGGGTTAATATATGTGACATATTAACATGGTGCCTATAATTACGTAATAAACACTGTAAATGTGATGTTATTGTTGTTACTACTGTAATTACATAATTTACATTTTTCCACATGTATCATATCCTCAAAATTTAGGAGTCACCCTTTAGTGTTTGAAAAAGCCTTATTTATAGCCAACATTTTAACTTATTTTAATAATATATCATTTTAACTTATTTTAATAATATATTTATTGGGAAAATGTTTATTTCTCTGGAATGAGAGCTTTTAAATAATCCATTAAATATTAACTCAACTTTTTATTTATTTGAATACATTATGAAGAACTGCAAATCTCTTGAAGTTATAGCTGAGAGTGAGTGCATACATACACATGCACACAGAGTAAAGTAACTTATGATTAGATGTGCTTTACATTTTAAGTACAAATACAAAAGAAACACGTGAAGTTGGAGTCCACCCTTGATTTTTCTATGGATTTTCCATTAATGGCTTGAAATCCTTTAATGAAGGAGGCCTACTGAGCTGAGTTATACACATTTGTGTTAGGGAATGATTAGGTTCATGAATAAGTAATTCAAAATAATGAAGACTTATGAGTTGATGTGAATCATAAACAAGCTGTTATTGTGGTTGCCCTCCTAGAATTGAAAATTAAAGGATTAGTCATTTCTTTTTTTTTTTTTTTTTTTTTTTTTTTTTTTTTTTTTTGAGACGGAGTCTTGCTCTGTCGCCCAGGCTGGAGTGCAGTGGCGCCCTCTCGGCTCACTGCAAGCTCCGCCTCCCGGGTTCACGCCATTCTCCTGCCTCAGCCTCTCCGAGTAGCTGGGACTACAGGCGCCCGCCACTACGCCCGGCTAATTTTTTTGTATTTTTAGTAGAGACGGGGTTTCACCGTGGTCTCGATCTCCTGACCTCGTGATCCGCCCGCCTCGGCCTCCCAAAGTGCTGGGATTACAAGCGTGAGCCACCGCGCCCGGCCAAGGATTAGTCATTTCTTTAAGATTTGACCTTTTTGGGTCTAATGAAAATATAAGAAATATTTTAGAATAATTTTTATGGAAGAATGTTGTCCATCTTTTTCAAAATTCTCAAGACAATCTCAAAAGAGTCAACAAACAGAGGCTAAGGAAACAATTCACTTAGAAAGTACTTGACCAGCCTTAAGAATGGGGCAGTACTGGGATCTGGGAGACTTGGCTTCAGTGTGCTGCCCTAAACTGTTCATTCTGAAGTGTTCTGCCAACCTGAGCCTCCAACACAAGGGGAGGCCAAGCTCGCTTCAAGCAATTGTCAGTTCACACCATGGCTGTTTTTCATGAGTTTTAAGGGCTGAAAAGGGGGATGGAAAGACAGTTTCATCTCTCATGCCAACTACAATCAGTGGGTGATGATTATCTGACTGGACTATGTCGAAAATGAATCAGAAGTTAATTCCAAGCTCAGAGAGTGCTGTAATCAATTAATGGAGTCTGGCATTGCTAGGGAGAAGGATAATCAGCACCCTCACCAGGTGTTGGCCATCCCAGGATAGAGGGATGTCAGAAAGAAAGACAAGTCTCCTTTGTTCAGTTTGGAAATCATGCTCATTTGCCTGGATTAATTTTGTGTATTGGTTTGCAGAATTGAAATGCCAGACTCCTCAGTAGTTTTTTGGACCAGATAGCTTAAAACAAATAACACTATGATGCCTACCTTCTCACAGTTTATAGCCTAAGTGAGCAGGACATCTGTCTGATTCATTTTTGTTGTGTTATTAGAGTAATGCCTGGCATATAGTAAATGTTTCATAAATTATTGTCATTATGTATTCATCGACTAATTTTTTGAGCACCATTTTGTGTCTATCCTTGGGTTGGATAATGAACAAAATGGAAATGTCATCTGCTTAATGGAGCTTGTGCTTAGTGAGAGGGTTGGGCATCTAATGAATTTATAGGCGAATTGTGGTACGTGCTACTAGGTCAATGTACTCAGCTCAGGGAGAGAGAAGAATGGTGGAATCTGCATGAGAATAAAGATTTTGGGAAAGACCTTTTTAGAAGAAATTTTGATTTAAATCTGAAAGATGGGTAAGAATTTGCCAGCTAGAGATCATGATTTTGTTTGGAAGAAGATTCCAGACAAAGGAACAGCATGTGCAAAATCTGGGCATGGGAAAGAATTTGGCATGGGATAAAAGGCTGGCTTGGCTGAAGTGTAGTGAGGGAGGGGATAGACTTTAGGATGACCTTGGAGAGATAGGTAGGGCCAGGCTTTCCTGAGCCTGAAGGTCATATTAAGGAACATGAAATGTACCTTAAGAGTAATGGGAAAACAATAAAGAGCTGGATATGGGTTGAGTTGTAGAAACTGTTAATATTTGATTGACATTTTAAAATGTCACACTGGTTGCTGGGAGAAGAATTGGTTGTCTAGGGGAACTTTCCCAAGATTACGGGGCAAAGCCAGGCTACTCGGCAACGTATGGCAATAAACACATAGTGGCTATCTCTTTAAACAAAGCATGAGCTCTCCATCTTCCAGGGGTTCATGTCCACTCCCTTTGACTGCATTGGTGACAGTGGATGTAGAGAGAAATGGATGAATTACTTTGTACTTGGCCTAGTTTACTCCTCAAAATGACCTGCTTTGCTACTGTACAAATGAAGCTGTCACCATTGGTACACTATCTTTATTTCAATAACTTCTGCTTACATTTTCTCTAAATTCCCTTTTCCAACTCAAAAGGTTAAAAAAAGAAGAAGAAGAAGAAAGGCTCACTCTCCAACTTTCAGAGAGAAAAGTACTGGAAGATGAGACAGGGAAAATGGTCTTGGCTATTTGTAGACTTGATCTAATGCCTAGGAATGATAATTACCCCTGTGAATTCCTAAAGGGACTGCTTGAAGTCAAGTTTAGCACATGCAGTGGATTGCCCTCAGAGGTGAGGACATACTTCAGTTGAGTTAAAGTGTAGTTTCCATTGTCTACTTTAGCATGATTCTCCTGCCACTCCATTGGCTGCACCCTTTAACCTTGCTGCAGGAGTTCTCCCAGTTAGTAAATGGTGAGCATCTTAGAACACTCATTTGAACTATTCTTAAGTGAGAGACAGCATGAAATTGGAATACAGTCTCTAAGCCCGAGTTTCTCGGCAGGTTTTCTGTGACAGTTTGGTCTGTACTTCATCAATGCAGCTTTATAATGTTAAATTTTGTTAAGGGAGCATTGTGTTAATTAAATCAGCAAGCAGATATTGGGTAGCTAAATTGCAATCATTTGGTCTTTGATCAAAACTCAGCCTTTCTCAAGTAAGTTGGTCGGAGAATAGGACTTTTATTGTTCACATTGCCAGCAGCAAGAAAAATCCATTTTTTCCCCAACCCAGACATGTTTAAATACATCTTAATTGTCCTGATTACTCTGAGAGTTTTGTTCGCAAGACTTGGCTCCATTTAAAGGGCTGAGTACTTCTTGAGAATTGTAAGAAAAGCAAATCTGACTGAATAAGGCCAGCTAAGATCAATATTTTTTATTAACTAGTTTTCTTTCATTTTGTACTAAGAAATAATGCAGATGTGTCATAAAATGGTTACGACAATGCCAAAGTTTTATCTTCTGAAAATATAAGACTCCTGCCACCCTTGAACCTCCAGTTTTCCAGACCCCATTGTCAATGTTGGGCACAATTTCATGTGTCTCCTTCCATAATTAGTGTAAACATGATGTACAAGTTGTGTATAGACTATGTATGCAGATCTATACAGGCTATGCTGAAACAGATATATAGCACATCTGTATTAGTCTATTCAGGCTGCTATAACAAAATATCTTAAACCTGGTAATTTATAAACAACAGAAACTTATTGCTCACACGTTTGAGGCTGGGAAGTGGAAGGTCAATGTGCCAGCAGATTTGGGGTCTGTTGAGGGCTCATTATCTGCCTCACAGTTGATGCCCTCTATGTGTTCTCACAAGGCAGAAGGTGCAAACAAGCTTTCTCAGGCCTCTTTTATAAGGGACTAATTCTGTTCATGAAGGCTCCAACCTCAGGATCTAATTACCTTCTAAAGGCCCCACCTCTTAATCCTATTGCATTGGGAATTAAGTTTCAACATATGAGTTTTAAAGGGGACACAAACATGAGATTATAGCAATATCGGTCATTTTCTGCTCATTGGAGGGCTTCTCTACTTGTTGTGCACTTTGTTTTTTGTACTCAGTTAGCTCTGCCATTATTTCATGATTCTTGGTAATTTCAATATTCATGTAAGTAAACCATTCACTACCCTGAACTCTCAATGAACTCTTCCTCAATGATTTTCAGTATCTTGTTTTCTTGATCATACTATAATCTAGACTTGTCATTGCCAATAAAGAAAAACAGCATTTTATTCTCAGACTCCTGAGTCCCACTCTCCAATCATCACCTCTAGGTTCCCAACAATTCTTCAACCCCAACATGACCTACAAACCATTGAGACCACCACTGTTAGTAGCCTTGTAACCCCTCAAATCTGCTCTTCCTTTCTTAGCCAGCTGAGATCCCAAAGTCCAATATATACATATATATATAAATTTTCCTTTACATATGCCCTTAAATTTCTCACCCTTCATTACACTCACCAGAGAGAACCACATCATAGATTGAATCCAACTTTTGCCTATTTCATGCCTAAACCCAGTCTACTACCTGGCCTGACATTAAATGTAGATTTGCTAACCCCAAGTGGGCCTCGTGCTGCTGATTTTTCTGCATCTTTTCTTTAGCCCATTAACTCTCCCATTCTCTTGGGACCATTTTCTTCCTCTCAAACCTGCAAAATCTCCTCCCCAAACTTGGCTGATGATATTGCTTTTTATTTTATTTATAAAAAAGCAATCATAAGAGGGCTTCCACATATTAATACCAGTCATCTACTAATGGACAGGCTCTTCAATTGTATACTCTGCCTTTCATCCAGGTACTGCAGATGAATGATTCTGCAAGCCTGCAGCTAACTTTTGCAGGGCTTGAAGGATGAATATGCTCATATCTAGACATCTTCTTTTTCAAGATCCATTGCCCTCTCTCATGCAAAGAGCAACCCTTAGGAATGTGGTTCATCCTCAGGAAAGCTGGCCTGGGAGGAGGATCTTGTAGGTCTTGGAAGTAGATTCCGATTTACTGAACATTACGTGGAATGCATTCTAGAAGTGGGGACACTGGCTCCCAGGCTATCTGTGGAGGGGTAAGACATGAGGAGGGTGGCATGGAAGCTGTCTGAAAGCGTGAGGCCCGTGCCAAGGGCTCAAGGTGCCAGATCGAAAAGGAGAGTGGCTGTCTGGTCTCACAGTAAGAACACACCACCTCACTTGTACAATTTACTTTTATCTCTTCTCTTGATTATGCAGTGAATGTTCCCACTTTCTCCTGCATCAGTGATATTCTCCCTTCTCTAGACAGTTATCCTCAGCATATACATGTGCTGGGGTTTCATCCATCTCATAAAACCAAAACACTAAACTACCAACTTCAGGGTAGTGTGTTAAGTATGAGATAACTGGAAAACTATCTAATACACAAGCAGCTTTTAAAATTACTAATCATATGAATGAACAAATACATTTCTCACTGATGTATAATTTTATACTTTATAAAATCATTTTGTATTATCTTCCTCCTTCTCCCCTATATCTTCGACCCTCTAATATCTAATTTCTTTCCTCACCTAAAAAAAAATCTTTGAACACACAGTTCATACTTGTCACCATCACATTTTTCTGTCCTATTTCATCCTGACCCCATTCCAAGTTGACTTTTATCACTGTTACCCCACAAAACTGCTCTGGTCAAGGTCATCATGACTTCTAAGTTGCTAAAACTGGTAGTTAATCCCCAGTCTCCATCTTAGCCAACCTGCAACATTCTGGCCAGTTATTCATTCTATTCTGGAGTCATTTCTTCTCTTGGCTTCTAGGTCATCACTGATTTTGAGTTTGGGTATTTTGATTGCCCTGACTCAGTTGTCAATATCTCACAATAGGAAAGCCCTGAGAAGCTGCTGGCCACTTCCTCCCCTGTCAACACTCACATTCTGAATGATTGGGTGTGTTAAATATGCTGTGTGTGTTGATGCCTCTCAAATGTGTATCTCCAGCCTTGATTATGCCCTAGAAATCGACCCTCACTTTTTATTATTTGCATTCACATGCTTAATGGCATCTCAAGCGGAACAGGTTCAAAGCCAGCTTCTGACCCTTCCACTAACCTGCTCCAACTGCTGCATCTTATTCATGTCATTAAATGGGAATCCCATCCTTTCCTTTGCTCAGACTTAAAACCCTAGAGTACCTTTGACTCTTCTATACCCCACTTCTTGCATATCTACAGATGCTTTTAGCTATATACCATGTATAAGTTTATACAGACTAGGAAATTTGATACTCTCATTTTTTATCACTCCCTCCCTGAATATGACAAAAACCTTTCCAGTAACTATTGGGAAATGAAGCAAATAAAACAATGGTCTAAAGAAATGCAGACAGGAAGTTTTTCTTTTATGTTTTTTATTATATGAACATGCCAGCAAAAAAAGTATGTAAATATATTATTTTTATATACATAGCAAGATAGTAATAGTTTTAATGACATAAATGCATTTTTTAAAAGGGGAAAACCTGTGCCTAGATATTTGTCTTTCTCAGTATCAAATACCATTAGAGCTTTTGTTAAACAAGTATAAAAATTTTAAACACAAAAGCTCCAAGTAGTCACATAAAAAGGCAGATTTAAAGTATCTCATGTTTTGCCGTTTCTTTATTATAATCTCTGGGGTATCAGTGTTTATTTCACATCTGCTCTTTAAATGCAGAACTGTGTAATTCCACTGTGGTTGGAGAGACAAGCTATGCCCGAAGCAAGCTTGAAGGCGTCCAAATATTTAAGACTCTACTCTTGGAATAAATGCATGTGATTGAGTCTACATGTGTGCGGGGCCAACTTATGAACAGGGATTTTCCAAATGAACTTTCATTTACAAAACAATGTTTATTAAAGAAAAAGTAACAGCAATGTGATAATCTGAAACTTTTATACATTATTAAATAAAACTCAGTGGTAACTACTGCAACTGAGTAGAAATAAGATGAATAAAATATGTTTCTGAGGAAGGATTGTTCTTATCACTGATATTGTTCATAGTTTTTGGCATGGTGATAAGAAGTAGATCAAATTGTAGTCATTTCATTATCCTCTAAAAATTATCTGTAAGCATTGTGTGCCCCTGTGGCCTGTGCCCAGGACAGTCCCCTTCCACACCTGTCCTCTGTTTCCCACTCATCGGAAAAAGAGGTAGTTAGCCTGTGACATCAATGGTTCTTTAAAGTGAGTCTATAATACCTATACTTGCAAAAAAAAACATTCATGAAATAGTGGCCTACAAAACAGATCAACCCTTGCATATCTTTTATTTTGACTGTACTGGGCTTTTAAATTAGTGACCATCATTTAACAATGCAGAGAGTTCGCATAAAAATATGTATTGCTAGCTGCTCTTAAAATACTGATAGCTGCTATAACATGGGTGAACCTCAAAAACACTATGCTAAGGGAAAGCAGTCAGAAAACTCTGCCTATATGCATTGTCCAGAACAGAGACAGAAAATAGATTAGAGGTTTTCTCATGTGAGAGGGAATGAATGTGATTGCTAATGGAAATGGGAACTTTGTGTGTGTGATAGTGAATGTGTTCTCAATTTATGTTATAGTAATAGCTGCACAATTCTATAAATACACTGAAAACCATGGATTTGTATACTTTAAACAGGTGATTTTTATGCTATGTTAATTTAGTTTCAATAATGCCATCAGAAAAAACAAACAAAAAAAAGGAACAGTTGGAAGATCAGGTAATACTGATGCCACACTTCCCTATGGTAAAAACTGCTGGTATTTTATTAGGACTTTTTCTATTTAAATGGATTCTACACTTTTCTGCTCACCTCAGTCCCTACTAATTCTTCAAATCACTCTCAATCCTGAGGCCAAAGCCCAATTTGTTCCTGCACTGTTTTCCTCACCATAAAATTAAGAGAAATTTAATTTTTTTTGGTATCCGTATCTCTAGCAAATATAAGTAATTGAAAGATACAGCTGAAGATGAATCATATGTTCCATGATTAATGAGGAACAGCCTACTTTCTCTGTGGCCTCTCGTCTATCTCATTGATTTTGCATCACCTACCATGCTCCCATGTCTTAGAGCTCTTCCTAAGATGGATGAGACAGAAGGAACAAAGGTGTGTTCCACCAGAATGCACTGGTCCCGCCACAGCTGGTGTGCACGCATGAGGTCAAACCCACCAATGTATCATCTGACTTGCTGGTATCTAGGCTGTGGCCATGTTAATTGTCACGAAGGTCACCTCTATGGCATCCCTCATGGATGGTAGAGTTGACAAGGCAGAGCAGAAGTCCCCTAGGGCTTGGTGTTCAAACAGGTAGGGGCCAATTCTTCAGTGTTCGCCCAGACTGCCATTACCTTCCCATGCCAGGCTTCACCTCCTGACCTGTTTGTTTCCGATGCTTTGCCTTCACGAAGGTGGAAAATCCTACAGTGGACTCATAGAGTCATATTCTCTCTCTCTCTCTCTCTCTCTCTCACACACACACACACACACACACACACACACATCTATGAACATATATTTAAAAATTCATCACTAACGGCTGGGTGCAGTGGCTCACACCTATAATCTCAGCACTTTGGGAGGCTGAGGCGGGTGGATCACCTGAGGCCAGGAGTTTGAGACCAGCCTGGCCAACATGATGAAACCCGTTTCTACTAAAAATACAAAAAGTTTGCTGGGTATGGTGGCATGCACCTATAATCCCAGCTACTTGGGAAGCTGAGGCAGGAGAATTGCTTGAACTCGGGAGGTGGAGGTTGCAGTGAGCTGAGATTGCACCATTGCACACTAGCTCGGGCAACGAAAGCCAAAGTCTGTCTCAGGAAAAAAAAAATTATCACTAACTATAGAGGGCGGTATTAGTCAGGGCTCTGTAGAAGGACAGAACTAACAGGATATAGGTATATAGGAAAGGGAGTTTATTAGGAGAATTGACTCTCACGATCACAGGATGAAGTCCCACAATAGGCTGTCTGCAAGCTGAGGAGCCAGGAAGCCAGTCCAAGTCCCAAAACTTCAAAAGTAGAGAAGCTCATGGTGCAGCCTTCAGTTTGTGGCTGAAGGTCCGAGAGCCCCTGGCAAATCGCTTGGTGGAAGTCCAAGAGTCCAAAAGCTGAACAACTTGGAGTCTGATGTCAAGGTGGGAAGCATCCAGCACAGGAGGAAGATGGAGGCCAGAAGACTCAGCCAGTCTAGTCCATCCACGGTCCTCTGCCCGCTTTGATTCTAGCTGCATTGACAGCTGCCTACATGGTGCCCAACCAGATTGAGTGTGGGTCTGCCTCTCCCAGTCCACCAACTCAAATGTTAATCTCCTTTGGCAACACCCTCACAGATACACCCAGGAACAATACCTTGCATCCTTCAATCCAGTCAAGTTGATACTCAATATTAACCATCACAAAGGCCTTACAGTAGGAGGTGACAGGATGTACATACGGTAACAATATAAGACACAAGTATCAGATTGAACACATGAGTTAAATTCTGGTTCTTCACTGGGCGTGGTGGCTCATGCCTGTAATCCCAGCACGTTGGGAGGCACAGGCGAGGAGATCATTTAAGGTCAGGAGTTTGAGACCAATATGGTGAAACCCTGTCTCTACTAAAAATACAAAAAATTAGGCGGGCGTGGTGGCCCACACCTGTAATCCCAGCTACTTGGGAGGCTGAGGCAGGAGAATCGCTTGAACCTGGGAGGCAGAGGTTGCAATGAGCCAAGATTGCACCACTGCACTCTAGCCTGGGCAACAGAATAAGACTCCATCTCAAAAAAAATAAAAATAAAAATAAAATTTAAAAATTCTGGTTCTACCATTTACCATAGGTGTGGCAAGAGATATGCCCCTTTCAAACTTAGCTATCTCAGCAGTAGAATCGGGAGAATAACGTTTTATTATTACTATTTTATAGCTAAGAACTTTGAAACAACTAAACAAAAGGAAAAATCTCTTTGCAAGATTGAGGGTTTTCTGGTGGTGGCCACAGGCAGGGATAATGCAGGCGTGTGCTGGATTCAGGCTGTGTGGCGCTGGCTCTATTCCCTGCTCAGCTAGGCCTCTCTCTATTCTCTGAGCAAGGCTTTGCTTTCCAGCTGCTTCCACATCTACAGCACGGAACAGGGAGTGCTGCTTCACGTCTCCTGAACGTGATACCTTCTTGGTTCTATTACGAGAATTGAATCTCTTGGCCCTGCTTCCAAATTCTCGGAGAAGTGATGGATAGATCTAGATTAGCCCAGTTGAACACTGAGGTTTAGTCACCTATGACTTAAGGAACAGAACTCAGTATAGCAAATAAGATGGCTGGAGACCTACACCAATCATGTGTGGATTGGTTGGGAAAAGGATGGCGTGGAGAAAAGGCAGTCATTGTGACTGAACCCATATCCCCAAAGATAAATACTAAAATGCATACCTAAATGATCTTTTTTAAAAAAAACTGTATTATTATTAGCTTTAAGGTAGAAAAGCTGAAGGCAGCAAATTTAGGAAGTGCCTAAAGACAACGCAAGTTGACTGGTGTGATTATTATGATTCAGAATGCTATGAAATGAGACCCAAGCTTTTTTTTTAAATTCTAGAAAGGAGACTCCTTAAGAACTCAAATACGTTTGGTGTTTACTTTTTTTTTTTTCATTTTGATAATAGATCTGGTCAACAAAATTAAATTGTTTTCTACCTAAATGTATTCATGCATGCCTATTCATCTTAAAATGTCCTGCCATATATATATTTTTTAAAAAAATACATCGTATCAGTGAGACTCCATCTCAAAAAAAAAAAAGTATGTCATATGATGGTCAGCATTTAATTGGTGGTTTCCATCTTTTCTCAGTCCGTTTCCTAAAACTCTTTACAATTATTTCTTCATACAGAATTCACCATAGAGAAGTTAGAATTCATTTCTTTCTCTTTCTCTCTCTCCCTTTTTCTCTAAGTACACATTTTTATAAATCTCTGTAGTAATTTTGGTACTTATGGGCTTTCCATGACTTGGCATTAGGTCAGCAAGAAACAGGTAATAATCTGACACTTTGATATTAGCCAAAGTTTTCAAAATACTTAACATTCCACTTACTTTTTTTCTCATAATATTGAAATGAGGAATAAAATGGAGAAATAATTTTCAGAGAAAAAGAAATCTTTGGCTCAGCAATTCCATTTCAATAAATTTACCATAAAAATGGTAAAATATAATGTTCTAAATTATTATATACTTATGTATTTATTACAGCGTTATTTACAATGAGAAAACCTTGAAACAGTTTGTGTCCAAAAAATAAAAGCTAAGTTGAAATAATTATACTACATGTGTATTCAATGAACTCTTCTGTAATTTCAAAAGCACATCACCAGTGCGTACAAGAGTGTGATAATAATTTTATGAATTTAGTTTCATATCAGACACATACATGTACACAGATATGTCCATATGTACACATGTATAATATGTGTATATGTAGTATATATGTTTGTATATGATTGGTAAAAATACACCAAAATACTAACAGTGATCCAGTGATAGCATGGATGTTGTGGAACCGAGCTAGGGTCGGCTTGCCTGGCACAGTGAGACCAGATACCCACACCGAGTGTATTAGCCAGCCTCCTGAGGAACAGAACTAATAGGATATATGTATATACGAAAGGGAGTTGATTAAGGAGAATTGACTCACACCGTCACAAGGTGAAGTCCCACCACAGGCTCTCTGCAAGCTGAGGAGCAAGGAAACCAGTAGTAGCTGAGTTGGAGTCCAAAAGCCGCAAAAGTAGGGAAGCTAACAGTGCCGCCTTCAGTCTGTGGCTGAAGGCCCAGGAGCCCCCAGCAAACCTCTGGTGTAAGTCCAGGACTCCGAAGGCCAAAGAATCTGAAGTCTGATGTCCAAGGGCAGGAAGCATCCAGCACGGGAGAAAGATGAAAGCCAGAAGACCCAGCAAGCCAGGTTATCCCACCTTCTTCTGCTTGCTTTTTCTAGCCACACTGGCAGCCAATGGGATGGTGCCCAACCGCACTGAGGGTGGGTCTTCCTCTCCCAGGCCACAGACTCAGATGTTAATCTTCTCTGCCAACACCCTCACAGACACACCCAGAAACAATACTTTGCCTCCTTCAACTTGACACTTAACCATTACACTGAGGTTTGCAGTGACTGAAAGGAAGGCCTTCATTGCAGGTGCCAAGCAAAGAGGACTGGGCCGCAAAGTGCTCAAATCCTGACCTCCCCAATGGCTTGCAGGCAACTGTAGTGCAGGGGTAAATTTCAGGAAAGGAGAAGCTACAGGCAAAATTACAAATCAATACACGGAGGTTGCACGTTGGTTTGGGCCTAAAACGGCTGGATATCTTGAAGCAAGGGCTTACAGGTGGTAGGTAGATTCAGAGACTGTCTGATTGGCAATTGGTTATGGAAGAGAAGCTTTGTTTAAAAATCTGGGGTCAGTAGAAAACTGTTAACTGTCTAGGGGTTGTGACTTTCTCCAAGGAAGAAACTTAGAACAAAGGACGATGGTTAAGGTTCAGTCTTCACCTCCCTCTTTTTTTTTTTTTTGTATATATGTATATTATACTTTAAGTTCTAGGGTACATGTGTACAACATGCAGGTTTGTTACATATGTATACATGTGCCATGTTGGTGTGCTGCACCCATTAACTCATCATTTACATTAGGTATATCTCCTAATGCTATCCCTCTCCCCTCCCCCAACCCCATGACAGGCCCCGGTGTCTGATGTTCCCCTTCCTGTGTCCAAGTGTTCTCTTTGTTCAATTCCCACCTATAAGTGAGAACATGCGGTGTTTGGTTTTTTGTCCCTGTGATAGTTTACTGAGAATGATGGTTTCCAGCTTCATCCATGTCCCTACAAAGGACATGAACTCATCCTTTTTTATGGCTGCATAGTATTCCATGGTATATATGTGCCACATTTTCTTAATCCAGTCTATCAGTGATGGACATTTGGGTTGGTTCCAAGTCTTTGCTATTGTGAATAGTGCTGCAATGAACATACATGTGCATGTGTCTTTATAGCTGAGGTCTACGTGCTAGTGGGTCCATTTCATGGGGGTCCTCGGTGGGGCCTCAAGCTTCTGAAAAACAACTCTGGGACAAATGTTAACATGTTATCACTGGTTTCTATGTGGAAAGCAAACATTTTTGGAACTCTGTCTTCCTTAACTATTGTTTTAGACCTCTATGACTTTAACAAGTTACTTATTCACATCTGGGACTAGCTAGGTTCCTGGAATTTTCCTTTAAGGAACTGAGGCTTTTCCTTTATTTCCATGCTTGGGGGTCTGCAGGCTCCTAAAAAGGAGGTCCTCATTCTGTCTCATGGATGAATATTTTCTTTCTCTAAAATGGTTTTCTATATTTTCCAAATTTTCAGCAGTGAACATGCATTATTTGTATAATCAGAAAAACAGTGAAGACCAGATCAATTAAAACCTAACAAAAAGAAGCCTAGTGCCAATAGTCTTGAAATTTCCTTCTTATATGCAAAGCATAAAGACATTATATCATCTTATTCTAGCTTTAAAACAAAATGAAACAAAAATGCTGGAAGAACCTTGAATAGATTCATATCATAAAATGTGCAATCAGTATCAGAAGCTGCGTTATCCTGCGCATGGAGCTCAGAACAGACCACAAGATCATGCAGCTCCATTTGTTACTTGTCATTCTTATGAAGCTGTCATCTCATTTCTCAAAGGAATTTCCAGTCTGTAATGTTACCTTTCCCACAGTGCCTTATTTCCAACAAAAATAGTAACAGGGCATTAGGTCTCAATTCCCTTTGCTTTATATTCTCTCCTTAACTGAAAAGAAAACTAACTAAATATGTTTTCCTTGATCAAATGCTTTTTTACCCCTAAGCATCCTGGAAAGTAGTCTCAGAGTCAATATTTTGGGGATGACGACTTCCCTACAGAATGAATTTCTCCAAGCTCAACTAAAATGGTCAAAGCTTTATCCACATTTTAAAAAATTAAGAATTTACCAGACACTTTTCTTTCTATTTATTTACTTCCGTGGATAAGGTCTCATTCTATTTCACAGTCTGGAGTGCAGTGGTGCAACCGTAGCTCCTTGAAACCTTGAACTTCTTGGCTCAAGCAATTCTCCCACATCAGCCTCTTAAAGTGTTGGGATTACAGGTGTGAGCCACTGTACTTGGCCCATTTTTTCCTTTTTTAAAATTCTGTTGTTGAATTATTTAAATCGTATTAACAGGACATAAAGGTTGGTGAAATAAGAAAGTGGGGGTGGCTAGAGAGAAAAGGGGAAAGCATACCTCTTTTTTCTTATTCATTTTTCATTTAAAATTATGTGTGAGTTCTTCAATAGACTATCATAGTACTCAGGAACAGGTGCGTGCGTGCGCACACACACACACACGTGTGACTCTACCCACTCCCTGATAAAAATGTGTTCAATGTTTAACTTTATATTTATTTATTTATTTATTTATTTATTTATTTATTTATTTATTTTGAGATGGAGTCTCGCCCTGTAACCCAGGCTGGAGTGCAGTAGCGCAATCTCAGTTCACTGCAAGCTCTGCCTCCTGGGTTCACGCCATTCTCCTGCCTCAGCCTCCAGAGTAGCTGGGACTACAGGCGCCCGCCACCACACCTGGCTAATTTTTTGTATTTTTAGTAGAGACAGGATTTCACCGTGGTCTTGATCTCCTGACCTCGTGATCCACCCGCCTCGGCCTCCCAAAGTGCTGGGATTACAGGCGTGAGCCACCGTGCTCGGCCAAATGTTTAACTTCCTAGCAAAAAGACAGACTTCAGGCAAGCAGGAACTGGGCTCATTTTGTTCACTCTATTATCTCCCATCTTTGGAACGGTGAGTACCACAGAGGAGATGGTCCATACATATTTTCTCTATGGGAGGTAGATTTTTAAGGTATAAGGAACAATAGTTGGTCAACTAAGGAGCCTCTTATGTCCTTGTATGAAAACAATCCTGTACTGTTTTACTTTGTCTTGATTTTTGTGAACCAATATACTGTCTACTATGTTCAGAGAATGTAGAGCAGCCCTGGTATATCTTCTTTTTATTTAGAAAGAGTTTAAAACTTACACAAAATCTTAATACAAGAAACCTTTTCCCCTAAATCATTTGAGAGCAAGTTGCTCACATGCTGTCCTGTCACCAACCAATATTTTAGTGTGTGTTTCCACAAGCGAGGACATTATTCTACATAACTGTAGTACAGCCATCAAACTCAGGTCATTAACATTGACATATTACTACCATCTGATTCATACGCCCCATTTCGAATTTCTTCAGTTGTTCCAATAATGTTATTTATGACAAAAAATCAAATCCAGGATCACACATTGCACTGAACTGTCATGTGTCTTTAGTCTCCTTCCAACTGGGACAGTTCCTCAGTCTTTCCTTGACTTTCATGACACTGGTGGAACAGTTTGGAAATTTATGGATGATCTATGTTTTAGGATGTCTCCCAATTTACGTTTGTCTGATATTTCCTCATAATTGGACCAGGTTATTCACTTTAGGCAAGAAGGTCCCAGTTGTGATGGCCGCCTGTGTGTCACACACTCTATCAGGTGGCACTCGATCCTGACTTTTCCCATTCGTGTTGAAATTCACTTTGATCACCTCCCAGTTTTTCTGATGGAAGTTACTCTTTTCCTTTTGAAATTAGTATGTATGTAGTGGGAAGGTAACTTGAGAATACATAAATATCTAATTCCTCGGCCAGGTGCATTGGCGTACACCTGTATTCCCAGCACTTTGGGAGGCTATGGTGGGATAATTACTTGAGGGAAGGAGTTCAAGACCAGCCTGGGTATTATAGCAAGAGCCTGTCTCTACAAAACATAAAAGAAATAGCTGGGTGTGGTAGTGTATGCCTGTAGTCTAAGCTACTCAGGAAGCTGAGGCAGGTGGATCATTTGAGCTCAGGAGTTTGAGGTTGCAGTGAGCTATGTTCACACCATAGCACTACAGCCTGGATGACAGCGTGAGAACCTGTCTCTAATTAAAAAAAAAAAATCCAATTCTTCCTCAAATTCTTACTCATTAGTTCTATATCCATTGATATCCCTTGGATAAACTATTACTGTGAGGATTGCTAAATGATGATTGTCTAATTCCATCATTCTGTCTAAATCTATTGACATTCTACTATAGGAAGATTTGTACTTTCTCATTAATTTTTATTGGCAAAATCTCATGAGTTCATATTTTGTTCAATTGATAAAATTTGTTATCATTATCCATTTTGAGGTTTAAATGTATTTGACATCCTGGAAGCCCTTTCAAGTTGACATCAGTTTCATTTGTCACAGCTACGATTCTCTGAGAACGTTCTTATTTTCTGGCCCCAAACACTCTGTACTTACCTAGTTCTGCCCCAGCCCTGGGATCAGCCTTGTATTCTAAGAAGCTTTGATTTCTTCTGGTAGAGAATGGTATTTAGAAACCAAGAACTGGACTGTAAATGTGCTGATTGGTTTTGAGTTATCCATATACTGGCTTTCTCAGAGAACACAGCTTGGGTATGTATATATATATTTATAAAGTTTAATTAACTTTTCTCCCTTTTCATGTGTGTACACCCTTTCTCCAACAGTGTCAAAGTTGGCTACTGTTATACTTAGTATATTTACTCAGAGATCACTTATCTCTGAGACTTTGTGCCAGGCCTCCACTATCACCCTTACCTATAAGCACCCTCTTCACCTGTTCCAAGCTCTTCTTCATCCAATGTTTATGAGCCACATTCAGTGTGGTACTCACGTTCCAAAGATAGTAGATAGAGAAGTGAACCAAATAAACATGGTCTCTGTTCCCATGAAGCCTGTCCTCTACCTGGAAAGCACTGAGATAGGTTTGAATTTTAATTTTTCTTTTTTTTTAGTGGTCACAAAACTTCATCAGGCAGTCATATAAACCATAAGGAGGTTAAAGGCAAACATATGCAGAAACATTTTAAACAGATTCACATGTAGGTCAACATTCATAGAGATTTTCTAGCAATAATGCTTTTCTAGAAAAAGTTTATAAAAGCTATCAGTCAATTGTAAGAATTATGATTTATAAATGCTATTCATCACCACCTAGAATATATATCAGACATCAAAGTATTAACTTCTTTGAGTAATTTTTTTCTAGTTAAATCTTCATGGTCAGACCTCACTTAGATGCAAATTCTTTAAGAGAAGTCTTCCAGAGAAGCTTAAATTATAAAAGCCATATAAGTAGAAACACTATATGTAAGTGGAAGTGGGGTCTAGGAAGCTTTCCCCACCTTCTTCCCCTTCTGTGCAATCCATGGAGCAACTCTGTAGAACAGTTTGAAATCCTGGGCTGCTTAAATGCCCTACTTTTTTTTTTTTTTAGCAAACCTGAAAAGCTGCATTCCTTTATGTGGTCAAGAAATAATTGCTAAGCATCTTTTCTGTACCTAGTAATATACTAGGTGCCATAGAAAAAAGAACAGAAGCCTGAAAGGTCCACTTTTATCTCACTGAGTTTGCAGACTTCTAGGAATAGAGGCAGCATACAAGTAAACACACACAAAGATATTTCCAGACTACTGTAAAACATGTGAAGAAAACCCACTGTGGCAATCCTAAGCACTTTATAATAGCATGGCTTGGAAGAACCTCCATAAAGTGGTGATACTGAAGCTGAGTCCTCAATAATGAAGATCCCGGCATGGAAATGGTGGGCAAAAGTGATAAGATAATTTTAGACAGAGGGAACTGTGTGCACAAAGGAGCTGAGGCAGGAAAAAGCAGGCATATTACTAAGAACCTTGTGGCCACTATAGTTGGGAACCATAGATCAAGGATAAGGGGATAAGTTAGTTAGGAAGAGGCCAGTTTTTGCAGGGCTTTGTTTAGGAGTTTAGATTTTATTCTTAGACATGGAAAGTCGCTGAAGAATAATGATTGAATAAGGCGTTTGTCATATTTTGGCTACCTAGCAGCTCACCTTCTTCCTGTGTTTGGAGGATTATCCACTGTATGAGTCCTGGGAATCACTGCTTACCCCGTGCCTCCTTCTCCTAATGGAGTTCTTCTCTCCAGGCACTTACAGTGAGAGAAGCGTGGCACAAGATCAGGACTTAGTCAGTCCTATGCCCCTTTCCAGAGCTTTGAACCTGGAGGAGAGTAAGGGAGCACAGCAGAGGAGAAAATTTCCTCCCACAGCACCGTCCTAATTAAATGGCTCTTCCTGGGCCGTGGCAGTGGGTCCTGTGGCTTGTCTTCCTTGGCAATAGGTCCTGTGGCTTGTCTGCCTTTGAGGCTTTATTTCTCCACCCTGGCTCCCCAGCCTTTCTGTCCATCTGGCAAGTACTCAACTTCCCTCTAACTAATTTTTCTGCGTAAGTTACTATCTTGTATACAATCAAGAACTATGGCTGTTGAAAAAGATATCTCTGGCCGCTAGATGGAGGTAGAGAAGGCTAGAACAGAGGAAAAGGTGGCCTTGATTTGGGTAACAAGGGTGATGATAACGGAGAAAATTCAGAGTAGAGATGAATACCCAAGAGTAGGTTAAAATAAACCTCTCAGGTTGGGGAAGAAAACACCTGTGAGTAAGGCCATGAACTTTCCTTCCCCTGAGAACTCTGAAGCTAGCCTTTGGCTACAACCCAAAGTATACTGAATTAAGGTTTTGGTAAAAATAAAGCCACTGTTTAACAAGCTCTCTTACTTGCATTTTCAGTTACAGCAGAAAGTGAGAAGCATATACGAAGTAGAAGTGTGGTGGCAAAAGTAGCACTGTTAGAGTCCATTGGTTCTCTTTACCTTTGCATCCTTTTTGAAAGCAACATTTTCATTCAGCTCAGCACAAAGATGCATGTTCAGAATCATAACCCTAGGCGAGCAGTTGTAAATACTCTGAAAGATGTGTTTGTTTTTTGTTTGTTTGGCTTGTGCCGCATTGAAAAATGAATTAGTTGTCAACATTAACAAATAGGAAGACTGGATCTTATTGCAAAAATGTTTAGCTTGGGCTGGGTACAGTGGCTTATGCCTATAATCTCAGCACTTTGGGAGTCTGAGGCAGGAGGATCGCTTTAGTCCAGGAGTTCGAGACCAGCCTGGACAGCATGGCAAAACCTTGTCTCAAAAAAAAAAAAAAATACAAAAACTTAGCTGGGCATAGTGGCCTGGGCCTGTAGTCCTAGCTACTCAAGAAGCTGAGGTTGGAGGATTGCTTGAGCCCCTGAGGTCGAGGCTGCAGTGAGCCGAGATCACGCCAGTGCAATCTATCTTGGGTGACAGAGGGAGGTCCTGTCTCAAAAAAACTTTAGCTTTTCTGTAGAAGAATTTTGAGCAGCTCCTTCTAAAAAGGAAATGTACACCTCCATTTTGCCACAGTCACCACCACTCCCTCTTGGCTCTCTTGGCAAATATTTATGTTACTTGTTAACTCTCACGGGCATTCGATTTTGAAATTTCCTAAAGATACCAACAAAAGTTTGAATTCTGTTTCATTCATGTATATTTAAAAATATGAACATGAATGAAAATATGAGAAATATTCCTATTAATGTCATTAAAATACTTATATGGTAGGAATTAAATCTCATTATCTGACTCTTTAATAATGTAGATGGAATCATGCATTGTTCTATAGTCATATTTCCTGATAATTGTTTACTATAAGATATTTTTGGATAGTCTTCTGAAACAAAGAGATGAGGATGGTATTATATAGGGTAAATTTTGGCTCATGTAAACATGATTGTTTTTCTAATTTGGGAGGAAAATTCTTTTGTGAAAATAATCCAAGAGTTGCTTTGCCTTTTCTTCTCTCACAAATAGTTAACTTCTGGGGTACTTGGGATCTTCTTTTGAATTTTAATCTCTTTTCCTACTTTTCTGTACTTCTAGACATGTTCAAAGTCATGTGAATTGTACAGATGTAAGACAACTCTTTAAAAATCATAGACAGTATCACAGGAAAGCATTACTGAAAAGACATTACTAGTAGATATTTGGCTAACCATGGGGTTTTAAGTTGAAAATAAATTGAAGAACTTTTTGATCAACTTTTTCACTGGGCATTGGGGAATCTGAGACATTAATTTTTAAAAGGCTTTACTACAACCAGAGATGACTTTATAGTGAGATTCAGAGAATATGCTACTGGATTTCAAGTTCAATTAGGATAAAATCTCAGTTCCAACTCGTGCATACAGTTCCTTTGTAATCTGTTTCTTGCCTGCCTCTCTGACTCTCACCTTTTTCTGACATGGCTCACTAAATTCAACTCTCACTTTTAGAACACACTGATGTGGGAGGCTAGGCTTAGGGTGAGGCAAGGGAAACGTCGCTTTACATTTTGTCCCTCACCCCACCTCCCACCTTAAGTTTCATGCCCTGGTAAGGCACTCACCACAGGCACAAAATTTAAGGGGACACACAAACATAGTAATCAAGAGAAATCACATTTAATATAGTATTAAAAATAAATATCAATGCAACAACATCTATGACGGACAACCTACCAACATTTTAAATACAGATCAGTGTTCTGTGTAGCCACAGTGGATCTTGAGGTGAAGGGAATGACATATACCCATATTCAGGTTTTAATTTTTTATTTATTTATTTTTTTGAGGTGGAGTTTCACTCTTGTCATCCAGGGTGGAGTGCAATGATGTGATCTTGGCTCACTGCAACCTCCACCTCCCCAGTTCAAGGGATTCTCCTGCCTCAATTTCCTGAGTAGCTGGGATTACAAGTGCCTGCCACCACGCCTTGCTAATTTTTTGTAGTTTTAGTAGAGACAAGGTTCACCATGTTAGCCAGGCTGGTCTAGAGCTCCTGACCTCAGGCGATCTGCCCGCCTCAGCCTCGCTGGGATTACAGGCGTGAGCCACTGTGCCCTGCCAATGTAGTTTTTAATAGTTATTTTTTTTTCTGAAGCATTGAAGTTGTGGAAAATATATTGAATAATTGAAAAGTGGGTGTATTAAAATGGATAACATTAATATAGGCTCAGATATCTTATACTAACAACAGAATTTATTACAATTTTAATTTCCTGGATTTAATGGAAGCAAGCTTGTTGATACTATTCTAAAAAATAGCTCCCTTATTTATCTCATTTTCAACTGAGAGATTTACTATGTTTGACCATTTCTCTTGTCTAAGCGACCACCTTAAATAATCTTCAATAAAGTAAATTAAGTGGTAATATGGCCTCTGAGAAACAGCACACCCTTGCCCACCTAGGTTATAAACAAATTGAGGACAAAATGAAATGATGGAGTGATAGCTAAAGGTCAAAATATCACCTTGATTCCTATAGAGGCTGATTTGGAAGTCTTGCTTGAGGCTTATTCAGACAAGAAAGCTTATTAGTTCTAAATCTCATGGTTGGGTAGACAAAACCAGCATATCAGGGCAGGGCTCCTCCTTCTCCTGCCCTAAGAGGACAGAGCTGTCTCTGAAGAAACAGAACTAGAGGCTGCTCCCTTAGGGCATGGAGCCGGCTCCTGAGAGAAAGGATGCAAATGAGTTAAACATGAACAGTTGTAGCAGGATGAGCTGCAGACAAAACCTCTCAGGCACCGAGTTGTAGAAGGAAGGGCTTTATTCAACTGGGAGCATCGGCAAGCTACTGCCTTAAAATCCGAGCTCCCCAGTGCACAATTTCTGTCCCTTTTAAGGGCTCACAATGCTAAAGATTTCACATGAAAGGGTCGTGATTGATTTGAGCAAGCAAGGGATATGTGACAGGGGCTGCATGCACCAGTGGTCAGGGAGAAACAGAACAGGGTGGGGAGTTTCACATTGTTCTTCTATACAATGTTTGGAATCTATGAATAACATCGGCTTCTAAATCATAAGTAGATTTTTTTTTTTTTTTATAAATATATTTTTTTTTTATTATACTTTAGGGTTTTAGGGTACATGTGCACAATGTGCAGGTTTGTTACATATGTATCCATGTGCCATGTTGATTTCCTGCACCCATTAATTCGTCATTTAGCATTAGGTGTATCTCCTAATGCTGTCCCTCCCCCCTCCCCCCACCCCACAACAGTCCCCGGAGCGTGATGTTCCCCTTCCTGTGTCCATGAGTTCTCATTGTTCAATTCCCACCTATGAGTGAGAACATGCGGTGTTTGGTTTTTTGTCCTTGCGATAGTTTACTGAGAAT
Source organism: Symphalangus syndactylus (assembly GCF_028878055.3). Lineage (NCBI taxonomy): Eukaryota > Metazoa > Chordata > Mammalia > Primates > Hylobatidae > Symphalangus > Symphalangus syndactylus. Next base: position 17,519,556 of record NC_072446.2, on the reverse strand, counting down.
GATGTTTTCCAGTTTCATCCATGTCCCTACAAAGGACACGAACTCATCATTTTTTATGGCTGCATAGTATTCCATGGTGTATATGTGCCACATTTTCTTTTTTTTTTTTTTTTTTTTTTTTTTTTTTTGAGACGGAGTCTTGCTCTGTCGCCCAGACTGGAGTGCAGTGGCGCAATCTCAGCTCACTGCAAGCTCCACCTCCCGGGTTCACGCCATTCTCCTGCCTCAGCCTCTCTGAGTAGCTGGGACTACAGGCGCCCGCCACCACGCCCGGCTAATTTTTTGTATTTTTAGTAGAGACGGGGTTTCACTGTGGTCTCAATCTCCTGACCTCGTGATCCGCCCGCCTCGGCCTCCCAAAGTGCTGGGATTACAAGCATGAGCCACCACGCCCGGCCTATGTGCCACATTTTCTTAATCCAGTCTATCGTTGTTGGACATTTGGGTTGGTTCCAACTCTTTGCTATTGTGAATAGTGCCGCAATAAACATATAAACTGGCTAGCCATATGTAGAAAGCTGCAACTGGATCCCTTCCTTACACCTTATACCAAAATTAATTCAAGATGGATTAAAGACTTATATGTTAGACCTAAAACCATTAAAATCCTACAAGAAAACCTAGGCAATACCATTCAGGACATAGGCGTGGGCAAGGACTTCATGTCTAAAACACCAAAAGCAATGGCAACAAAAGCCAAAATCGACAAATGGGATCTCATTAAACTAAAGAGCTTCTGCACAGCAAAAGAAACTATCATCAGAGTGAACAGGCAACCTACACAATGGGAGAAAATTTTTGCAACTTACTCATCTGACAAAGGGCTAATATCCAGAATCTACAATGAACTCAAACAAATTTACAAGAAAAAAACAATCATAAGTAGATTTTTAACTACCGGGTTTAGGCCAGGCAGGCCCAGGCCTGGTTTCGGGCCTGGAACCGGGCTGCCTGTCTTTGGTTTTACTTCCTTGTTGTTTTTACTGAATATAAAACAATATAAAACAATATGAGAGGGTCTCTCTCTTCTCACAATTATTCTGCCTAAATTTACCACTCAGATGTCTCTGCACTTATTCTCAGGCAAAGAGACTTGGAGATAGAGGGATGCCAGAAGTTATACCAATGAAGGAACATCAGAAATGGAGAAGGAGGATTCCCCACTAATGCAAACAAGGCACATTCTGCCCCAGGACCTTTGCTTCTGCTGCTCTCTCTGCCTGAAGCGCTCTTCTCATAGGTCTTCACATGGCTGGATGCTTCTCAACATTGTGGTCAAAGCTCAGTTGTTATTCCCCAAGAAGTCTGTCCCTGACCACTGTACTTAATGTGGTTCACTTGTTTATTTTTCTTTATGGAACATCTATCTAAAACTATTTTATCAATACAATGTAAGTTCTCTAATGGCTGTAACCTTGCCTGTCTTGCTGAGCACCTCAAAGTGACCCTGGCACAGAATAAACAGGTGTCTGAGGTGAGGGTTTTCAGATGCAGAGCCTGAGATCAGTTTTCTTGTGCAAATGTTTTATGGGGGGTGGGGGAGGTTCTGAAGAGAACTGAGAGATGTGGGACAGTGCAGGGGAAGAAGCTGATAAGAAAGACATGGGGTCAGTTCTAGAGTGATCAACCCTCCCATTTTACCTATGCCTAAGTGGTTTCCCAAAATTTTTAGTACTAAAACTGGGGCACTTTTAGGAAAACCAGAACTGTTGGTCACCTAGCCTCAGCCTAATCCCGTGGGGGAGATCTGGTGCATGTATTTAATCAAACAGTTGTCCCACTTTGAAGCCAGTGAGCCTTCCTTCAGTATGAGTCACTGGAGGTGGCTCCCATCAGCTGAGGGCAATTCTCAAGAATGGCTGTGAGCTATCAGTAGGCAAAATTCACAGCACCTGGGGAATGGGTGCACCTTCTGGAAAAGGGATTCTAGGTGAGGCATCAACAGAGTAGTGTGTACACCATTACAGCATACAATAAATACCTGTTTAATGAATGAGTAAAACACATCATGAAATTTACAGTCTCATCCCATGTTAATGTGGCTCAGGCAACATCTCTTTTGCCTTTTGGACTTTTGTGTAGCGGAGATGATAGAAGTTCCTTAAGCTCTTTTATCATACGCCTTGGTAATATTTTAGCTTTTTACAATTAGAGCACGCTGTTCCTTCTTATTTGTGTATACACAAAGTTTATGACTTGCTGACTCAGATTCTCTCAGCCTGTTAATGCTCGCTGGGGGTGAGTTAGGGACTTTGAGAGGCTGCGCTAACTTCTTAATGAATCCAGAATGCCTCGTAGGAGATGTTGGTATTATTCCATTGTGACAAATGGTATCTTAGTGGGGCAATAGAGACATTCCTTCCACAACTCCAAAACAACCAGTGTAAAAGATGTAGAGAGGCAGGTAATCCAGTGGTCTTATCTATTTAATTTCAAGTAACTTATTTTAGGCTTTTTCCACCTGCTACTTACATTCGAATTTCATTTAAATAAGCAAATAATTTTAAACACAGAACATAGTTATCTGTATATGTATACGGTTTTAAGTATACATGCATATGTGAATGTGTGTATATAGAAATGTGTAGATATGTATGTGTATGCATAAAACTTATTTTCTTAGACAATATTAATGGCAGTTTAGAAAGATACATAATAAGCATTAGGATTATAAAAGGCATAGGAGAAAAAAGGCAAAATACCAACATCCACCGTCATCAATGCAAAAGAACTGGAGGGAAGCAGTGATATGTTTAATATGGAAACATATCAAGTTCCATACACTTGATAGGGTGAGCCCCCAAATTCTCTACAGGCATCGTATACAAAAAGGAAAATTACATAGTTTACAGTGCTTATAAGCTAAAGACAAACTGATTCTTTATGAAAGGTATCGGTTTTTATAAATTGGAGAAAAGGCAAATGTCTCACCGAAGTCTATCTATAATCTATATGCAGCACACATTGTGCATTATCTATTGCTATATGGCAATATATATGTTCTGGGAAAACCTTGCAGAATTACTTGGTAAAAATAACAGGGCTTATGGGAAAAATAATGTTAGGCAAACCACTCAAACCATGCAACTACATAGTCAGAATGGCCATAAAAATAACAATAATCCTAAAAATAATGCTTGCAGAATAAAAATGTTACATCTTAATAAAGAAATAATACAGTAAGTATAGGAATTTATATCTTTTATACAAGGTGTAAAGAGCTTATTAGAAGAAAGTGTAAGAAAAGATTGTGTAAAATTAATAGATAAGGAAATGCATAAAGAGCAGGAAGGACCATGTAACAATCATTCCCAAAACAGAACTCCAAGTGTAATCGAGGATAGAGAAGAACTTGGATTGAACAGGCATCTTGTATTTCTCTGCAACTTTTCATGTGCAGTTTTGTTGGTATAAGTCACACTGATGCTGTGTGTTAACATCACACCTTTATTTACTATCCTCATATAAGCTCATGTACCTCACAGAGTCAGGTATTGCAGAACAGACTATACTTTTTAATATGACTTATGTGTGAGTGATTCAGGGCACTAACCAAACCACTTCTTCAAAAAAAAAGTTAAAAATCGTGAATAAACAAAGATTTTTTTGTTTTTATACACATAATTCATAATTTAAATTACCTTGCATTTGTTTCATTGTGTAGTGCTCAGTTTTGCCTTTACAAACCTTCATAATAGATATCCTGCTAATTGACAGGTTCAATAATGTTTAGTAATTAACAAAGAGAGGATGCTTTTCATAATAGTAAATCCTTTGTATTTTGGTTTCATAAAAATTTATGCGATTTGGTTGTTCGAGTCAGAATATAAATTGGTAAACTAGGTCAGGAATAGATTACTGTTTTTCTTAAAAACTGCTCTGTTGATAGTGGGATTTTCTGAGTATTTCATACTGCCATTCTTATACAATATTGTTAAGATAAACAACAGGAAATAAAACAATTTCATCTACTGTAAGTTTATCATAAGATCTTGGATACTAATTTAAAATGCAGTAGGTTTTGGCAACTTTCCCCATTAACAAGCAAAGATTGATCCTCAGGACAAATCAAAGTTATTATATGGGCTGTTCCATTAATAGCACTTGAAGAAAAATGAAAATGGGCAGCTAGTCTAAATGTAAATGGCATATCCAATTTGGAAACAAATAGCTAAAGGGATGAAGAACTATTGAAATATATGCCTACCTTTGCATCTGGTCATTTAATCCAATATTATGAAGCAATGCTAGAATTTACTAGTGATATGTATCCTTTCATCAGTATGTGGGGGATATATGATGTGATTTTTATGTCCTTCCCCTTAGAGGGAGATAGTGCACAGAACTCACAAAAATACAAATAAAGGGATGTTAGAAAAATTAAAAGGGGACCAGGTGCCCATAGCTCATGCTTGTAAACCCAGCACTTTGGAAGGTCAAGGCAGGAGGATTGCTTGAAGCTAGGAGTTTGAGATCAGCCTGGGCAAAAAAATGAGACCCAGTCTCTACCAAAAAAAAAAAAAAATTAAAAATTAGTTGGGCCTGGTTCTACATGCATGTTAGTCCCAGCTTCTCTGGAGTTTGAGGCATGAGGATTGCTTGAGCCCAGTAGTTCAAGACTGCAGTGAGCTTTGGTGGTGCCACTGCACTCCAGCCTGAATGACAGAGTAAGACACTGTCTCTTAAAACAAAAAAAGAAGAAAAATTAAAAAGGACATGTTGTCATCATCATCGTCAAGTGGTGGCAAGTAACTTGGAATGCTAGCATTTTCCTCTTAGAATGAAATTACTTCTGGAATGCCATGCTGTGTATGTTAATTTTGTAGATCTGTGTAGGTTTAAGTTTCAGCAAGATTTTGTTTTTGTTTTTTCTTTCTTTCTTGAATATATTTCTTCTGAGAATTTATTTCTAAGATGGCAGAGAAACAGGAGTCTGACAATCCCTGGCTGACTTTAGCAGGTTAGAGAGCTGAGTAATTCAGAAAGTTTGTAATTCTCTCCTGGTTGGGCAACTGGGAGTTTGGATGTGGAGCTAAGTGAATCTCGCTCACTATGTATCTTTTTAAAACATGTGCTGCTATAGTTTGAATATCCCCTCAAAACTCATATTGAAACTTAGCTGCCATTGTAAGAGTGTGGAGAGGCAGAATCTTTAAGAGGTGATTAAGTCATGAGGGCTTTGCACTCATGAATGGATTAATGTTGTTATTGTCAAGTGGATTAGTTATTGTTGGCATGAGTTCCTGATAAAAAGGGTATGTTTGGCCCAATTTCCTTGTGTTCTCAAATGCTTTCTTGCCATGTGATGCTTTTCACTACATCATCAAACACCAGGAAGGCCTTTACCAGATGCAGTCCCTCAAACTTGGACTTCCCAGCCTCCAGAACTGTGAGTTAAATACACACCTTTTCCTTATAAATTACCCAGTTTGCGGTATTATAGCAGCAGAAAATTAATTAGGACATAGGCAGATTAGAAAAATTATCTAGAGATGGAAATTTTATCTATATATTGGGGGATGGGGTGGGGCAAAATTGTGATTAAAACCATAGGTTCTGAAATTTGACTGCCAGAGTTTTAATCATGGCTTCATTGCATTTTAGTTCCTGTCGTCTTAGGAACATTTGTCAATCTCTACCAGCCTCATCTTTCTCTGTAGAACAAGAATGATTCTCATATGAACTGCAAAAGGTTGTTGTGAGGATTGAATGAGACAAGCATGCAATGTGCCCAGCAGAGTACCTGGTACATAGAAAGTACTCAATACACGTTCACTTCTATCATTACCATTACTATTATTACACTGTCTGTAGGCCCAGGCTGTTGTAAGATGTGTTTGTTCCTCCAGGGATGTAGAAGAAACTCTTTAGAATGTGGGTACTATGGATAAAATACTATCATCACTTTCCTAAAACTTGGAATTTCTTCACTACTTATTTGTGTGTATCTGACTGAGTTTGTGGTTTCCTATAAACAAGGTGTGAGGGGGACAATTTTCATGTGAGCTTCTGTTGTTAAAACCATTTTGGTGGTGAATTATTCAAGGAATAGTCATAATAATAGGTCAAAGAGAAACAAATACACAGGATATTAAAGAGCTTCTCAGCATTTGCTTAGATGATACTACTGTTGTGAGTGACACAGATAATCTGTGTCTATTCATGAATGGTTGCAAGCAGTTAGATGATTCAGCAGAGATGATCAAATGCTATTCCTTTTTTAACTTAAGCTCTTCACTTGCCTACTGGTAGTATTGGTTTTGTCTAGATGGAGTTTGGAACTTCTATATTATTTAATGTACAAAAATCCACCCAGGGCTGGGCGTGGTGGCTCATTCCTGTTATCCTAGCACTTTGGGAGACCAAGGCTGGTGGATCACTTGAGCCCCAGAGTTCGAGACCACCCAGGACAACATGGCAAAACCCCATCTCTACTAAAAATACAAAAATTAGCCAGGCATGTTGGCACACTCCTGTGATCCCAGCTACTCAGGAGGCTAAGACATGAGAATTGCTTGAACCCTAGAGGCAGAGGTTGCAGTGAGCTGAGATCATGCCACTGCTGCTCCAGCCTTGGCAGCAGAGCAAGACTCTATCTCAAAAAAAAAAAAAAAAAAAAAATCCAGCCAGCCTCAGTCACAAAAGAAGTCTGGGTCACCAAAAGAAGCCCTGACAATTTGAAGACAGATAAATACTGTATTTCATTTTAATTAATTAAAAGAAATTATAGCATTATGACATATATTTTAATCTCTCAGATAAATGCATTTAAAAATTAGTCTAATTTTTAAATTAGACTGGATTGATCATTATTTTGGGTTAAAATATGTTCTGGAAGATTTATTCTTTAAAAAACAACAAATACTAGAAATTACATATGCAAGTGAGTTTATTCTTATCAAAAGTAGAGGCATTAACTAAATATTGTCTATAAATTCTTCTTTGCAAATTGCTGTTAGCCTCACAAGTTTTTATTATTATTTTCAACACCCTCTGTAGTAGCCAATTTTATCCTTTTAGTACAGATAATCACTGTCTTGCAGAGATCATTAATCCTTTCTCTCTTTTCCTCTATTAAATTAAATTAACTTAGTAAATCCCAGTGTGGTTGAATTCAAATATTCACTATCTTCACATGTGGCAAGCACAGCCATTTGTTTAAATACGTTGTTGTTTTATCACTTTTTCTTTACTAGCTTAACCATGATTTTGTTCAGGACAACAACCTTCAGATGCTGGCTTTCCTGGCTCCCTTGCAGCTAGGGTTGGCTATGTGCCACAGGCCTCACAACTAAGATGTAAGTAGAAATCTGGTGGATGTTTCTTGGAAATCTTTTGTTTTCCTAAAAGATAATACTGAAGCAGGGAGGCCCCTTCTTTTTTATTCTGGCCATGAATGTGGATGTAATGAATACGAAAACCAATTTGCTGAGCATGGCAGCAGAAAAAGATACAAAAAGCCTGCAACCTGAGGATATTACTTAGCAGGTGAATCAATACCTGCAAGTGCATATCTCTGTTATGTGAAAGAAAAAGAAATCTGTATTTTTGCACCTGCTGTGTGTCAGTTATTCTGTTTTTTTGTTTTTGTTTTTGTTTTTTTTTGAGTAGCTAACACAGCTAACCACATTCCTACAAGCACATTAATAGTTGAACATTGTCAGAGAGTATCAATCTTTGTGATTCATCTTTAGTTCACACTTGAAGAAAGCATAAGGATGCAGCCTCCAGTTTTATTATGCTTTCCTGGTTAAGGTAAGAATTTTGTTTTGTTTTGTAAATCTCTTTAGTCTCATATCTCCTCTTGACAACCTGAAAAATTCACTCAAACTTTGTTCAGAAAATGGAAGCTCTCAGTAATGCTCTCCCGTACTCTCCTTCATCTCTGCCCTCTTTCTGCATTATTACTCTCCATCTTCACCTGGACACAGAAAAAAATGCGCCCCTGCTCCTCTTAAGCAAGTCTTCTATTTCCTGTCTGGACCTTCATGGCCTTTGCCCTTCCCCATGGCATTTTCTCTTTTTTTTCTCCTCTTTCTTCTACATCTTCAATTTCTCACTTGCCACTAGATCATTATATCAGAACATCTTTACAAAATCTTGCCTTGACCTGCTCTCTCCTTCAGCTTCTGACCCATTTCTCTGCTCTCCTTTGTAGTCAGACTTGAAAATGTTTTACACATATTGTCTCCATTTTCTAAAGTCCTTCTCCAGCCTATTATAATTATGCTTATCTTTCTGCCAGCCCACTGAAACCATTTTTTCCCCAAATCACCAATCTCTGTGTAGACAAATCCACTGAAAAGTTTTTTTTCTTTACTTACCTATTGGCAACAATTGGGATAGTTTACCAATATCTCCATGTAATGCCTTCTTATTTTTTTTTGTTTTTTAAAACTATATTCTCAGTTTTTCTCCCTTCCTTTCTAGCTACTTCTTTCTGGCTTTTTCTTTTCCATAAGATCTTCAAAATATTAAAATTTCAAGGCTACGTCTTCATCCCTCTTCCTTGTTTGTTTATATTTATCCCTAATGATATCTTTCCCCAATTAGCCAACACATGTATCTGTTGATGATCTCTCCTCTGAGCTCCAGGCTTATCTACTGAAAGATGCATTTGACATTTCATAGATGTGTAATAGACATCTCACACCTGAAACATCAAAACAAACTAGATGATTCCACCAATTTCAACTCTGTTCAGTTCCAATCCCTCTATCTTAGAAATTGCATTATCATCATCCACTATTTAAAACTAGAAATATAGAAGCCATTTTTTGGCATTTCCCTGTTTTAAAGTTTTTTATATCCAATTTATTGATAAGTTAGTTCCATCCTTAGAAGCTATCTGGCATACCTCTTTTACTTTGTTTCATTACACAACATCTGTAATACCATTTTAAGAAATAAAATTAACTCCCTAAAAGTGCTGAAATTTAAAAGAATGGCAATACCAATTGATGGTGAGGCTATGGGCAATAAGATCTCAGACACTGGGAGGGTAAATTTTAATTGGCAATACCACTTTGAGATGCAATGTTTCTATTTTCAGAGGCTTACCAACAAGCATGAGTGGGCCAGGCGCAGTGGCTGACACCTGTAATCCCAGTACTTCGGGAGGCCAGGACAGGTGGATTACCTGAGGTCAGGAGTTTCAGACCAGTCTGGCCAATATGGTGAAACTGCATCTCTACTAAAAATACAAAAAACTAGCTGGCATGGTGGCTTGTGTCTGTAATCCCAGCTATTCGGGAGGCTGAGGCAGGAGAATCACTTGAACATGGGAGGCGGAGGTTGCAGTGAGCCGAGATCATACCTCATACCACTGCACTCCAGCCTGGGTGACACAGTGAGACTCTGTCTCAAAATAATATAATAATAATCAGTGTATGCAACAGCAACAGTTAACATGTACAAAAATGTTCATGTCAGCAATGTTCACAATGGATTCACGTGGGAACAAACCAATGCACGTTGACCGTAGAATGAAGACAAACATTAAACTGAAGAATAGACAGAACAGACACTATAAAGCAGAAAGAAAAAAAAAATGAACAAATTACAGGTACAGGAAACATGAAAGAAACAACATGGATGTATTTCTAAAGTGATATTAAAGTTGTATCAGTAGTATTTAGCAAAAGACTAGATGCAAAATAATACTAAGAATAATTTCTTATGCAATATTTAATAACCTGGAAAGCTAAGTTATGGTGTTTAGAAATTTAAACTTAGATGGCAAAAGTATAAAAAACAAAGAAGAAAAAGAAAACAGTATTACCGTAAAAGTCAAAATGCCAGTTATTCATGGGGGGAGGGTGGTGCCCCTCGTAATTCCGAAAGACACAGTTTCAAACACCATAATCCTAGATGCTGAAATCTGTAAAGTCTAAATCCTCCAAAATTACAATTCTAAAAGATTAAAATTCTGAAAATTGAAATCATGAAAGGTGAATTCTCAGCAAGGGATTAGTGCATTTTCAGGGGTCACCAGGATAGCTATTGTTAGCTATTTGATGTTAAGGGGAACTATTACCTTGTTATTTTTTTATTTAAAAATTAAGTATAGTTTAAGGAGATGCACATGGGGGCCAAGCTGACAAGGGGTGGACTTGTGGACTTAATTTTAGGTGTCACCTCACTTGAATTAAGGAATACCTAGATATCTGGTTAGGCATTATTTGGGGTGTGTCTGTGACAGTGTTTCCAGATATTAGTGTGTGAGTGGACTAGGTGAGGAAGATCTGCCCTCAGTGTTGGTGGGCACCATCCAACTGGCAGGGGCCCTAAAAATAACAAACACAGAAAGTAACTTGGTCTCTGTCTGAGAGCTGGGGCCAATTCTCTTCTGCCGCCTTGGACATTATGATGCCAGGCTTGCCAGCCTTTGGACTTACACCTTGGACTGAGAGTTACATCATTGGATTCTCTGGTTCTCAATGTAAAAGTGTTGCTACTTTCCCAATAAATGAAGACATCTTCCTTTTGTACATTCACATTTGTGAAAGATAAAATTTTTCAAGATCTCAGCTGTTTAGGTGATTGATTGCATGTGCTGTGGAGACCCGTCACAGTTGTTGATGAATCCCCTCAAAATACTTAGTTTGTCCTTCATGGTATTTTTTTTTTCTTCTTTTCAGACAAAGTCTCACTCTGTCACCCAGGCTGGAGTATAGGGGTGCAATCCTGGCTCACTGCAACCTCTACCTCCTGGGTTCAAGCAATCCTCCTGCCTTAGCCTCCCAAGTGGCTGGGATTACAGACACTCACCACTACACCTGGCTGATTTTTGTATTATTCGTAGATATGGGTTTTCGTCATGCTGGCCAGGCTGGTCTTGAACTCTTGTCTCAGGTCATCTGCCTGCCTTGGCCTTCCAAAGTACTGGGATTACAGGCATGAGCCACTACTCCCAGCCTCTCTCCATGACCTATTTATTTATGAATATGGTTCACCTGCTCATAACTGTTATAAGCGGCCAACTGTCATTAGTATATCTGAGTGTTTGTCCTTGGAAAACTATATATGTTTTTATTGCCTATTTTATTGTGTAAAGTGGCCTGTGACGTGTCCTGTCATATTTTTATGTTTCTTAAACAATTCTCCTTTAAGAAACAATTCTTCTTAAAACAATTCTCCTTTAAATAAATGTTTAGAGAATTTTAAAATTGTTTTTTCTAGAATTATATTTTTAGGATTTTGATCTTTTGGGATGTTGATTTTTGAGATTTTAGACCATAGAAATTTTCATCTTTTGGGATTCCAACATTTGGGATTATGGCATTCAGGAGTGTGTCTTTTGGTATGGTGGCCAAAATCCCAGAATAGGAGAAGGTGGCTTTGAGTGTGATGGAGCGGGCAAGGGGTTTCTGGGATGTGAGCAGGGTTCTGTTTCTTGCCTTGCATTTGCTTTTACAATGCATGCTTTATAATAATTAATCTATACTTGGATGCCCTGTGTATCTTTCTATCGATAGTATATAAATGCAGTACATATTTATGTATATTTGTATATAAATATGCATTATATTTTACAAGAAAATATATAAATATTAAATATATAAAGAACTTCCCTGAATAAAACAGTGGTGCGTAGCATGAGATCCTAACACCTTCTTGTGGCTGACAAATCTCTGCAGGAGCTGGTGGGGCTCCTCTGCAGCCTCATCTTACAGCCCTTTGCTGCTGGTTAAACATATTGGCTCTCACTGGCTTTCTGCCACTTCCTTGAGCACATCAAGCTCTCTGCTGTCCCATGGCCCCTTTTCCTGTTGTTCCCTCTTGAAGGAAGACCTCCCCTGGATCTTTGTTTGGTGAGCTTCCTGTCATCCTAAGTCTTAGGTTAAAATGTCAACCTTTCAGGGAAGAGAGCCTATATAAAGCTTCGACCTGTTATCCTCTGGCATAATAACCTGTTTGTTTTCCTCTTTGCTCATAAGATAATTTTTGATTCCTTTGGTACTGCTTACTAATTTGCTGACAATATTGCCAGCTATATTGGCGGTCTAGAAAAGCAGAGATTTTTTTCTTTGTTTGTTCCTGTGACTTTGGTACTTGGGACACAGTAATGCTTGGCTAAATATTATTGCAGGATGAAAATCAACAGATTTGATATAGAATCATAGGAAGACATCCTATTAGATGACATTTTTAAGCAATATTAACTATAATGAAGGTGGAGGAGGAGGAAGCATTAGAAGAGAGAATGAAGTAGAAGATAAACTAGAATCACATCTTACGAACTTGCTATATCTGCACAGGGGTGAAAGCGAGGGCTGGGAAGTTGACTCAGCTGTTGTCAAGTAGTGAGACACAGCAGGGCAGACTATGTAGGGGCTGCCACCTGGCTTTTACTCTGTGTGTTTTGTATTGATAATATCTAATTGTATGTGACATGAATCCAGCCATTTCTAGATTATCCTTATAAGAAAGCATTAACTAGAACTCCTTTCAGTTTTCACCACAGATCACCAACAATGGTTCTTAATTTACTTTAAGAAAGGCCACAATCTGTCCTCAGGACGACTTTCAGGTGATTGACACCTGCCTTGGATGGGCAGCTGCTCAGCACCCATGAGCTGTAATTCCCAAGGATCTTTAAAATCTTGGACCTTCAGATACTGCCCTGGCCTCTTTGCAAGGGGGGTCATCTGAATTCTCAATCCTCCAGCAGATCATGCAATCACAAGAGCTTTGTCAGTCTGCATAAAACATCTGAATGCTAATGAAATGGCCCAGCACATTAATTAGACTGTCAATAGATCATTCAGTCTTAAAAGCTCAGTTTCTCTTCTCTTCATTTATTTTCAAACAAAAGAGCAGCAGCACATTAGGAATGAAATCAGAATACTAATTAATTCCAATTCAGTAAATTTCCAAACAAGCTCTTCATATCCATAAACCAGAAATATTTTATAATGGTTTTGTACTATTAAATGCTACTTCTTTTCTCTATGAATCATAAAGAAGGAAAAATAAGTTCGATGTAGTTAATATATAATACATATATGCTCTAAAGAGATTTCAGTAGCCATGTATCAATAACACTAACTCAGTCAATAAAATATGGATCTCAATAAGAACATCAGTTTTTCCTCTTAATTACTTATCAGAATTGATGTCTGATATCAAATCTATAAATTTAAATGAAAGAGATACCAATTTTATGACACAACAAGATTTATTAAATTCAAATTGTCAAATTTTTTAGGACTTGTTTCAGGCAGAATAATGTAACCCCAAATTCATTAAGAAAATGTACTTTGTAAAAAGCAGAAAATTTAATCTGAGATATCAGAGTATAAGTTGTTAACCATTATACAAATAATTGGGAAGCTTTTGGGGAAAATAATCACTGATGTTATTTTCTACTTGAATCAACTTATAATTAACTGTCATTAGAAGATTGTATGAAGCACCAAATATAACTAAATGAAGACAATGTGTAAGACAAGATTTGCAGCAGTTTTGAGATTGCTACTTCATTTTATGGTTTTGATGCTGCCAATGATCGGGTAGCATTTTCTGGCCTTGAGGCAAATTCACAAAGAGGCTTGTATACCGAAACACCCTCAAAATAAAATTGGTGAAAACTGTGGGCTTGCTTTTCTAAATCATACTTCTTTTATTATTTAATTCCTATTGATGATCAGAATAGGGGGATATACATTTTTCTTCATGGTGTTATGATGCTGTCTAGTATTGTTGGTAGATGATTTGAAAATTATAAAAAAAGCACTAAGAAAAATAAACATCACTCGTAAATCTATCACCAAACATTTATTTATATTTCCTTGCAGTCTATTTGTCTATATGTGTTATATAATATATAATTTTTATACATACATATCTGATATGATTACATATTTTTAAATATTAGAGTATATCATACTTTAAGATAGTTATATTTATTGAGATATAATTTATGTAAAATTAAATTTATTTTTAATCCTAAACCACTCTTGACTCCTCAATGTAGTCCTATCTGGTTATGATTTATTATCTTCTAAAATACTACTAAATATAATTTGCCAAGGATTTATTAGGATTTTAAATGTATTTACAGCTGAGTTGGGTCTGTGCTTTTCTTATTTTATTTTTGTGAGGTTTTGTATAGGGAGTATGTTTATGTATGACTGAATCAATATTTTTCAAATATTTCTGGAATACCTCCTATAATGGAGATCAATGTTCTTTTGTAATTTATATTAACCTGTATATTTGTATATTTGTCTCTATATATTGTACATTATAATTTACATCATAATATAAATTATGTTATATCACAAAAATGTGAATTTTGTAATTTATATTATCTTATGAATGAGTGAAACCGCTATGTTCAAATTTATTAGCAGAGAGTTGGATATTTTCCATAACATTTAAGAGCTCCCACATATTTAATTTTACCTCAAATTTAAGTTCCTTCAATTCCTTAATTCCTTTTTTATGTCAGAAAACTTTTAAATAGTTGTTTTGAAATCATCCTTTAAATTTATATATCATTTATTTTTCTAATGCAGTAATCAGTGATTATTTTTATAACCTTTCCTTGTTTTCTTTAGGTCATCTGTTCTTTTAAAATTCTTTTTCCATTTATAATAAAAGCCATTTAAACCCATAATATGTCCCTTAATATCTTGTTCATCAAAATTTGTCTCATTTATTTAAAAAATAAGTAGCATAATAAATACCACATACATTATCCTTCACCTATATTTACCAATTGTTAATTTTTACTAGTGTGCTCTCTCTCTTGCTCTGTCTCTTGCTCTCTTATGAACCATTTGGGAGTAATTTGCAGACATCATGATTCTTCCAAACTACATGGTCAACTTGCATCTGCTAAGTAAAATGACATTCTCTTACATAAATCACAGTACATTTATCAAATTCAGAACTTTAACATTGTTTGGATTCTATTATCTAACTCACACTTCATATTTAAATGTTCAGGATAATGTCTCAATAATGTCCTTTGTGAGCAGTACTTTTTTCTAGTTCTGGATCCAATCCGTGGTCATGTAGTTCCTTTAGCTGTATTGTCCCTGTAGTTTCCTTTAATTAATAAACAGTTTTCGACCTTTTGTTGTTGTTGCTTATATTGGCAGTGTTGAGGACTCTAGGATAGTTGTTTTGTAGAATTCTCTTAATTTTGTTTTTTCTGATTCTTTTTTGTGATTGGATTTAGGTGGTACATTTTTAGCAGATAGACGGTGTAAGTGAAGTTGTGTCTTCCTCAATATATTACATCAGGAAGCATACGATGAGCCCTCGTTGAGTAGGTTACTTTTGTTCACCTGTTTCAGATGGTACCTGCCAAATTTCTATACTGTAAAGTTACCAGTCATACCTTATTGTAATTACTAAGTAATCTATGGAAGATCCTTCGACTCATATAGTCCACAGCGACCTCCATTGCTGATTTTTGCCTGAATCAGTTATTGTTATGGTCTCTGCAAAATGGTTTATTTCTAACTCTTTCATTACTAATATATTTATTAGCAGGGTGAGCATTCTGCTGGAAAGCAAATAAACAAAACTGCCAAAAAACACCTCCTTTCCTCCTTCATGAAAGTACATATGTGTGTGTATGTATTAGTGTAGATGCATGGGTTCATTTTTATTTAGTATATTTCAGTCAGTTTCTGCCAGTACTCATTGCTCTACTCAAAAGTTTCCAGATTTGACATCAAACTCGTTCTTGTGTGCTTTTGGCATGTTCTCATCAGTTTTTGAATACTTTTACTTCTTGGCACAGAAATGTATTCAAAAATCACCTTACATTTTTTGTTTCTAGCCACAGAATCAATCTGACACTAGGTATCAGTATGTACTGATCTTCCATGACCCTGGATGAGAGAAGTAAACAGGGTAAAATGGGATACACCTCGTTATTTGGGAAGGGATGTTGTCATAGGGGCATCTGCTTATTTTATTGGACGGAACTGTGGTGCTTTGACACCTCAAGTAGAGATAAGGAGATAATTTTCTTTTGTTTATCAATACAATATTTGCCTAAGCAAGACTGGGAATCTATTATTAGTGAAATAAAGATAAAAATGACTGTTAGATTGGCAACTAGTTATGGTTGCCACAATATGATATATCAACCTGTGTTTTATACATCAATTTGATCTATAAGACAGCATGCAGGCTGTTATGCTCTCTTACTACTTTTTTTTTTTTTCTTTTTTTGCCTGAGAAAGAGTTTCACTCTCATCACCCAGGCTGGAGTGCAATGGCGTAATCTTGACTCACTGCAATCTCTGCCTCCCACGTTCAAGGGATTCTCCTGCCTCAGCCTCCCAAGTAGCTGGGACTACAGTCATGTAACACCACACCTGGCTAATTTTTGTATTTCTAGTAGAGATGGGGTTTCACCATGTTGGCCAGGCTGGTCTCGAGCTCCTGACCTCAGGTGATCTGCATACCTGGGCCTCCCCTTAATTCTTGAATAACATCTGTGCTTAACTTCGTATGCTTGCAGAGGAACACAGATCAAACTTTAACTCATAGTATCTTAAGGATCTTTTTTTTTTTTAACTTTCAGTAAACATAAATACTGTGAAAACACTAAAACACTGAACCAGAATATTATAGGGTTTGTAGGGGAGCTGATAAGAGTTATTTATTCTAGCATATTCTCTTGCCTATTCAAAGGTTAAAGTCTAAACTTTATGCATATTTCATATTCAATAAGATGTTTTAGAGAGTATCAATATGACTTTTGATTCCTAGAGCATTCTAACCCTTGTTCATCTCTACACCCAATTCTCATTTTCATGTCTGGTTCTCCCCATTGGCTTTGCTTTAACCCTTGCCTGCTTTCTCAAGCTTCTGTTCTTCACTCTCCAACTAAGACAATTATGTTGAAGAGAAACCCATTTTCAGAAGGAGCTTCATTCCCAAAAGATCATATGGATGTTTTCAACCTAATCCATATAAAACTACAAACAAAGTAAATCACTGTATTTCTACAAATAGAAGAAGAAATTTTCTGCTTTGCCCTTATGAAATGGCTTCTGAGGTTCTACCATTGAGTCTTTGACTTACAGTTTTCAGAATAAGATTTACAAAAACAACGTGATAATGAGGATACACAATAGACAACCAGTCTTCAATCCTTGTGAGTGTTGACTTACAAACTAATCCTTGGTGGAACTCTATTTTTCTCTTAGAGAAACACCACAACAATTTTTTGAGTCATAGGGGAGAAGGAGCCAAGAGGAACCTGTCACACTATCTGAAGCAGACTAGTCATTTGCATTCCATCTCCAAATCACCATTTGTCCATTTCTCTACACACATCCATATTATAAGGAAGGGAATAGTGTAAAATAATTTGAAATGGGTGAAAAAGCATTGCTTTTCTTTCTTTTCACCAAAAATAATTTCTGATTTTGTACCAAAATAATTTTGCACCTATGAAATGTCTTTAGTTTTTTGTCTCATTTACTATACGTTCAGCTGGCATAGAGCCTATGACACTACCCCAAGGACTAGTAACTCTTTTTGGCATGTTGGATGGGGCTGTAATTTGACTGCCTTATAGTCATGATCATTTTAAGATCTAGGAATGACTTCATTAAAGACTGAAAATGTAACAACTATCTCATTAGAACATTAAAAAAAAAAATGTAATCTTAGACTAGTCTGAGATTTTCCTGTTAGTCTTATTTGCCCAAAGATTCTTGATAAAATAGTATTTTATGAATTTTCAAATTCTGTATAATTTGTATACATAGGGACAATATTCTAGAAAAGCATTTTTTGAAGACATATTCTGTGGAAACACTAGTAACATAAAATATTTATTCATATATTTTGGAGGTGGTGTTTTGCAGAACACACCTTGGAAAACACATTTCTCTAATTTAGACAAAGCATTGAAATTAATCCCAATACAATATTTTTAAACCTTGTTATTCCTACCTTGGCTCAAATAGAGTCTAACTACATTTCTATTGCTAAATAGCTGTCTAAAACATTTAAACATTTTTTAATATGAGAAAGCCAATGAAAAGTCTCAAAAGAATTTTAGAACCATAATTTTTAAGAGCTTCATAAAGGGGAATAGATGCATACTGTTTCCTCCCTTCCTAAATGATGACAATAAAACATTACCCAGCAAATTCCACAAATTGATGGAGACAATGACGGTGGATAGAAGAGAATGAAAATGTCATTCACAACCGGGCGTGGTTGCTCACGCCTGTAATCCCAGAAATTTGGGAGGCTGAGGCAGGCTGATGACTTGAGGTCAGGAGTTCGAGACCAGCCTGGCCAACATGGTGAAACCCTGTCTCTACTAAAAGTAGAAAAATTAGTCAGGTGTGGTGGCTGGAGCCTGTAATCCCAGCTACTTGGGAGGCCAAGGCAGGAGAATCGTTTGAACCCAGGAGACGGAGGTTGCAGTGAGGCAAGATAATGCCACTGCCCTCCAGCCTGGGTGAAAGAGCAAGACTCCATCTCAAAAAAAAAAAAAAAATAATAATAATAATAATAATAAAGAAAGAAAAGAAAAAAAACTGTCATTCTCAGCCTTAGCTGAACTGAAACTTCTCTTGTGTGTGTTTTTGGACCACTACACAAAGGGCCTTAGGCAGCTCTGCAGATTTTCAGGCTGAAGTGGAGCGAGAGGAGAGGATGAGAGTGATACAGAGAGTAGGTTCCAGGTTCCACTTTAGATAAGTCTCAGCCTCAAGTACAGCCAAGTCCCCTCCATGACTTCTGGACTAACACAGCCTCCTGTTTCTTTGTTGTGTGTCGCCCTGCCATCATTTTCACATGTCTTCATCCATCATCTGCCCATATAAGCTTCACTGCAGGAGTTTTTGCTGGGGACTCTCTTAAAAACAAGTTCAGTTTTCAACCCTGCCACTCTCTTTTGCCTAAATCCATTGCTAAAATATGTAGATACTCTTTATAGCTAATTGTGTTAAATCCAGATTCCTTAACCTCACTTTTACGTCTTGATACTAATTAGTTTTTCTCTTGCTCCACAACTAATCAACCTAATTCCTCATTATTTTCCCAAACAGGCCACTTCAAGCTGTTCTGTTCACCTCCTGCATATAGACTGCTCATTTCTGACCCCAGCGTTTGTTTGCATTTGTTATTCTTTCTACCTCAAATGTTCTGATTTCTACTCACCACTAAGTTGTGCCTCTTGATCTATTTAGAGCTTTCTTCTTTATTCCAGCAGCCATTTTGTAGTGGAGCCCTGCCCAGCATTTATCTCCTTTCTTCTGATCACAGCAGTTCAGTTTTCCTTGGAGGGTGCTTTCCTTTGTTACCCTTTGTCCATTGCATTTGGGGGAGTGATCAGTCCCTAGTTCTAGGCAGGGTCATGGGAAGAAGTCTTGGCCAGTCAGAGTCACAGTAATTGGTTCAAGGGAACATACGATGCTTCTGATCCAATGACACTCGTCTCCAGACTTATGCTGGAATTACAGGGAAAGTCAAGTTACCCACCATCTTCACTCCCACCTTCAAATAGGGTTTGCCAAGTTCCTAGAATCTGAGGCTACATGTATTAGTCCATTTTCATGCTGCTGATAAAGACATACCCAAGTCTGGGTAATTTATAAAGAAAAAGAGGTTTAGTGGACTCACAATTTCACGTGGCTATGGAGGCCTCAAAATCATGGCAGAAGGCAAAAGGCACGTCTTACATGGTGGTAGGTAAGAGAAGAAACGAGAACCAGGCGAAAGGAGTTTCTAAAGATACCAGATCCTGTGAGACTTATTCACTACCATGAGAACAGTATGGGGTAAACCACCCCCAGTCATTCAATTATCTCCCATGTTTATATCAGCAGCTCACTCAAATAATGTGTAATTTAGGCTGGGACAACAATCTTATGATGTAGACATCATCACATATAGAGACTGAATGTTTCAAAGCCAACATCTATTTTCGTCCTTGTGCCTAGCTTTTCTATTTTTCTTTAATCGGTACATTCTTATATCTTGATTTTAAAATCCATTTTCCAGTTTTTCTGTGTATGCTTATATTTATCCATAACACGAACCAACCCAGATGTGGAAAGAATAAAAAATGCATTGTCTCCTGTACACCACCCTGCATGGAAATGTACTTGCTTCTGCACCGTCTAATGCATTTTGTTGTCCAAATATACACACCAGAGGCCGATAACACTGTTAGCCCTGAGACTAACCAGGTCAGAGCACATCAGGAGCATTGCAGATAGAAAACCTACCATGCCAATGATTTTGGTCATTTTTAGCCCAGTGGAGGGAGCTGGTTTGACATCAGAGACACAGCTAGTGTCAGCAGGATACAGCACATAAAATCACATTTCTCCTCCTTCGTACCTTATGCAAACCAAGGAAACTGGTTTTATTTCCAATTTGGCAACAAAAAAGAACAAGGTGCTAATCTTTCAAATAAAGATGGAAATATTTTTCCTAGTGACTGACTTTTCAGCACTTTTTCTAAGTGAACTGTCCTTAGGGAAGCAACCCAAGATATAATTTTACTGTCACATAAAACATTGCATCATATTTTAGTCAAATACATTTTATGCTTTGACAGTTTCTCTCTCTTTTTCTCTCCCTCTTGCTGTCACTCTCTCTCTTCTCTCTTTCTCAGTAATTTAGATAGAAGGGTTTTCTTAGAGTGAAACTTTTAATCTTGATGCATGATGCCTGTGCTTGCTCTAACTGATGAGTAGATGCAATTTAACAGATACCATACTCCAAGGGCGTTTGGCATTCCTACCTCCTTCAGGCAAAGTAAGCTGCTGTCTGTTGTGAGTGAAAAAATTAAAAGAATAGGGACAAGTATAATAATGAAGAAAAGACTTTCCTTTTTTCATCCTCCAGGAGATAAAGAAAACCACCTTATTATGATCAATACTAGCCTACATAAAATAGAGGTGGAAGGGGTAGAAAAAAAGGAGAGAAAATGACTGCCTTCTTTGAAGTCATTTTATAATACCAAAAAATGATTTGCCTGGGTTATTCTTAAGTGAAATGGGGAGGGGAAAGGAACTTTGATGCAATATATATAAAATAACATTTTCTTAATTTTTGAAGCTTTTAGGTAATTTTTTTCTATCAGGGGAGAACTTGATCTGAGATAAAAGACCCAAATTGCTTTCCTTTCAGGCTCACCTTTAATTTATGTCAACTTTTATTGGAACTGAGCTATCAGAAATGATGAAATTTGCATTCCTTCTCATCATCCCCCTATCTAAGTATATAATAATTATGATATTATGTTGCCCTACAAATCTGGGTTCCTAGAAGTGATTACTGGATTACTGTCATCTGAAAAATGTAATTCTAAGTATGGAGCCTTATTTTTAGAGACAGAAAATCACTTCTCTATGAAACTATAATATGGGTAGAGGTGTGGATGGGGAAATGATATTAAATGCATTATGGACAGGCTGGATGGTAATAAAACTGGGAAGGCTTGTTATTTGGAAAAACAGTAAGAAGTCCAGCATAGATCAAAGGCTGGGTAATACCAAACCCATTAATGGAGAAAAGTCACAGCGATCATAACGTAATGTAAGCTGATACAAGGAAGTCTCTCAAAGACTCAGTCCTGGTTTCCCGTTGTCTCCGTTAGGAAAAAATCAAAATGAGCTTCTCTCTCTCTCTCTCTTTTTTACCACGTCTGACATCTGGACTAAACTCAAGGGTCTTTCCATTGTTAACAAGTGTGGCATGCACAGTTTATCCCGTGTTTGCTTCTATGAGGAGTCTAACAACTATGGGCTAGGGAGAAGGTCTTAACCCCATTTGGAATTAGATATTAGGAATGGCCCCTGTCATCCACAAAGGCTGCTCCCTGACTCCACCAAGGGCAGATGATCCTCTTCTGGTTTCTTTTCCTAAGAAGAATTTGGAGGAGACATTGTTTTCTAAATTGTAAAGCTTTGTGATGCACAGCCTAACAAAATTAGCTGAGATTATTGGAAGAAATGATCCAAAGTAATTACTTAGAAATTGATCTGCTGTGATTTTTTTGCTCTTTTCTTCTACACCCTGTTGTCAGAAAGGACAGAAAATGCTTTCTAAGAAAGTAATCTTAGGGATAACTGTTAACAGATTTTTTAATGCCCATTTTGTCAACTTCCAATGACAAATACTAATACATTTTACTCAAGTGAAGATATTATAATTTACCTGGCAATGGCAATATTATGACAATAATGACAATCAGTAGGTTTGGGATATTTACTATGATCTAGGTGTCGGGCTTTATAAATATCACCTCCCATAATTTTCCTAACAATTCTATGTGGTAGGCCAAATTTTTCTCTGAACTAAGAAACATGCAGTCTTGAGAGGTTAAGTAACTAGCCCAAAGTACATAGCTGGTAGATGGGAGGCATGATTCAAGCTCAGATTGTCTGAGGATGAATCCATACAATGATTTCCTGTTTCAATGCTTCACAATTTGATTTTCATTACAATGTATAAAAATATCTATAGATGTCAGACATCTTAAGGAAATGAAGACTTCCTGTATTTGTAAAGGACAAGATATTTTAAACTCCAATATCTAGAGTTACTTATGGAATGACTAGCATTTCAGGAAGGGGATACAGGTTATGTTCATTATATCTTAAAGAATCATTATTCTAATTCCTGGCATAGCACTCAGACAGTACTGTAGTATAATGGGCATGGAAAATGGGTCAGTACTCAATGAGATGCTGTTTTAATTGTAGGGACAAGGGAGTCCTTATGATTCTCAGATTGCACTTTGCATCAGAAACACCCAGGCTGCAAAGGTGTTAAATTAGGGACCAGGTTGACTTGGAGAGTTTG
Organism: Symphalangus syndactylus; assembly: GCF_028878055.3. Lineage (NCBI taxonomy): Eukaryota > Metazoa > Chordata > Mammalia > Primates > Hylobatidae > Symphalangus > Symphalangus syndactylus. The sequence goes on along the minus strand of NC_072446.2, from coordinate 17,496,744 downwards.
CCTGGACACTGGGGTTGTGGGGAGGGTACATATTGTTCAGCTTCAATTGGACATCACTCTGCTTGATCCCCACCATGATGAAGATGAGCAAGAAAGACCCAATGCATGTAAAACAGTCACTCTTCAACTTGAGCATTCATCAGTCACCTGAAGGGCTGGTTTACATACTGTGGCTGCGTCCCATCCTCAACATTTCTGATTCTGTAGATGTGGGGCTGCCTCCCTAGAATTTGCATTTTAAAAAGTCCCCCACTTATGCTAATGCTGTTGGTGCCTTGAGAACCACTGCCATAGGAGATGCTGTAAATACTCTGTCTGTAACCCTTTGGATTTCTTCACTGTATTTTTGCACAAGAGTTCTTGGTGTGCTTCTACTCTCATCATGAAGAACCTGCTCTGCCTGAATACAGGATGAGCTGTAATCTCATCATTCTAACTATCAACCAATGGCTGATAGTATAGAGGTCAATCTGCCTTATCCCCATTAAAGGGACTCAGATGTGACCTGCAGGACTAAGCTAAAGCTACTTTCCATGGGACTTTACTTGATATTGCACATTTGCCAGCTCCTTCTATTTCCAGTTCAGCTTCCTCACTACCAGTTTTTCCAGGGGCACATTTAATAGATCACCTCCCCACAAATATTGAGAGAACCCGACTTAAGTGCGTCAATTGTGTCTGCACGTTCTTCTGAATGGTAAAATAATCCTGGGTACTAAAGGGAGAGGCATAGCACAAATTACTTCTCCTCCCTTGCTCAGTCTAAAGGGTGAATTTCAGGGACATTGGGGGGCATTCACGGGGTGCCCAGGGCACCTGAAAGTCAGTGTAGATAGGCAGCATCTGTCCTGACTTCCTGTCACTCAACTCTGCATTTTCCTATGCACACCTGTGGATCACATTTATAAACCATTTTAATAGATTTTCATTTTTTTACATAAGATTTAATGTATGAATCTGCAAATAATTCCATTTTTTCATGTCAGAATGTAAATTCCTTGAGTTTAGGGATTCTTTTCCACTGTTTGTTAGCTGTTACATTATAAGACCTTAGAAAGCTCCAGTGCATAGAAGACACTCAAATATCTGTTGAATAAGTGCATTCTGGGATATCAAATAATAAAAAATAGTTGCAAAACAAAAGCGATATTTTGCGGTGAATGCTCGAAGGCTGGAAAGTTCTATCACTGGGAGTTTCTATCAAGTGCATGTGTGGGCTCTTCAGCTCATTTCTAATCTACTTCAGTACTGAAGTTGGCATCAGAAATGAAGTGTAAAACCTGACATGTAACCAAACAAAGCTTACAGCTCTTTTTCTCTTTTCTTCCTTTGTCAATAAAACACTCTTGCACACGCCTCACAAAAATAGGTTTCAGTTTCTTAACCACTTTGCAATATTTGATACTTTAAAATCTATTCAATCAATAGGTATTTGAATGCCTGTTGGGTGCTGAGAACTACTAAGATTTGGGAATATAGTAGTTGACAGAACAGTTAAAAAGAATCTGTGACCTCAAAAAGTTTACTTTAGTGATTTAATTAAAAAACAAAAATTATATATATTTATGGTGTGAAACATGATGTTTAAAATACATATACATTGTGGAATGGCCAATCAAGCTAATTAAATATTAACTCACATAATTACCATTTTTTAGTATGAACATTTAAGATATACTAGGCGTTTACATTCTGACGCAAAAATGAAACCATTTAAAGATTGGCAAATGTGACCTACATATTTGCAAAGAAAAGGACAAATCTGCTTTTAAAGCTTTATGTTAAAAATGAAAATCTATTAAAATGGTTTATTCTGATTTGAAAATAAAGCTAATTAAAGAAATAAAAATGCATTTATTTCCTTCAACGTACATTCCAGATGTTGGCACTTGCTCACTCCTCTCCTGAAAATAATTTCCCCCTGAAACTTCTCTGATTCTGCTCTTTCCCTTCATTCTAATCACATCCTCAAAAAGCCTGTCCCTATTCACCTGTTTTTTTAATTATTATTATTATACTTTAGGTTTTAGGGTACATGTGCACAATGTGCAGGTTTGTTACATATGTATCCATGTGCCATGTTGATTTCCTGCACCCATTAACTCGTCATTTAGCATTAGGTATATCTCCTAATGCTGTCCCTCCCCCCTCCCCCAACCCCACAGCAGTCCCCGGAGTGTGATGTTCCCCTTCCTGTGTCCATGAGTTCTCGTTGTTCAATTCCCACCTATGAGTGAGAACATGCGGTGTTTGGTTTTTTGTCCTTGTGATAGTTTACTGAGAATGATGTTTTCCAGTTTCATCCATGTCCCTACAAAGGACATGAACTCATCATTTTTTATGGCTGCATAGTATTCCATAGTGTATATGTGCCACATTTTCTTAATCCAGTCTATCGTTGTTGGACATTTGGGTTGGTGGTAGGTTATTTTCCTCCACCCCAATACCTACACTCACACACACTACCTCTCTTTCCCACTAACCTGTGTTTTCTTCCTAAGGGTGCTATTGCTATCTGAAGTTACTACGTTCTTTATTTGCTTGCTGCTTTATCCTGTGTCTCTCAGTGATATGCAAACCCATGTAGCAAGTGTCTTTGTCTTAAATTGCTAGGACTTCAATGCCTGGTGCCCACTGGGCACTCAATAAATCATGATTGACTAATGCTATATAATGGACTTAAACAGCTGAAAAAATAATGTATGTTAACTTTTCTGAAGTCAATGTTATTATACACAATTATTGTATAAAACTGCTGTTTTTCAGTCTGAATCACTCTTCTGTATACATGGACAGGGCCATCTGTTAATTTGCAGTTGTAATTGTTTCTGCAGATGGGTGTTAAATTATAGACATGACCGAGAAGACATGGCAGAACTTGTTACCATGCTTTGCCAATGGCCTTTTTTTGTGTGTTCATTTTAGAGACTGAACCAATTCAGTTCAGACGCTCCCATATAAATCAAATGCTTTGTCCACAATGGCTGTTTCAAAGCAATTTTCTCATTTCATGGAGGTTCTGTTTTAGGATGTGGGTTGTTGTTGAGCTTTAAGGAAACCTGGATTTTTCCTGTGCTGTCAGGCCCAGGTATATTGAAGCCAAGCACTAGAGATTACAAAAGAGGGTCTCTGGAAAGGGAATTTATGTGCTTACTGTATAGCATGGCTGTGTTCTAGCCACATGGATGCAATTTCAGAAAATTCATTTGACTTTTTTTTTTTTTTCACAGAATGGTTTCTCAAGCACATCACAGATTTTGATCAAATTGTTTTTCACTGCCAATCAGATGGGTGGTAGGAATCAGTTTTAAGTGATTTGTCCACTTTTTGGCACTTTGTATGTTGCCAGTAAAAATCATTTCACTTAGAACAGAATTTGCCATCTGTGACAAATGTCTACCAATTAGTTTGTCATCACTTTTGATAAAAGGGAGGGCATCACAACATTTTCACATCTAGTGAGGAATTTAAAATACATTTTATATTTTGAAAATGCACGCTGCTTCATAGAATTTTGGGTTGGTGGGCAGTGTAGTGGACATCTGTTGTTTCTTTCCTGCTCAGATTTTGTTTCCCATTCTAGGACATCCCTTCAGTTTTTCTTTGGTGACCCACCTGCCCCAAGTCCCAGTCCATGTGATTCAGATGTGACCATCTTTATCATTCTTTATTTACTTTGAGGGTGGGTGTGCAATCAAGGCGGGCTCATCAGCAATGTGCTCATCCCAGGCCTACATGATTTGGTTCAGGTACAGGCAAGGTGGTCCAGGGAGCCTAGACCTCCTGGTGTTTGCTGAAGCCACCAGGAAGAAGGCTGCTCATTCTACTAGACTAGAAGCTGTGACAAGATCACTCTGGAGCATCAGCTTCTGTAAGATGGGAAGTTTGAGTGAAAGCAAAGACAACAATATCAAAAGGGGAACTGAAAGATGGAGGGAGAGAAGTAAAGAAGAGGATCTGAGCTAGGCATCTGATAAGAACGTGACAGTCCTAGACCTACCTATGTTGAAGGGTAGGCCTACCCTCCTAGCCTTTTCCAGCTATTTCAATTATTTTATTTTTTGCTTAAGATAGTCTGACTTATGCTTCTAAAAATTTGCTGACTGCTAGAGTTGGGAATCCTAAAACCAAAGATAGCTGTCTAATCCTTTAGAAGTTTGGCATGATTTAGTCTTGGAAACCACATTTCCAAAACATCCAAAAGTTTTTAGTTTAATTACAAGTTTTATAGCAACAGTTTATAAATGCAACTTCTTGTAGCTAAGCATGCCCGTTATTTCTAAAGCCACATTTGCCAGCAGCTTTGTCACATTTCTTGTTCAAAGATGGGGTGAAACTAGTATTAGGGAAGCTCAAACCAAAAGAAGCTTGTATATTCACCTTATTTCCAATTTATTTCAGGCCTAACTCAGAAGGAGAGAAGAAGCGGATCACTATATAATCTATTCAATTTCAATTTCAAAAGATGCTGCTGCTGATCAAAGGATACTTGTGAGTAGCACATTTCCATAAAATGAATTTTGACAACTTTCCCCCAAATCTGTGTCTTACTTTAGCTTTTGATTTGAAAGGAGAAATGGAGGTTGGCAGGAAAGATAAATGAAAGTGATACTGACGGTGTTTGGGGCTGCCAAATAATCTGCATCTTAGAATTTCTGTAGTTTTCTAAGGCAGGCCTTAACCTAGTATTTTAAATCTAGTGTGCGCCACCTGCTTCCCAACTCATGGTTCTTCTAGACAAGTCTGTATAGTTTTCCAGGGTAATAGATCTCTTAAATTAACATCCCCTCTTCCTAATCTCCAGTTTAATCTCAGACAGGTCAAGCCTGCTGATCTCATTGTCTGTCAATCCTTTATATATGTACTAAAAAATTTTTAATTGCCCTTAGATGCTATTACCTAGTATTCTACATGGCTATAGGCTTCAGGCCAACAATGTTGAGGAGACCTGGATTCGGCAGTCCACTGGTTCAATATATTGGCATAAGCACCGTGATTTGTGTTCCTTTTTGTAAAGTAACTCTCCAAATTGTAGCATACCAATATCTGAGTTTTTTTTGTTTTTTTTTTTGAGACTAGGTCTCACTCTTTCACCCAGGCTGGAAAGCAGTGGCACAATCGTGGCTTGCTGCAGCCTCCAACTCTCAAATAACCAGGGCCACGGCTGTACGCCACCACGCCCAGCTAATTTTTCTATATTTTTTAGAGATGGAGTTCGGCCATGTTGTCCAGGCTGGTCTTGAACTCCTGTTGGCATTACAGGTGTGAGCCACTGCGTTCTGCCAAATTATCTGAGTATTTTCAAAATGGATCCCAATTGTCTCCTTGATAGCACCTGAATAACATTCTTGGTAAGTTGCTTATTATTTTCCAGTTCCTCAGAAGTTTGTAGCAAACTTGTCTCAATATTGTGAGAAGTCTGACTGATTTGGGATCTGTCTCATATAGACATTTCAGTTGCAAAGTAGGACAGTGCCACAATCATAAATTAAAATAAATAAATACACACTGAATCAAATTTAATTTTAATATTTGAATAGTTTACTTCTGGCCCTGTATTGAGCAAATAGTACATTATTTAAGGTAAAAGTACTCAATAAATACAAAGTTTTAGTTACATAACATAGAATCTATCTTGCAGAAGTTCAAATCAATTTATTAACTTTAAACATGCTGCTCTTTGACATCTCCTTTCCAAAATTCAGAACTTTTATTCTCTGAGGCTAAATTCTGCAGTGTCGAATTGATTAAAATGACTGACCCAAAGCTTTAATTCCTCCAGAGGTGTAAGAATTCTAATAAAAAACTAGAGAACCCAAATGAATATAAAATATTCAATTATTCATTTGATTATTGGGTGTTTTGGTCTTTAAAAGCCAGACTTGCACCAGAAGGAATTTAATGCAGAGCATCCAGTAGAAGGAATGGACACTTTCTAGAATGCATTGCCTGCCCCAACCCTTTCCTTCATTCACCCACCCCATATATATTAGCTATCTATTACTGTCTAAGAAGTTAGCTGTATCTGAACTGTAGTGGCTTAACTCAATAAACAGCTATTATCTCAGTCTCTGTGGGTCAGGAAATGAGGCAGAACTTAGCTGGGCATTTGTTTCAGGATATCTCATATGGTAGTGATCAGGTGTTGGCTGGGGCTACAGATTTCTTAAGGCTTGGCTTGAGGAGAATCTGCTTCCAAGCTCACTTACCTGAAAAATAAGAAAATTCATTTGCACACTGACTCATGTGGCTCTTGGCCCATCTCAGTCTCTTTTACTGTTACCTGGCATCATCTGTTCCCAGCTATGTGAGCTCCTCCATAGGCCTACTCACAGCATAGAAACGTGCTCCCCGACAGAGCAAGGATTTGGAGAGAGAGAGCATGAGAGGGGAAAGCAAGATGAAAGTCATTGTCTATTTTGTAAGCTAATCCCTCCAGTGACATCCCACAACGTTTGCCATATTCAATTCATTAGAAGTAAGTCACTAGGTCCAGCTCACATTCAGAACGAGGAAATTGAACAAGGGTATGAGTACTTGGAGATGAGGAATCACTGGGGGCCATGTCAGAGACTGACTGTCCTCCACACTAGTCTACCTCAGATTAGAAAGTGAAGGTTGTGGCTGGGCACTGTGACTGACGCCTGTAATCCCAGCACTTTGGGAGGCCGAGGCAGGTGGATCACCTGCGGTCAGAAATTTGAGACCAGCCTGGCCAACATGGTGAAACCCCGTCTCTACTAAAAATACACAAAAATTAGCCAGGTGTGGTGGCAGCAACCTGTAATCCTAGCTACTTGGGAGGCTGAGGCATGAGAATCCCTTGATCCCGGGAGGCAGAGGCTGCAGTGAGCCGAGATTGTGCCACTGCACTCCAGCCTGGGTGACAGAGTGAGACTTTGTCTCAAAAAAATAAAAAAAAAAAGAAAAAGAAAGTGAAGGTTGTACTTTGGAATCAGATAGAACTGACTTTCACTTCCGTATTGCATATTCCTTAGCTATGTGATATGGTCAAGTTTCTTAACATTTCTCAACCTTGTTTTGTTCATGTATTAAAAGTGAATATAATAGTTCCTTTCTCCCAGACTTGTGGTATTCCATGCAATAACATCATCACATCAGAAGTCCCTTGTGCAATGCTGGGAATGTAGTAGGTGCTCAGTTAAAAAGAATATATATATATACACATACATACACACACATATAAATTATGTGTACACATAATTATATATACATATATAAAATTATATATCTCTATAAATCATATATACCTATATAAATTATATACATAAATTTTATATATACATATATATCTTTTTCTGCTTCCCTCTTCTCTTTAAACTTATATAGCACTTATAAACCTTCCAACTTCATAAGACCTGCATCCCATTGGTAAAAGCATTGATGCTTCGGTTACGCTGTCTGATTTTGAATCTAGTCTCTACTGTCTCGCAGATGCATGAACAAGGATGAATTCATGTCTCTAAGCTTCAGTTTCCCTATGCATTAAATGTGCAAAGCAAGGATCATGGAATGTATATGAAAAGTGAATAAGATAAAGTGTATGATGGATTTAGCACATGCCTACCAGATCAATATGTGGCAACTTATATTTATATTAGAATTATTTATTTCTATTAAATTATATATTATAATATATATTTATATTCTATATTAATTATATAAATATATTTACATGAAAATTATTTAATATTTATATTAACATTTTTATGCAGCAAAAATCATTAAATCAGCTGTTATTATAGGTATAGATTTTGGCAACTTAATATTAAAAACCTGACCTGAGGAACTCTTGACACCCAGGGATTTTTCCACTCTTCTCTGTCCTTCCCTCAAGGGTCAGCTCAGGAAGAGCTCTTTTTGTAGCAGAAGGCTCTTTAAGAAAGCAATAATTTAACTGATTTTGGGGGAAAATGTGGCCCACGAAAGCAGACTTGGACCACAAATTAAGCATATTCGATAAGGAAAGAGGCAGAAGGAAGCAGAGAGAAATAGTGATATTTCCTAGAGAAATACCAAGAGAACAGAGGAAGGAAATCATGTGAACAGAGCGGGTTATTCAGGACCACGCAGCACTAGAGACATTGGTGCCTGGCTAGAGAGAAGCCCATGGAAAAGCTATCCATTATTCTACATCACTAACTCCCAGTTTTGTTTGAATTTTATGTCTACATAGGGGGAAAAAACAAACAAAAAACTCCCATCCCCTCAAACACAAAACACTTCTGCAAGGGGATCACCATTCTATTCATATCGTCTGAAGCAAAGAATGTGAAATGGTGATTTGAAAAAAAAACTGTAAATTATGTTCCTGGTTTATTGTTTATTCTTTTCCTTTCTATTTTCTGAACCCTCAACCTTTCGCCCCGCCCCATCTAAACTACCACCCGTGAAAACATACTCGTCTTAGAGAACATATTGATAAATTCACATTCATCTTTGAAAACAATTTTCCCACTTGTAGTACCCTGTCAGGCTTGTCCAAGATCAAAACAAGACCTTGTGGTGCTCTGAAAATGAACTCGGTTAAGCTGCACTGTTTCCACCCCACCTCCTATAATGATCACCTAGAAGCAAGTGTGGCAGCGTACGGTCTAGAATTTTAAGGGAGATGTTTCCTAGACTGTGTTGTGTTCACCCTGGCTCGGTGACCTGGATGGTATCATCGTTTGGTTATCCAAATGTTTGCTATCTCCTTATACATGGCAGGGGCTGAGCTATTGAAAATAGGGCTAGGGAGGAAAGAGAGAGAGACTAAATGGATTTCTGTAAGTGACAAAACGGAACCACCCTTAAACACAAAGAAATGCCAGTTTATGTTGATGCTCAGGATAGTGCATGAGTGACTCACACATCTGTTGTACATCATGCAGCTCTGGGCACAAGGAGAGGCACAAGCATGTGCACAATTTTTATTTTATTTTATTTTATTTTATTTTATTTTATTTTATGCTGCTGCTTAGTGTGCTTGTTTCTGTAAGTCTCTTTTCCTGTGTGGAGCTTCTGAATTCAGTCAAGCAGCGTAATTTCTGATCTAACACCACCATCCTAGCCTGTGTGTATAGGGTGGCTTTGAACTTTCAGCAATTCACATAAAATAAAAATGGAGGCAGCAGAGTGGAGTTGGTTCATGCAGCCTTTGGGGTCAGACTTCGCATTTCAGTGGCTCCTCCATTCCCAGTTGCTCTATGCCTTTGTCGTCTCATCTGTGATATGGAAATGCTGGTCCAAGGGTTGTGAGGATTAGAGTTTTAATTAAACAGAGAGTAGAGTGCCTATTTCACAAAAAAGTCGAATCAATGTTACTTTCTGTTGTTGCTTAGCATTTAAAACATAATTTACATTTTGTGCCATAAATAAACAATTCAAAAAACTCTCCCCAAATATCAAGAGCCATTGGCAAAATTTGGTTTTAATAATAGCTTTTTTTTTTTTTAGCCTTTATGGTATTTCCTATACATTCTGGTGCATATTACTAGATATAAACTGATTTATCTCATAGTGTTTTTTAGCACCTCTGATTCTAATTTTTATAACATTCTTTTTTTCTTACTCCTACCTTTACCATAATGCATTGATGCTTCTTTATATTCATATTCCATTATTTTCTTTTCTTTTATATTGGAAGTTATATATTCTATTTTAACTCTAAAATTGATATCATAGGCCTTCCCAAATGATTAAAGGAATTTATAGTATTTAAACTCTGATTGCATCCTCAAGTAAATATGCCTTTGTTCAGCATGTTATTTTCATCATTTAATGCAATAAATCAGACATTGTTATTTTATATTGACAATGTTTATTTACTTATACCTGCCTGTATTAATTTTTTCATTCATCTTGCTCTTTCAATCTTTCTTCTGGGGAATAACTTAAAGCACACTATTTTAAAGTGAAAGTTCTTTGAGTTTTAATTTTTTTAAAAAAATAGCAATAATAGATATACATATTTTCAGAGTACATTTGATAATTTAATACATTCATATAATGTGTAAAGATCAAATCAAGATAATTGGGATATCTGTCACCTTAAATATTTTACTTTTCTTTATGCTAAAAACATTCAAATTATTCCCTTTTCGCTCTTTTGAAATATTCAGCAGATGATTGTAAACTATAGTAACCCTACTGATCTACGGGACACTAGGTCTTATTCTTTTATTTTAACAGTACATTTGTACCTACTTGTCTTTGATTATATAAAAATGACTTCACTTCTGTTCTTGATTATATTGTTTAGTAGTAACACCTATTTCAGTTGGGAATTAGTTCCACTACTAAGATCTTCCCTGTATCTTTAGTCTTCTCTGGTCTCCTACAATTGTGTCCATGTGAGTTTCTTTTTATGTATATTTCTCTATCTTTTGTTAGTAGTAGAGTATAGTCATTATATCTTAAAGTAGTTTTATATAACTTCCCTCTATTCTGTCCTTTTGGTACCCTGATTAGATGAATATTAGACTCATTCCTCCTCCACATCCCTTAATCCTTTTTTTCATAACTTCCACCTCTGGCCTGAATTTTGAGTATTTTTTTTCAGATTTTCTTGTTCACTAATACTTTTTTTTCATTTATGCCCAGTTTTCTGTGTAAATAACCACTTTTTTCCTCTAAATTTTAATGAATTTCTTTAATGGTATACTATAATACACTATAATGGTCACTATTGCTTAGACATCTTATCTGCTTATTTCCAGAACAATCTGATCCACTAGAAATTGTAAATTGATGGGGGGTTGGAAGAAGAAGCTTAAAAGATGAGTCGTTGTATAAACATAATCATTTAAATCTGATTTCTACCATTTTTATTTCTTATTTCCACCCGAACAGTAAGAACAACAAAGCAAAAGAAGTAATTCGACATAGAAAACAACATAAGACTAGGGAAACAAGACAAGTAAGCAGAATAGAAAGAAAAAAATACAAATAAGACCCAGGGGTTTTTTGTTTGTCTGTTTTAATTTTCAACACCTGGTTGGGTGTTTGGCACATCATAGTTGCACAATATATGCTCATTGAGTAGACTGGAAGTAAAGCAAATGGAAACCAATTCTAGGGACTATCATGTATCTTACTTTATGTTATTATTTTAGTTATTAATTTTTTGTTATACTTTAGGTTCTAGGGTACATGTGCACAACGTGCAGGTTTGTTACATATGTATACATGTGCCATAATTTTAAGGAGTCAATATAATGTGCAATTTTGTTATGAGCCTGGGCTTTGGACCCAACATTTACTTAGGTAAAACACCGGCTGTGTGAATTCACACAAGTGATTTTGTTTCTCGAAGGTTTGCCTTCACCCTCAGTAATGTAGATAAAACAGCAATACCTATTCAATCAGTTGTGTTGTTTAGGAGAGATAGTGCCTATGCCATGCTTACCTTCTTGGTCTTCTGTCTTTGCTCTTTGTGTACTGCTGCCACCATCACAGTCATCACCACCATTGTTACTAATATGACATTGACTGGAATTAATAACCTTTCTCTCTTTGTATGTAGGCAGTCAGATATTTGACAATGAGTGTCAGTCATTTGTTTTAATGTTCAAATTTTTGCGAACAAAGAAAAAGAGACCTAGGATGGATTTTCTTTAAGGGGAAAGAGTAAAGAACTAAAACATGTTAGTTATACATCCTGAAATGTGGGAAGATAGCAGTGCCTAACATCATTACTGTGGGTGAATCCAGAAATCATGCTTGAAGGAAAATAATGACATGCTTTTAGCCAATTATGAAGCTTTGTTTTGCTAAATGGGACCTGAAAAGGTGTGATAAAGAGATGGGTATTTTTTTTTTCCCAGACCATGTTCAGAAGGGAAAGAAGAGAGATAAAGCTGCTAAAGAGAAAACTTTTTGGGGAAAAACACAGTATTAAAAATGAGAAATTGAATACTATTTTTTTTGCCATATAGTATGTATTATAATTACTTTCCCTGCCTCTCCACAAAATCTTTAGTAAAATATTCATTTCTGGCACCATATAGATTGTGTACACCTTAATCTCATTAATTTCTTTGTGTTTCCTATAAAACTTCAACAACGAGTATACGAATATGGCAACATTTTGAAATTGCAGCAGTTAAAATGATATTTAAATTGAGAATATAACGAACTTGTAATAGGAGGGAAAGAAGAGGGGAAGTGGAGCCCTTGAGAATTCAGGGAATCCCTGTGCTCAAAGGAAATTACACTGTGATGCCAAAATCCTGACAATGTTCCAGTAAAACTGCTAAATTCAGACTGAAATTTTAGTGTTAAAAGCTAGGTTTGCATTATATCATTCTATCCTTCCATCCTCAAAGTGAAAAAGCATGTTAAGACATAAAGTAAAATTTGATTAAAATAATTGTATCAAACATGTCTTAACAGATGCTAGGAAAGTTGCTATTTCACATGTATAACCTCACTGTATTTTCAAAACTATTATTTGCCCCATATTATAAATGAGAAAAGAAACTGAGTCTCAGAGAAGGTAAATCATTTTCTCAAGTGCACAGCTGGGGTTCAAGCCAGGCAAGTCCATTCCAAACGCATTAAATGCCATATTTTAATGTTCCTTGATTTCTCCATTCAAAAACAAGAGAAAAGGATTGAGGCAAATGGAAGAGGGGGATTTTTAAATGCCAATGTAAAAGAGTAGGCACAAATATCTGACTTTGTGAAATAATATGACTTTGTGGAAATAGATGTAATTTGAAATGCAGTTAAAGGAATCCGTGAATGAAATGAGAAAAGAAATGGAAATGATGTCTTCCGCAGAAACACCAGTTGTGCATAACAATGTCATGGGTAAATGCCCATCTGATAAAGAGGTTTTAATTAAACTAAATAATTTATTATCCATTATACTTCAATAAATTAAAAAGGATATAATCTAAGATGATTTATTTCTCTGAAACAGGATTGTATACCATAAATTCATCCCATCATGTGTTCTCAAGTGAGAAAATGTCCAGATTAATAAAATGCAGGGAAGGTAATAATTAATTTCCATAATATTTTAACCCTTGGCACATTTATCCAAATACATTTTTCCATGCAGAGTTAGACATTGCTTTTTGTTGGATGGGGAATGAATGAAAATAAGTTTTTCATAGGGAAAATTTTGAATTAAATATGAGCTGGTATCATAATTCAATGATAGCTATTCACGTGTATTTCCTATCTATGCATATGAACACACCCTCATGTATATACACATATGTAATTTTCATATATTCATACACATATATATTATTCATGTTTATGTAGGTAAATGAGTATATATGCACATAGACTCACCAATGCCACATGTTCCCTTAGTTTTATCCATCTCCTTTAAGTTCCTAAATATTTGTAGTTTTTAGATATTAAAGTACATATCAAAAACATACATAAAATATAACGTGTTAATTAAAATAAAAGATACTAAAATTTATCCTAACTTATCTCTTCTGTATCCCCCTCTATTATAAACTGCTGTTAATTTATTGAGATTCATTTTAGGGAAAAATTACTGAGACCATTATGTAGAGCTATATGTATTTTTATCTCTCTATATTCTGTTTCTTTTAAATACTCATAAGTGAGGTCATATAGCATACATTAATTTGAACTTTGCTTTTTTCAGTTTAGACTTTCCCGTGTATACACCCATAAATATAGTTTGTTGTTTTTAACAATGTCTTACTATTTTCTCTGTAAACTGCAGTTTATTTGTCTTGTTGATGAATATTTTATTTCAAATAATTTCCAGATATTTCTATTAAAGCAATACTGTAATGCACATCCTTGTGAGATTGACCAATAGTAATTTTGAGCAGTAGAATTGTTGAATGACAAGAGCATTTGAAATTTTAATCATTATAGTGACTTGCCACCCAGAAAAGGTTTACTGATTTATATCCCACTTACAGTGTTTCCCTGTACTCTTAACAAATACTGAATGTGGCTGGGCGTGGTGGCTCACACCTGTAATTCCAGCACTTTGGGAACCCAAGGCAGGCAGATCACTTGAGGCCAGGAGTTCGCGACCACCCTGGCCAATGTGGTAAAACCCCATCTCTACTAAAAATACAAAAATTTGCCGGGCGTGGTGGTGTGCACCTGTAGTCCCAGCTGTGTGGGAGGCTGAGGCAGGAGAATTGCTTGAACCTAGGAGGTGGAGGCTGCAGTGAGCCAAGATTGCGCCACTGCACTCCAGCCTAAGCGACAGAGTGAGACTCTATCTCAAAACAAAACAAAACAAAACAAAAAACCCACAAATACTGAATGTATCATCACTGATTTAAGAGACAATTATTTAATCAAGTTGAGCATTTGTGTTACAGAATTTTATAAGAATATTCACAACTGTTTTTCTTTAAAAAGAAAATCTTTGAGTACTTGAGATAAATAAAATTTTAAGAAATTATTTTTTCATATTATTTTTCTGATTATAGGGACCTTGGGCATATAAACATGGATACAAAGCATAATTTATTAGTAACTTGTATAGAAAAATAATTAAAGAAAAGATAAATTAAAGATAAAAATTTAAGGTATATAAAGTATTTTTTCTGACAATAAAAATGAACATAGTTCATTATTAAAATGTGAAAAATACAAAATAAAAACACAGCAAAAGTTAAAAGCACCCATAGGAGTACATATTCTTAAAAGAATGAAAATATATTATTTTCTTGAATGATCATTGGTTTATAATTTTGTGTATTTCTCTCTCTCTTTTCCTTCCTTCCTTATTCCTTCCTTCTCCTTCTTTCCTTCCCCCCCCCTCCCTCCCTTCCTTCCTTCCTTCCTTCCTTCCTTCCTTCCTTCCTTCCTACCTTCCTTCCTTCCTTCCTTCCTACCTTCCTTCTTATAGGTGCATAGAGTGGCTAGGAAAGCTGTTAGAGGTAGGATATCTAGTAAGAGCTGTGGTGCTCAGCCCTGGCTGCACATTGGAACTGTCTGGAGAACATTTAATGGCCTGATGCCCAGGTTCACCCCAGATCAATTACATGTATACACACACACACACACACTATATTCATTTCCTTCTGCACAAATCAAAGGTTACATAAAATACTGAGACCTGATTTTTGTCTTGTATCATTTTTATTTTTTCTTCTAACTTTTATTTTAAGTTCAGGGATAAAAGTGCAGGTTTGTTACATAGGTAAACTTGTGTCATGGGAGTTTGTTTTGCAGATTATTTCATCACTCAGGTATTAAGCCTAGTACCTATTAGTTATTTTTCCTGATCCTCTCCCTCCTCCGACTCTCCACCCTCTAAAAGTCCCCAGCATGTGTTGTTACCCTCTTTGTATCCATGTGTTCTCATCATTTAGCTCCCACTTATATGTGAGAACATGTGGTGTTTGGTTTTCTGTTCCTGCGTTAGTTTGCTAAGGATGTTGGCCTCCAGCTCCATCCACGGCCCGGCAAAGGACATGATCTTGTTCTTTTTTATGGCTGTGTAGTATTACGTGGTGTATGTGTACCACATTTTCTTTATCCAGTCTATCATCGATGGGCATTTAGGTTGATTCCACGTCTTTGCATCATTTGTAAGTGTTCTTTATTTTCTTTTCCTCTGGTAGATGTACACACTGAAATTTTTCCAGTGTGTCTTAGAATGTTAAATTCAATTCAAGTGAAATGTAGTAAAACAAGATTACTTCTGAGAAGTTCTCTGTGGACATGTGCCCCTTCTTTCTGAGCCTTTCTTTAGGAATACACTCTTCTCCATTTGCCTGAATGTCCATCTGGAGTACTAGGGCACCTCCTCAAAGTAGAAAGGCTCTGCTCAAATCGGAATCCAGAATGTGTGACTATTGGTGTCTGTTAATATGGAGTTTACTCCCATAGAAACATGTAACGTCATATTCCCAAAATGTAGTACCTGCTTTTCAGCTCCTATTCCCTCTTCGTCCCTTGAATGATAGTAAATATGTCATAAAGAAGGATTTCAAACTTTTAATGTTTATTTCTCACATTTCTACACAATTTGAAGTTTTTCTTTTTCATTTCACAATTGAATGCACTTCACTGTGATGAAGTCAGTTTAACCTCTGTTCAAAACTCTTTTGTTTAACTTCCTTCAAAACGTTCAGCTCGGGGGAGGCAGTCTCCCTCAGAAAAATCTCAAGACTATTTTCCAGATAACCTACTGGTTTGATCTGTTACATTTATTGTAGATATTCT
This sequence comes from Symphalangus syndactylus, assembly GCF_028878055.3. Lineage (NCBI taxonomy): Eukaryota > Metazoa > Chordata > Mammalia > Primates > Hylobatidae > Symphalangus > Symphalangus syndactylus. The sequence continues at coordinate 17,480,553 of NC_072446.2, read as the reverse complement.
CTTCCCCACTGAGAGAGAACTGAAGCAAAAGTAGCTATTCCATATTTCTTTATGAAAAGTAGATTTGTAGTTTGTGAGCTGGGATAATGCATCCATAGGGATACGGGACCCACAGGTGAGTGGTAACATTTGTCATTTGTAAACAGGAAACATTGTTTCTGAAGAGTAAATGAGAGCTCACACCCTGAGAGATGTTACCATTAAGAGAAGGGAACTTTGCTATTGGAATATCTGAGTCACATAATTTTCATGTTTATGTGCACCACAGTTTTGTTTTAACTCACAGAAATAATGAAAGAGGTGACTGAAGAGGACCTGTGTCTGCCTTGTTTTCTTCATACCTTGTTGCTTACTTCAAAGACTGATGATACAAACACCTAGGGGATCTAGATTCCAAATTAAGAAAAACAGATTGTGCTATCAAAGTGCAGTTGATTTAGAATCTTTGAAAAAAGTAACTTTAGGCTTAGAGAATACGATCTACAGCAAAGATACCAGAATGCAACTTAGAATTGTTTTGCTTTACTTTTCATCCTTAATTTAAAAAAATATACGTAATATATGAATACACTTTTATTATTAAAGTTTCAGATATCTCCACATACGAACACAGACAAATATGATTTAACAACATCCATGTTTCTGAAGCTCTCTATCCACCCCTCTCCCTGTCCCATCCAGAAGTAACCACTGTTAATGTTTCTGAAGTACCTGTCTCTGTTCTTTTATGCATATACATGGAGGGGAAGATTTACCTACCAACACACACACACACACACACACACACACACACACACACACACACCAAATTGTAAATGGGATTATATTATAAACATTTTTCTGCAAACTATTTTGTCTTACAAATCTGTTCAAGTCAGTACATATAAGCTAAACTTATCCACCTGAAAATCTTTGTAGAATTCTAGAGTACAGACATACTGTAGTTTGTTTAACCACTTTTCTGTAAATGGACATCTATATTGTCTCTAGCATTTTACTGTTTTAAATGGTGTTGTAGTAATAACTTTGAAACCTTGAAACAATTCACTTAATATCTCTATATCTCAGCTTCCTTAACTATAAAATAGAGAAATGATAGCACCTAACTCAAAGTATAACGTGCATAATAAAATTTGATAGTGTTCATATGGTGATTTTTAAGATTTCTATTATGTTGATGATGAGTATCCTTCTTTGTACACTTGGGCTATGTGTCTTAGAAGAGATTTTTAAAAGCAGTATTTTTATGAAAAGAACTTGCATAAAAATTGTGTTAGAAACTGCTCCATTGCCTTCTAAAAAGTCTTTACTGTTTATAGTGATTCATTTAGAACAGAATGAGTTTCCTTACATCTTTGCCAATGCTGAACATTTTCAATCATTTAGTTTTTGCCAACATAATGGCAAAAGCATCTCAGTTGTTGTCTTATTTTATATTCTTTTAATGGTGCATGAAGGTTCCTCTTCTTTTCCTTTTCTTTTTGTTTACTTGGCATTTTCAATTTCTTCAGTGAATAAATATTAAATCAGTATCAGGTAGTAACTGCTTGGAAATAGACCCTCTATAAAAGTGAAAAGATGGAGGTAGCATGCTTGCTTGAGGGCACCAGTGTCCTAGGTCTGATGTTCTCCATCAGATGAGGTTGTGGGCTTGTTTAATTTACTCTAAGAACTAGGGAAGCTAAAGTCAGTAGAAATCCATTTCTGGACTCTCTAATTAATCCAGTTGATCTTTTTTTGTCTATCCTTTCACTATTATACTGCTTGATTTCATATTTCTTTGTAAGACATGAAGTTATCTAATAGTATGAGTCTTTCTCTACTATTTTTCAAATTATGTTTATTTAGATTTTGGACTTTGTAATCAGCTTAAAATGTTCAAAAATAACATTGTGATATTTATTGATATGACTTTGAATTTATATTTTGGTGAGATCATTGACTGATAAAGTGGTAAGCCTTTCCATCTGGAGACATGATTTTTGTTCTGTTTATTTAGGTCTATTCTAGTAAGTTTCCATCATTTTCTTCTCATTGAAGAAAATAGATACATAAAGTCTAGTAAGCATATTACAAGCTTTAGCTAATAACCCCAATGTAAGCTCCAACATCTGGGAAGATCTAAGTATTCCAGGTCCCAATAAGTGTCCTCTTCTGTCCACTAAAGGTAACCATTATGGTGACTTTGATGCCGTGGTATGCTGATAAATGTTTAGCTACCCTTTCTCTGGAAAAGACAACAACTCAGATGTGTAGTGTTTGCTGATTTATGTGATGTGAATATGCCGACCATGGCTGATTTCAAGCTACCAGGCTGGAGCTGAGATGCCCCAATCAGCTCTCCTGGTGCAGCACACCCAGCTCTTTTAGATTCCTACATTTATGGTAATTGCCTCCTTTCTTTCCTTCATGCCTTTACTGCCTACATATGCCTCCTTGAAAACCTAAAGCTTCATTGAGTTCCTTTTTTTTTTTAACGTAGTTGAAAAATACTGAGCATTTTTCGCTGAATATTATGTGTATGAATTTCATCACTGTTGTTTAGAGTAACTGTCATGTGTTCTATAGGGATGGATGTATAGGGTACCAGTGTGTAATCATACCACAATTGTCTTGAATATTTGCATCGTTTCCAGGTTGAGGTTATTAAAAACATTAATGAATATTCTGTTGGATCCATACTTCTGATTGGAATTTTTGGGTAGTAGCATATATGTTTCTTCCATTTTAATGTATTATGCAAAATTTTCTAGAATAGTTTACCAAATTACCTCCCCTCCCCGTTTATGGCATTGGGCTTCACTCCATGTTGTCACTTGTTATTGTCTGTCTAATATTAGCCTTGTAAGGATCGTATAATGATATTTCATTATGTCTTAAAATCCATTTTTGTGATTGCTAATTAGCATATGTTTACATTTTATATTGCCATTTAGATTTCTTTTGTGTTTGACCTACCTGTTCCTCTCGTCCATGTTTCTACTAGGTTGTCTTTTTTACTTACTGGTTTGTTGGAGGTTTTTTTTAACATAACTCTGATATGAGTCCTCTGACAGTCATATGAATGGCGAATATCTTCTTCTCAATGGCTTGAATGCTGTATCTTTTCATGAGTATACACTCTTAACTTGATTTTTATGGTTGGGGCTTTTTATGTTTTTTTAAACAAATTTATTCCCAACCAAAGCAGGAAAACTCAGAGTGGCTGTTGGAAGTTACTACTGGAGATGAGAGAAAGAGCAGCCTTCTTGTCTAGCGGTGTAACTGATGCAGGGCAGGTTCTTGGCTTTGCACAGGAAAGAATTCGAGAGTGAGCTGGTAAGTGGAGGAAAGCAGCTTAATTGAGGTGGTAGACATGTTACAGCTCTGTGACTGCTCCTGAAGAGCAGGGCTGGCCCAAAGGCAGTGCACTGAGAGCAGCCGATGGGTGGTTTGTAGTCACAATTATACCCACTTTTACTGACATGCTAATTAAGGGGCAGAGTATTCAGAAGTAACTAGAAAATGGGCAGTAACTTCTGGGTGCCACCATGGCAAGGGGTGGTAACTTCTGGATGTTGCTCTGGCATTCGTAAGCTGTCATAGTGCCAGTGGGAGTGTCCTATGGTGATGGGCAGCAAGAGCAACTGGAGGTGTGTTTAGCACCTCTTCCTGGCTTTGGTCTGTCTTCATTCTGGTCCAGAGATGAGTCCTGCCTTCCTCCTACCTCATTCTCCCCTCGGAGAATAGATATTCCTCCCTAAATTTAAAGGGATTGCATAAGGGCAGAGGTTCGACTTCTGTAACTACTTCCTGCTGATTTTATGGGTGTAGACCCTGCCTAGAATTGGAGGAGTAAAAATCTCTGTATGCCTTATCTAAGGGGCCCAAAAGCAGGATGTTGTCATTCTGTAGGTCAGAAGAAGAGATAAGTCAGAAGCCTTGTGCTACCATTGTATTTACATGGACCTGTTGTAATCTGGAAGACACAAACTTTACTGACAGGTTAAACAAGCAAGAGCTCAAAATTAGTAGTAACAAGATACTTACCAAAGGTTCTAGGAAAGGTAAAAAACAGATGAGATTTGTGGGAGCAATTTGATAGTCAATCAGATATAGTTGGGTCAGTGTCCTGGTTATATCTATATAAGTAGGTAGTTTGCTCATAGATCCTTTGAATGTTAGCCTCAACCTGTCCAGAGTTGTTAATATACATGCAGCGGGTTTTGTTACCTCCACAGACTCCACTTGATTCAGCAAGTAAATAATTCAATGCCAGTCTGTTATCAAGACTGCATTTGCCAGAGTCTAGTGACTCTTGAAATTCCCTTTAATGCCTGATTTTTGTTGGTGGCTAATGATTCAAGGGTTTGAGTCAAGTTCTGCAGAGTAGACTTGTGGTAGGCAAAGCCACCTCAGGGGCCAATAGTTCTATTGCCACCCTGATTCCCACCAGAATTAATTTTACTTCTCATGTATTTCTGGTACTCCTGGGTCTTATGGGGTTATAGACGGTGACCCCTGGAAGGATAAGAATAGCCAATGAACATCTGCTCCTGTTCCAAGTTTTTGATATACAAGGGAAAGCTACTCCTAAAAGAATAGGTGCTTTCTGAGAGTCGGGGGCAGTTATGGGGTGTATCTTCTTTCCACTCATGGCCACAAACAAAAATGTGCCCAGGTAGGCTGCAAATGGAGGCCCTATGGGATGTGATGTCTGTCTTTTGCTGCCAAGTTTGGTCTGTAGGGATATTCATCTCGTGCTTCAATGGGGATGGTCGAACACCCCTTGTTTCCAGAATGGGGTGGTACTCTCACCTTCCCAGATTGGGCAGTGTTTTTCCCCCCGTATGTCCTGATCTTGGAGAAGGCACCATATATGGTTTCCTCACCCACAAATGGAATCCCATTTACCTCACTGTGGCCTTGGGAACTTGGTATGTAGGGTTGGATCAGAGCATCATAGGAAAGTTTCTGTTTTGTGTAATCAACACAACAGTGGATGCAAAAGATAGAATCATTAGTGTACAGGAGATACAGATACACAACTTCCCAGGTCTGGGTAATAGTGGCAGTGGTGGGAGTGGTCAGGTGGAATCCATTAGGTGGGGCAGAGTTCCACCTAACAAGTATGGGATCTGGAGATTAAGGGATCATTATGGTTAGTTAGGAGGTCTGGAGAGGGCTGTGAGATTTTCCAGATGGCCCCGAAGGTAGAACTCTATCCTGGGGATATTGATGACAAAGCCAGCAACCATGAAGATCTTTTGCTGATGCCATGATATTTTAGTAGAGACAGGGTTTCACCATGTTGGCCAGGATTGTCTCGACCTCATGATCCACCCGCCTTGGCCTCCCAAAGTGCTGGGATTACAGGCATATTTACTATAGAGTTTTGTTCCCACCCACACTGGATTAGGTTAACTGGGAGAGCAAAGAGGATTAACAATGTCAGTGTGGTGTCTGGTTGGGCTTTAGAGTGGCCTCTGCATCTAACAAGGACAAAAGAGGTGTTTCCCAGGAGGAGGCAGTTGGCCAGAGTGTTAGATAAGAAATATTACATTCAGGAAGAAGAGAAAAATTAATGCTCCCATCCCACCTACAGCATCCTGTTACCACTTCCAGCTAAATGTTGATTCTTTTAGATAGGCAGTGGAGGTCCCTAGATCATGGTATCAACCTCCTTTTGTGCTTGTGACTTGTAAGAAACAGGTTTAATCAGAGATAAGTGCACCTAATCAGTTAATTTCTGAAGTTGAACAGAAATGGGGGTACTTAACAACACCTGATAGAGGCTGTATTCGTCCGTTCTCACATTGTTATGAAGAAATAACAGAGACTGAGTAATTTATAAGTAAAAGAGGTTTAATTGGCTCACGGTTCTGCAGGCTGTACAGAAAGCGTGGCAACACCTGCTTCTAGGGAAGCCTCAGGGAGTTTTTACTCATGGTAGAAGGCAAAGCGAAAGTAGGCATCTTACATGGCAGGAGCAGGACTGAGAGAGAGGGGTAGGTGGCACACACTTTTAAACAACCAGATCTCATGATAACTCACAATCACAACAGGACCAAGGAGATGGTGCTAATCTATTCATGAGAAATCCACTCCCATAATCCAATCACCTCCCACCAGGCCCCACCTCCAATACTGGGGATTACAATTTGACATGAGATTTGGGTGGGGGCACAGATCCAAAACATTTCAGAAGCCCTTTCATCTTGTTGTAATTGATCCTTGGGGATCTTTCTTTCCTGGTTGAATGGGGGAATTAATTCTTTCTCTTATGGGAGGAGGCAATGCTACATTTTCATATTCTCGAAGGGCATTTTGAACTTGGCCTAAATTGATAATATGAGTGAGCATTCTATGTGTCTCTTCATCAAACAGAAGGTCTAAAGTTAAAAAGAGTCTCCCACAAGTCATTTCAAATGAACTAAGCTTTAAGGTTCATCTTCGATCTATCCTTACCTATAAAAGAGATATGAGTAGGAGTGAAACCCAGGCCTCTGAGGTCTCCTGACAGAGTTTTGCTAAGGTCCTTTTAAAAACATGATTAGCTTTTTCTACCTTACCTGAGGATTGAGGTCTCCAGCAGGAGTGAAGATGATAGGTAATACCTAAGGTGGAAGAAACTTGCTGGGTCAACATAGCTGTGAAGTACCATCTGTTATCACTTTGCAAAATTTTGGTAATCCAAACATTGGAATGATCTCTTTAAGGAAGAATTTAGGCACTTCAACACCTTTTCTGTTCCTTGTGGAAAAGCTTCTATCAACCTTGTGAAAGGGTCTATAAATACCAGCTAATATTTTAGTTCCATGTAAGGTGGTATTTCAGTGAAATCTATTTGCCAGTCTTCCCCAGGGTTTATTCTTCAGTGTTGCACAGATTTAAGTGGGGGTGAGGGTGAGGGTATGGGGTGGCATCCAGGGTCATTACAATCACAGAATTCACAGACCTTAGTGATACTTTTTTTAGTCTGGAATAGTCCCTTCCCCAGGAATATTTGGGAAATCAGTTTCAATAGGGAGTCTCATCCCAAAAGTGAGGAGTCACGGAAATGCTTAATAATTTTCCATTGCTCATTTTCAGAAAAAGACAGTTTGTTGCTTTCTAGAAACCATCCTGAGGAGTGCTTTTGTAAACCTTTCTGTTCTTCCCATTTAATTTTCTCGGGAGTATATTATGGTGCCACTGACATGGGTGGAATACCTGGTATTAGTGAAATAGCCTGTAATACTGATATTTCTTTAGCTGTGGCCTTGGCTGCTCTGTCTGCCAGAGAATTTCCTCTGATAATAGAGGTGTCTCCCTTTTGGTGTCCCCTGCAGTGAATAACTTCTATCTCCATTAGGAATTGGACAGCACCTAAATGTTCCAAAGTCTCTGAGTGATGTTGTATGAGGGATCCTTTAGCTGCTAATAATCACCGTTTTTCATATGGCAGCATGAGAATGGAACACCAGGAGGCCATATTTGGAATCAGTAAATATATTCACCCTTAAGTCTCTTCCCAACCAGAGTACCCTAATTAGAGCAATTAATTCTGAGAGTTAAATTAAGTCTGAGACCTCAAAGACTTCTAGTTGGATAACCACAGCGTAACCTGCCTCTCCTACTCCCTCATTAGTAAGACCACTTCCATCTGTAAAGCACCCAACATCAGGCTTAGATGGGGACTCATCTTGGAGGTGAGGCCTGCTAGAGTAGTTTTGTTCTATAGTTTCCATACAGGAGTGAGTGAGTTGGAGATCTATTTCCTGGGATGTGAAGTCCAACAACAGGGAAACAGGGTGTAAAACTTGGCATACTTTAAGAGTAACATCTGGGGTGTCAGGCAGAAGGGCCTGATATTTAAGTAACCAGCCCCCTTTTGCCATTGGTATCCTTTTGCCCCCAGGACCCCCTATACTTGGTGGAGAGTCATGATGTCTAATTGTTGTCCCAAGGGAAGCTTACTTGCTTCTTTTACTAATGGTGGCAGCCACAGCTTGCAAGCATCTGGCTACCCAGCTGCCATCTGTTCCAGCTGTTTAGAAAAGTAATTCACTGGTCTAGAATTATTCTAGAGCCTTTGAGTTAGAATAACCAATGACATCCCTTGTTCATTATCCACATAGAGAATAAAGGGTTTTTCTAAGTTTGGGAGTCTCAAAGCAGAGAATATTCTCAGCTTTTCTTCTAGGGTTAAAAATGCCTATTGGCAGGATTTGTCCCAATTCAAAGGCTTGTGATCACTCCCTTTCAGAGCTTCACAGAATGGAAGCCAAATATGGCAGAATCTGGACATTTCCCAAAAGGCTTTTAACTGTTTCTTAGTCTGAGGGTGCTGGAGAGCCAGGTGGCCTCTTTTTGCTCCTAGGCCAAGGTACTTGTCCCAGAAATGAGCACATACCCTAAATTCTTGACCCTTTGGACATAAATATGGAGATTGTCAGCAGTTAACTGATACACTCATTTTCTTAGAAAATTAAAGATCTAGATTATGTTCCTGTCAGACTCTTCCATAGTAGGGCTGGAAATTAATAGCTTATCCACATATTGCAAGAGAGATCAATACGTTAACTGTAGTTCCCTCAACTCTTTTTCCAATGCATTGCCAAAGAGATGGTGACTGTGCTTCCCTAAGCTCTAGGAAGGATGTCTAGATAAGCTGAGATGCAACATTGGTGTCTGAATCAGTCCATTCAAAAGGAAAAATATACTGGAAGCCTGGATGAAAAGGCATACAAAAGAAAGCATCCTTTATGTCTTTATGTTTAATATCATGAACCAATGAGCATCTTCAGGGACTTGGGTCAATTTCATGTAAGGATTAGAAACCATTGAGTGGACTGGGACTACTTTCTCATTAACTGCCCTCAGATCCTAAAGAAATCTATATTCTCCATTTGGTTTCTTTACAGGCAAAATGGGGGTATTACGTGGGGACTGACAGGATTGATTGTAGTAATCCTTACCTTAGGACCATTGTTATCAAGGGCTGGATGCCCCCTTTAAGCTTCAGTTCTGAAAGGATATTGTTTATTCCATGGATAGTTAACACTGGGTTTCAGAATAACCTGAATCAGGGGTACATTAACAGCTCTACCAGAAACTTCCATGTCCTGAACAAATGGATCTACTTGAGAAGCAATAGGTGGTGGAAAAGTGGTCTTTTTCTTATCGTGTTAAGACATGTACTTAGAGCTAGGAGAAATGTCCCTTCCTGATCTGTTGCCTTCTTATGAGGCTTTCCAAATTGAACTGTGACCTGTAATTGGGAAAGTAAGTCTCTTCCCAGTAAAGAAACAGGGCACTTAGATATAAGCAAAAACCTATGGGAAAATGTATGGTCCCACTGTGCAACCAAGGGGGTTAGTGAATCTTCTAATTTTTGGCTGGCCATCAGTCCACCTTATGGTACATAAGTGGAAGATAATGGCCCTGAGAAATGGGTTGGAACTGAGTAGGCTGTTCCTGTATCCAGTAAGAACTCAGTTTTTTTTTACCTGCCGTATCAAGGGTTACCTGAGGTTCCTCTGTTGAGAAGGTAAGCTGTCTAGTGTGAGCCATAGAAGACCTCCAGCCCTATGAATCCTCTATTCTCTTGGCCCTTATGGGTCTGAGTGGCTCAGGCTCCCTTTTAATCCTGGGGCATCCATTCTACAGTGGCCATCTTGCTTATGGAAAGCACACTGATTTTGGCCCAGGGGCCAGTGAGTCAGCAGCTCTTGTCTGGGCACCCTAGATGCAGATCTTACAATATTTTCTTGGGATAGGTAAACCTGAGGCAGCAAGAGGCTTAAAGCAGCTATTAACAATTGTACTATTTGGCCAATTATTTTCGTTTTCACCTCTCCCTCTGCCCTGTTCCTATTGTTATAAACTCTAAAGGCCATGTTTAAAAGTTGGCTCATGGGGATTTAGGGTCTCATTGCTGCCTTTTGTAACATCCTCCAATTTTAAGAGGCAAATTGAGTAATAGAATGCATACTCAGGAAAGCTTGCCCTTCCAAGAAGTCTGAGTGTGCATTAGTGTATATCTTGAGTGCCTCAACCATGTAGCCCTGAAACAGAAAAATTTTCATCCTTCCCTGAGTTGCATCTCTAATTTTCTCATAATTAACTGGCTTAACCACATACTTTTAAATCTCTTCTATTAAAAAGTAAACATGTTATTTCTGCATTCTAGATGTTGAGAACCCCTCTGGTAATCCCATTGAGGGTCTAGATCTAGAACTGCATCTCCTCCCCCATGATAAGTAGCATGGCCTTGGAAGTAAGTGGTCCCTTCATCTGTATTCTCATTGGCAGTACCTAGAATCCTTTGCTTTTCCTCTTTGGTACAGCAAGTTGATAATAACATATTTGCATGCCATGCCAAGTTAAATCAAAAGACATGGTCAACTTAAGAAACCACTCTACAAACTTCCCTGAATCCTCTGAAAACTAGCTAAAGTTTCCCTCGTATAAAGTCAAATCAATCATGGAAAATAGCACAGATATTCTGATTGTTTCCATGTTTCCATCAACTACCTCCCACAATGGACACAAGTTTGATTTTAGGGGCTGATATGGGGCCCCTCTCCTGGTCATACCAGTTAGGCTTGCTTCCTTGGGCATTGCGGGGTATAATGGGGCTTCTTGGATAAGGGGGAGGGGTGCCTGATGCACTAGAGAACTGACAGGGTCCCCATCAGAACTGGAGGACTGAGGAGGTTCCAAGCAGGGTGTCGTAGGCCTTCTTGGGGGAGTAATTCAGAGGGTGTCATCTAGAATATCTGGTGCAGCTTCTTGGTGCCTAGGAAGATTATGAGACAGACATATTCTGCAACTGTCTTTTAGGTCAGAATCATGGCTGAGTGCCATAAAAACCTTCACATAAGGAACTTCTCCCCATTTTTCTTTCTTTTTTACAAAACAAATCTAATTACAAAATAGTATTATAGCATAAAGAACCCTGTCTAGGCCAAATCTGTTGGTTCTTCGATTTATATTGGGCACAATCAGTGTTGCAATAGAAAAGGAGTTTTTCCTCTTTAAACTGTCTAATTTAAATTTACTCCAGTTGCTTAAAAGATACCCTAGTGGCGAGTCCTCTGGGATGCTCACTGTCATCTCCATGTCTAATAAGGATCTCTATAGGAGTTGTTCATTTGCCTAAGTCCAGCAAAAGCCTAGTTACTTTTCTCTTTTAAATTCCCACATCCTGCAAAACAGGTGTAAATATAAGCAGCAAAGCATTACAAAAGCGGATTATGAGCTGTATGAATGGGTAGCAGAATGATGAGCCTGAATTCCAGAAAAAGTGAAGAAATTATCTTAGTTTAGGCAGAGAGGGGCTAAAAGAAGCAGAAGGTGATTATGGAAGGGAGGAAGGGAATGAGTAAGCAGCATTGCTCAAAGGGAGACCTCAGAGGCCCTGACTCACCAGATAATCTACCCAGTAGAAAAGACACTAAAAAAAATGCTCAGACGGCCACTTGTCTTTGTGTGTAGTCATCCATCAGCCCAGGGGTGCAGGAACTCCCAGTCCACTTGACCAAGATAAGGTTGAACAAGGCAGTTTTTGGAATGAAAGGAAGACAGCACACTGGGAGGAGCCCACAACTGGCTGCTATGGAAAATGACTATTTCTAACTTATAGAGCAGAAAGGACAAGAGCAAGTTCCCCAAGGGGGAGGGGCTATAACCCACAGTCTTAGAGGTAATGTCAATGCCAAAAACCTCAGGATATCTGGATCAGCCAACAGTACCAAGGCGGAAAAACCTGGAGTACCCAAGTGTTGGCCAATGAGTATTTCCTCACCAAATGCAGAAAACTCTGGGGCATCTGTGAGGTTGCCAACAATGAACCCCAAGGCCAAGTTGGGGTCACAGAACAGTGTGACTCTGGTGTCTCAAGGATCAACACAATGGATGACCTCTTACAACCAAATGTCCTGCCTTAAACAATTGCCCAAATATAGCTAACAGGGAGTCAAAGCTAAAAAAAACCATATACATTTCAGAATGGAAAATAAAATGGCTGATGATTAATAAAATGGAATTAGTGGAGAAAGAACCAAGAAAGAGAGGTACTTTGTGGCACCCAAGGAAGGGGTACTTTAAACTGGTCACCTAGACAGAGGTTTTATTCCCTGGCTCACTGGAATAAACAGGAGGGAGGGGCAGAGGGGACACTCCCTTATCCACAGGAGCCATAATGGCGTCTAATGGGGTTTTCCATGTGGGACCCAGGTGAAAGTCTTCTGGGACTCCCCTGGCTTGAGTGGGCTCAGCTGCGTTGGTGGACTGATGTGGAGACCTGCAACCTTTTGGTCACAGCAGGGGGGATCTCACATGAGGCAGCAGTACTATAGCCACTCACCCATGTGCTCGGCTCCACTGCCTACCAGAAAAGATAATGGCTCTGAAAGAGCTTTTGGTTAATGTGACAGCTCTCTGCAGCATTAGCAGCTATTTGAAGTTACAGCCCTAGTGTGACAGCTCTTGTAGCTTTGATCACCAATTGCCTCGCTGTCTCTCGCCGTCTCTCTTGCCACCATCTTTTCTTCTCTCCTGACTAGCTCACCAATGATGCAGGGCAAGTTCTTGACTTCACTGAGGAAAAAGTTCAAGAGTGAGCCCGGTGGTGGTAGAAAGCAGCTTTATTGAGGTGGTGGCAATGTCACAGCTCTGTGACTGCTCCTGCAGAGCAGGGCTGGCCCATAGGCAGTGTACCAAGAGTAGCAGCCTATGGGCAGTTTGCTGTAACTTTTATACCCACTTTTAATGACATGCTAACTAATATGCTGGTTATTCAGAGATTGCTAGAAAATGAGCAGTAACTTCCAGGTGTTACCATGGCAAGGGACAGTGACTTCTAGGTGTTGTCATGGCATTAGTAAACTCATGGCACCAGGGGGAGTGCCTTATGGTGATGGACAGCCAGAGCAACCAGAGGTATTCTCGGCACCTCTTCTCAGTTTTGTTATGTCTTCAATCTGGTCTGGAGATGAGTCCTGCCTGTCTCCTGTCTCATAACATTTGGCAATAATGTGGAAGACAAAAATAAAAGTACCCAATCAGCTTGTGAATCCTGCTAGTGAGATTTCTAGCAGAATGTTGGAAAATTGCCAATTAGCATCTTTTAGCTACATATGATAAAATACAGGAAATACGAGATGAAGTAAAAAAGGGAGTTGTTTAGCTTTTAATCAGAATTAGAGGAAGCATACAGGGCTCTGGGCAGTCTCTCCAGATGGCAAAGCATCCTCCAATAGACTCAGGGTAAAGATCCAATCAAGAATTTAGCTCTAATACCCAAATCTTAAGAAAGATTTGAAGTGGTGCATAGTCAACCCTCTCAGTTAGACAAAATGGTTATAGAAAACCTCAAGGGATTTATCACTTAAAATCATGATGTTTGCAAAACAGAAATTATTTCAAAAAATGGCTGTTATTTGGGGGCTTAAATGAACCCCAACAAGATTTCTCCCCCCAAAAAATCCCCAAAGTTATTAAGTAGCTTAGAAGATGGAGCCAAAAGTATTGGCAATTTAGTAATAATATATATATATATATATATTTTTTTTTTTTTTTCTTTTTAAGACAGAGTTTTGCTCTGTCACCCACTTTGGGGTGCAGTGGCGCTATTGTAGCTCACTGCAGCCTCAACCTCCCAGGCTCAAGCGATCTTCCGACCTCAGCCTCCAGAGTAGCTGAGACTAAAGGCACACACCATCATGGCCGGATAATTAAAAAAGAAAAAGAATTGTAGAGACAGGGTTTCACCATTTTGAACAAGCTGGTCTTGAATCCCTGGGTTCAAGTGACTCTCCCACCTCAGCCTCCCAAAGTGCTGGGATTACAGGAATAAGCCACCATGCCTGGCCATTAATAATATTTGGGAACCCCACCCAAGGGGCATAATTGGGCCCTAATCATAGAATATTTCCTGACCTTAGAGCACGGAAAATTAGTAGCATGTGCCTAGTGGATTTCAAATTTGTTAATGATTAATTACTACTACTTATTTTTCATTATTTCCCATTTTAAATGAGAATGTGTATTTGTCTACTACTTTGTCTTGCTACTTTGTCTTGTTTCACCACTATATCGGATGTGAAAGACACAGACAACTTTTAACAGGTCTGGACCAGTCAGGTATGGTGGCTCACGCCTGTAATCCCAGCACTTTGAGAGGCCGAAGCAGGAAGATAACCTGAGGTCAGGAGTTCAAGACTAGCCTGGCCAACATGGTGAAACCTTGTCTCTACTAAAAATACAAAAATTAGCTAGGAGTGATGGTGGGCTCCTGTAATCCCAGATACTCAGGAGGTTGAGGCAGGAGAATTGCTTGAACCTGGGAGGTGGAAGTTGCAGTGAACCAAGATTGCACCACTGCCCTCCAACCTGGGTGACAGAATAAGACTCTGTCTCAAACAAAACAAACAAGCAAACAAAAAACCCCAACAACTTCTAACAGATGTCTGGATCAAGAGGAGCAGCACCTAAGGAAAATTCATTATGTCTGTACGTAGATGACATTCTGAACTTTGAGGCTGACCCTGATTTTTTGATGCAGATGAGACTATTGGAAGTCCTGTGTATGAGTGTATTTTTCATGTGGGAGGAATGTGAATCGTTTTGGGCCAGAGTGACCAATGCAATAGACTGTTTAATGGCCATAAATTCTTCCTGTTTCAGTTCCATGCCTCTTTCCAATGTTACCTTGCCACCATTCTCACACCTAGAAGTTGTCTCTCTGTCCATTACCTTAACTTGGAATTTGGTCATGTAGCATGATTTTGCCAATAAGATATTAGTAAGTTTGACACAGACACAAGGTTTTGCTCATTAGGGCTTGCCCTCATGCACACCAGCTATAACAGAGAATATGCTGTTTATTGGTGAAGACATATGAAGAAGAGGCCCTTGGGGAAAGAGGGACCCCCTGGAGGAAGAGTAAGAAACTCTAGCTGACAGCCACCATTAAATGGCAGACCTTAGAGTGATACCAAACTCTCTGCTGAATGTAGCCCACAAGCAGCCCCAAAAGATACTTTGTGAGGTAAGGTAATTACCCAGCTTTACTCATCCAACTCAGTATCTTGAGAAGTATGCATTTTTATTACTGCTTGCCACTAATTTTGAGTTTGTGTGTTGCACAGCAATACATACAGATATGAATACCATTCTTTGAACTTAAGAAGGTTCAATATCACTAAATGGTAATCCTCATTTGCAAATTGAGGCAAATTGAGTTAAATTCAAAGCAGTCTTCCAAAGGGATTTTTGGCACTCAAGAAAATTATTCTAAAGTTTATCTGAAATAATAGACCTGGGAATGGCCATATGTAAGAAATAACAACTTAAAAGTGTATTGCATAATGTTGTTCTCAAGTTCTTTCTAATAATATTTATGAAGCCATATTTATATACTAAAAGTATAGAATTTAAGCATATTTAATGTGAAATACTTTTAGATTTCAAAAATTAATTATAAATTACATTAAACATTAAATTATTCATTTAACAAATACATTAAATAACTTATAGTTTTCTTTTATTATAGCTTTATTAAGGTATACTCAACCAATAAAAATTGTAGCTATTTAAGGTGTTCAACATGATGTTTTGATATATGTATACATTATGAAATAATTACCACAATCAAGTTAATTGGCCTATCCATCACCTTGCAAAGTTACTACATGTGGTGAGAACACTTAAGACTAACATTTTTAGCAAATTTCAAGGACACAATACAGTATTATTAACTGTGATCACCATAGTGTACATTAGATTTCCAGAACTTTGTCATCCTGCATGAATGAACATTGTACCCTTTGAGCAATATCTCTCCATTTTCCCTACACTCCAGTCCCTGGCAACCACTGTTCAGTTTTCTGCTTCAATGAGTTTGCCTTTTTAAGAATCCACATATAAGTGAAATCATGCAGTATTTGTCTTTCTGTATCTGGCCTGTTTCTCTTATCAATATGTCTTCTAGGTTCCTCTAGATTGTTGCAAATAGCAGGATGCTCTTTTTAAAGGGCAAATAGTATTCCATTGTGTGTGCACGTGCATGCACACACACACACACACAAACACATACATACTGCATTTTCTTTATCCACTCATCAAAACCACAATGAGGTATCAGTGTACCCCTGTCAGAGTAGCTGCTATCAAAAAGACAAAAGATAACAAGAGTTGGTGATAACGTACAGAAAAGGGAACCCTTGTATAATATTGGTGGAAATGTAGATTGGTGCAGCCACTGTGGAAAATAGTATAAAATAGCAGCCACTGTACAAAATAGGATCCTCACAAAAATAAACACAGGGCTAGCATCCAGCAATCCCACTTCTGAGTGTATACTCAAAAATGAAATCAGTATCTCCAAGAGATATTTGCATGCCCATGTGCATTGCAGCCTATTCACAATATCCAAGGTATGAAAACAACCTATGTGTCAGTTATAGTGCTGTCTTGACCCTATTCTGAGTCCCTCGTTAGAAGATGATTAATTCCACTTTTTAGTAGCTGATTAGGTCCACACTACACAAACATCTCTTATCAAGCTCTCAGGCTCTTAGCCCATTATGCACCAGCCCTTATTACCCTAGGGCCAGTGATAGGGTTTGGCTGTGTCCCCACCCAAATCTCAACTTGAGTTGTATCTCCCAGAATTCCCACATGTTGTGGGAGGGACCCAGGGAGAGGTAATTGAATCATGGGGGCTCGTCTTTCCTGTGCTATTCTTGTGACAATGAATTGGTCTCATGAGATCTGATGGGTTTATCAGGGGTTTCCAATTTTGCTTCTTCCTCATTTTCTCTTGCTGCTGCCATGTAAGAAGTACCTTTCAACTCCCACCATGATTCTGAGGCCTCCCCAGCCATGTGGAACTGTAAATCCAATTAAACCTCTTTTTCTTCCCAGTCTTGGGTATGTCTTTCTCAGCAGCATGAAAACAGACTAATACAGTAAATTGGTACTAGTAGAGTGGGGTGTTGCTGGAAAGATACCCAAAAATGTGGAAGTGACTTTGGAACTGGGTAACAGGCAGAGGTTGAAACAGTTTGGAGGGCTCAGAAGAAGATAAAAAATATGGAAAAGTTTGGAACTGCCTAGAGACTTATTGAATGGCTTCGCCCAAAGTGCTGATAGCAATATGAACAATAAGGTCCAGGCTGGGTTATCTCAGATGGAGATAAGGAACTTGTTGGCAACTGGAGCAAAGGTGACTCTTGTTATGTTTTAGCAAAGAGGCTGGTGGCATGTTGCCCCTGCTGTAGAGATTTATGGAACTTTGAACTTGAGAGAGATGATTTAGGGTATCTGACGGAAGAAATTTCTAAGCAGCAAAGCATTCAAGAGGTGACTTGGGTGCTGTTAAAGGCATTTGGTTTTATAAGGGAAGAAGAGCATAGAAACTTGGAAAATTGCAGCCTGACTATGTGATATATATTAAAAAAAGGACACATTTTATGGGGAGAAATTCAAGCTGGCTGCTGAAATTTGCATACGTAGCAAGGAGCCTAATGTTAATCCCCAAGAACATGGGGAAAATGTCTCCAGGCCATGTCATAGACCTTCATGGAAGCTTCTCCCATCACAGGCCTGGACACCCAGGAGGAAAAAGTAGTTTCCTTGGCCAGGCCCAGGGTCCCCATGCTATGTGCAGCCTAGGGACTTGGTGCCCTGTGTCCCAGCCACTCCACCCATGGCTGAAATGGGCCAATGTACAAATCGGGCTGTGACTTCAGAGGTTGGAAGCCCCAAGCCTTGGCAGCTTCCACATGGTATTGAGCCTGTGAATGCAAAGAAGTCAAGAATTGAGGTTTGAGAACCTCCAACTAGATTTCAGAAGATGTGTGGAGATGCCTGGATGCCCAGGCAAAAGTTTGCTGCAGGGGTGGGGCCCTAATGGAGAACCTCTGCTAGGGCAGTCTGGAAGGGAAACGTAGGGTTGGAGCCCTCACTGAGTCCTTACTGGGGCACTGCCTAGTGGAGCTGTGAGAAGAGGGCCACCTCCTCCAGACCCCAGAATGGTAGGTCCACCGGCAGCTTGCACCATGTGCCTAAAAAAGCCACAGCTGGGAGGGAGTCTGTACCCTGTAAAGCTACAGGGATGGAGCTGCCCAAGACCATGGGAACTCACCTCTTACATCAGTGTGACCTGGATGTGAGACCTGAAGTCAAGGCTTTAAAATTTGCTGGCCCTGCTGGATTTCAGACTTGCGTGGGCCCTGTAACCTCTTTGTTCTAGCCAATTTCTCCCATTTGGAATGGCTGTATTTACCCAATACCTGTACCCCCATTGTATCTAGGAAGTAACTAGCTTGATTTTGATTTTACAGGCTCATAGGTAGAAGGTACTTGCCTTGTCTCAGATGAGACTTTGGACTGTGGACTTTTGAGTTAATGTGGAAATGAGTTAAGACTTTTGGGGACTGTTGGGAAGGCATGATTGGTTTTGAAATGTGAGAGCATGAAATTTGGAGGGGCCAGGGGCAGAATGATATGGTTTGGCTGTGTCACTACCCAAATCTCAACTTGAGTTATGTCTCCCAGAATTCCCACCTGTTGTGGGAAGGACCCTGGGAGAGGCAATTAAATCATGGGAGCCAGTATTTCCCATGCTATTCTTGTGATAGTGAGTAAGTCTCGTGAGATATGATGGGTTTATAAGGAATTTCCGCTTTTGCTTCTTCCTCATTTTCTCTTGCCATTGCCGTGTAAGAAGTATTTTTCATCTCCTGAATAATTCTGAGGCCTCCCCAGTCATGTGGAACTGTAAGTCCAATTAAATCTCTTTTTCTTCTCAGTCTTGGGTATGTCTTTATCAGCAGCCTGGAAATGGACTAATACAGCCAGGTACAACTAGGGACAACTAGAGACAGTCTGCATATTCCAAAACTCTTCAGATTATTTAAATTAGCCAGTTCACAGGGAACCTGCAAAACCCTGCTAAACTTTACCACTCTGCTTGCCATAAGTAAGCTGTCCCTTCATGCTCCAGCTTGCTATTACCCAGTCCCACGTGCATGACCTTGGTGGTCCAGCCTAGCAGCTTTCTCTACCTTGCAGCTATACTTAACAACAAGTTCTGCTTTTCACCTATATAAGTGTTAGTGTATTGTGCCCCACCATCAAAAAAATTTTTAAACCTGGGCCAGGCACTCTGACTCACACCTGTAATCCCAGCACTTTGGGAGGCAGAGGCAGGCGGATCATGAGGTCAGGAGATCGAGACTATCCTGGGAAACATTGTGAAACCCCGTTTCTCCTAAAAATACAAAAATTAGCATGGTGGCGTGTGCCTGTAATCCCAGCTACTTGGGAGGCTGAGTCAGGAGAATCACTTGAACCAGGGAGTCAGAGGTTGCAATGAGCCGAGATCACGAGATCACGCCACTGCACTCTAGCCTGGTGACATAGTGAGACTCTGTCTGAAAAAAAAAAAAAAAAATTAAACCTTATAAAACAACTACTTGCCAGCAAAATTTTATGTGCTGGAAATATAACATGGAATAAGCTAACAAAACCCTTCCCTCAAATAACTTTCCTTCTCAAGGATTTTGAGGCAAAAACTTAGGGGAATATATGATATTACACAAAAAAGTCTTATATCCTTCACATATATATGCAACTTTTTAAATTAAAAAATAAATTATTAAACATGGTCAAATGTTAGGTCAATGGATCCATTTTTACTAAAAGTTCAATGATGATAAAAATTAGGTAAAGGAGAATTGGGACATCCAACTCATAAAAGCTAAGACATACAGGATGGGTAAGGGAAAATGTTCTGTCTCCATTTTACTTGACATTTGAATACATGTGGCTCTGAGCTGTACTATGAAACTTAACTTGAATTCATGTGCACTGAGGTGTATTCTTTTTTTCACTGTTCATTGCCCTGGTAATTACAGTATTGACTGAAAGCTTAGTTTAATTTTTATCAATTATCCAAAAACTATTTCTCTCTATATATATATTTTTTTGCCTTCTGGATCAAAGCTTGCCTGAGAACGTTTTAAGTTTATTTATACCCTTGAATTTAATCTGGTAAAACCCACTGAAGTTGTCATCGGCGGGTGTCAAGTGAGTCCTACTGATGGGATGATGATTCCTAGCTTTATATGCAAACAATAAATGTTCCAAGCCTCTAATGATGTTTTTTTCTATTTTACTCAAAATAACTTCTTTTTCACAATTTAATGGATACTATAAATATAAATCCATAGCTTAGTAGATATATTTGGAACAATAAACTATAATCTTCTCCATTAAAAATTGTGAATCTTCAAAAAACTCTAGTTCATTTAATCCTAAAAAAAAAGAAATGAGTCAACAAAATCAACACTTTTATTGAATATCCACTATCAGTCAATCTCATAATTGTTTCACTTACATTTCTTATTTAGCTCTTACAATAAACTTAGTTTCCCTCATTTTATAAATGCAGAAACTAAAGCTCAGATTGGTTAAATGATTTATGCCTAGTATCTCAGTAGGTGATGGATAAAGAATTGCATCTGACCCTAAATTTAGCCAATATACTTTCCACTTTCCCATAGTGTTCACTGTTCAAGGTCTCTTAGTTTGAGTGGCACTAAAGTTACTCAGACAATCAGTTAGGAGGCAGGACATAACATCAAGGGTTTCAGACTGATATGGTTTGGATGTGTGTCCCCACCAAATTTCATGTCGCATTGTAATTTGCAATGTTGGAGGTGGGGTCTGGTGGGAGGTGATTGGATCATAGGGGAAGATTTCTCATGAATGGTTTAGCACCATCCCTTTGGTGCTGTCTTCATGATAGTGAGTGATTTCTCACAAGAACTTGTCATTTAAAAGTGTGGCACCTCCCACCTCGCTCTCTTGCTCCTGCTCTCATCCTGTGATGTTCAACCTCCCACTTCACCTTCTGCCGTGATTGTAAGCTTCCTAAGGCCTCCCTAGAAACAGTTGCCAGTGCTATAGTTCCTGTACAGCTGGGAGAACCATTAGCTAATTAAATTTCTTTTCTTTATACATTTTCCACTCTCAGGTATTTCTTTATAGTAATACAAGAATGGACTAATACATAGACTGTGGGTCAAACTCTCACAAATGAGACAAGTCCTAGTCATGATCTTAGCCCAATGGATGCATCTGAATTCAAGCCATCGAATGGAATGCACATAAAGATAAAATGTGGTTTGACATGAGCAGGTGGGTTAGTATTGTAAAGGACAACCAAGTGTAGGCCAATTTAGCTGTGCTCCCAAGCAGAAAAAACCTGGGTATTCTTGGCAGAAGAATCATTTGGAAATGGAGACAGACTCTGGTTAGAGATTCAGTCCTGAACCGGTGCTATATCTCAAAGTTTCTGTGGGTCAGAAGCATCTGGGTATAGTTTAGATGTGTTCTCTACATCATTGTTAGAACAGGCTACAATCAAAGTATCAACTGGGTTGCATTTTCATCTGGAGGCTTGATTGTAGAAGTGGCCACTTTAAAACTCACTCAAGTTGCTCCATAATGAATTTTCTTTGTGAGGTAGGGCTGAGAATTTCAGAGTTTAGCTGATCATTAGCCAATGCCACTTTAGTTCCTGAAGGAGACCCACAGTTCTTTGCCTGCTGACCCACTTCATTGGAGTTTGCAATACGGCAGCTTGCTTCTACAAGGCCAGCAGAAGAGCAGGAGTGAGTCTGCTAGCAAGAGATCATAGGTCATAGGTCCTATATACACCTGAGAGGGGAGGATTACAGTGTTGAAAGAAAAGTGTGAATGCCAGGGTCAGGGATCATAAAAACCTTATTAAAGTCTGTCTTCCCTACATAGTGAAACATACTAATTTCCATCTATTTAGCACTGTATTAAGATAGATGCCTAATCAGGTTTGCAATATATTTGATGGTATGTTTGGAAGAAAAAGTGATCACTCTTCACTTCTTGATGCTTTTTTTTTTTAAAAATGTGGCTTCAGAGAAAGTATGCTCTCCTCTTTTACTATTTGTCACCAGCTACACTTTCAGATGTTGGAGGTCTCAAGATTTACTCATTAGTTTATCCCTCAATGCACTTCTCTGTTTCAACGTATTAGGGGTCATATTGCCTCATACTTCTCTGTTTCTTGTGCTTGTTTCTTTCATCTCATCTCTATGAATACTCACTCCCCAAATTACTTAATTTGGTTTCACAGCTTTGCATATCATCTATATATTGCATACTACCAAATCAAACTTCTCTGTTTTTGAATATCCAATGGCCTACTTAACATCTCCATCCCAGTCTCTCAAATGCCTCTAAAACCTAAGTCCAAAACTGGGCTCTTGCTCTTCCCTCAAAATCTGTTTATCCTTTCTTATTTCAGTAAATAAGGGTCAGTTCTTCCAGACATTCAGACCAAACCAAACAAAACAAAACAAAAACCTTGGTCTTATCCTTGAATTTTTTTCACATTCTGTCATAACTTACATCCAATTTGGAAGCAAATATTTTGCTGGCTCTACCTTCAAAATACATCTAAAATCTCACCACATCTACTATTCCTACTGCAAAGTCTCTGATGCAAGCCATAGTCATCTCCTATTAGGACTCTTTCAGTACTTCTTAGGCGCTCTTCCTGATTTGCTACTCTTAGCCTCCTACAGCATTTTCTCAATGCAGCAAGGGAATGAGGACTGTAATAATATATGTCAGATTATGCCAGTCCTCTGTTCAACTTATTCTCAAGGTTTATAATTTAAGTGGCCTACATGGGTTTAAATGATTTCACTGTCCACTGTTTACCTAATATTATCTCTCCCTATTATTCTTTCCCTGGATCACTCTACTTCAATAAAACTGGAGAGAAGCATACTTTGGCCTCAAAGACGTTGCATTTTCTGTCCCTTTCTCCTAGAATGCACTTTTCCTGGATATCCACATGATCTGCTGCCATATCTCTTTAAGGTCTTTACTCAAATATCACCTTATCTATGGAGCCTTTCCTGTCTACCCTATCAAAATGAACAACCACTTCATCCATGTCCAATCCCTGTCATATTTATATCCACAGCTCTTACCATTTGAAAATCCACTTCTCTCGTGAATATATTTCTGATTCCATTTTCTTTTGACCTCTGCAAAGGCATATATTTTTGTAACTCATTTTGAACTGCTGCATCTCCAGAGTCTACTCTAGTTTCAGGCATTTGGTGAGTGTTCAGTTAATATTTGTTGAATAAATGAATTGACTAGGTCAGCTACATTGGTTAATTTCAAATGTTAAACTTGCATTTCTGGGATCAACTCCATTTGGACATGATGCATTATCCTTTTTATATATTGTTGTGTCTGATTTTCCAATATTTTATGTAGAATTTTTGCATCTAAGGTCAGAGGCATCGAAATTCTCATACACGGTTAGTGAGAATGTCAAATAGTACAATGGTTTTGAAAAATTCTGTCTTATGGCCCAGCCATTCTACTCCCATGTGTTAACCAAGATAAACGAAAGCATAGTATGATGAAAATAATTGTACATAAATATATATAGCAGCTTTATTTTTAATTGCAAAAAATGAATCCAACCCAAATGCCCATTAATAGGTGAATAGCTAAACAAATTGTAGTATAGCTATAGAATGGAATATTACCCAGCAATATAAAGCAATGTATCATTGATATATGCTACAACAAGGATGCATCATGAATAATAATTCTAAGCTAAAGATGCCAGACGAAAAAGAATAGATACTAAATATTTTCATTTAAATCAAATATTTAAACATGTAAACTACAGTGAAAGAGAATCAATTTGGGTTACCTGGGGATATGGTGGTAAAAGGGATGGGGAAGAGCAATTATGAAGAGATGCAAAGTAACTTTTATACACGATAGAAATGTCCACTATTTGGACTTATTGTTGTGTACACATGTCAAATATATCAACAACTTTATGTTCATCTTATTGTATGCCAGTTACCTCAATTAAGCTGTTTTTTAAAAAATGAAAATAAAAAGTAATTGCTATAATACAATATTGTGATGTCTCAAATGATGGACTATCAGTATTTATCTTAGAATTTGTCAGTTTAGAGATGTGGTCTAAATGGCATAATTTTTATATTTCATATGAATTATACCCTGCTTTTTAGTTCAATTCAGCCAGTAATGATTTTTGGTTAGCTAATTCAAAAATAGCTGCCGTTTTCTGGAGATGATCATTTTATAATGATTACAGTGAGTTAGAAACTTCCATGTTAACTCACTATTGAATTTTTTTCTAGCTCACATTAATGCAATATCTGATCAGGAGCAGATAGAATGATAAAAACTTGTTTACTGCAGTTGCCTTTTCCTACTACTTCTTTGTTAGTCCAGTGCAATTTATACGTATAAATAATACTGAGCCCGAATTGTCACTGAAACTACTATTTTAAAAGGCTCCTTTCTCATATTTATTGATGATGGAAAATGCATAGTTTCTGCCAGGATGTGTACATGGTATGCAGGAGAATGTGCAATAAATTAGAAATAATCTATGTTTTATCACTCTATTGCTATATGGTCAAGGGTATTGTCAAAAAGCCCATTCAAAGGGATACATTTTCTCCTTCAGAAGGGAAATTGCATGATGATTTGCAATTTGTGTGATGTGACCCAACCTCCAATTCTCCCTTGTCTGTGACTTCTGACTTTATTATTTGAGCACAAAATATATTTAAGGAATAAGTTGAAAATAGACATTATAATAAGAAGTGATGCTTTCAGAAAAAAATCAATGAGCTAATAGATCTTTGGGTAAAATCCAACAACTATTTGTCTTCTTCAAATAATCTAGTCTCTAGCTCTCTTGAGTCAAGATGTCTGCATGCAATTACATTGGATGCTCCACCTATATATATATATATATATATGGACAGAAAAAAATAGAGTTTCTTAAACAAGGATATAGGCTATTTCTGACAGCTTTCTGTAGTATTCAAGCATTCTTCAATTGTCGTTTATGCTATTTCTTTTCTGTGAGAAACTGTATAGACACTACCAAATGATGCAGAAACTACCAAAACAATTTTTTTAAACAAATAGTATTTTAAAATAGAACACAAGGAACAACACTTACAGAATTATAGTTCATGTAACTATGGAGTGTGTGTGCTTGCTGTGCTTTAGAAAAATAAGTGATAGAAAGTCAAAGGAATCTAAACAGCTGTATGTTCTCTCTTAAACTCTGTGTTGGATATCATTCGTTTTTCTTTTCCACATTTACCTTCAGTCCTGTTTTGTCCTTAAAAGGAAAGGCATTTGATTACACAAAAGTCTTTCTTGGACTCAGACTGTTCCCAGTGATGGAGATATGTGTGGGAGCCTGATGGGGAGCTGGAACTCCTGCCTCCCACCAGCGGGAGGGAGGAACTACCCCTCTCAGATGTCAATGGAGGTTGAAGGGGGAAACAGAACTGCTACCTTAATCTGATAATAATGAGGTGGCATTTTCTGTGGCCAGGACAGTGTCAAGCCAGGTACAATAGAGGTTTAAATATTAATAATATCCAGACCTTCATAAAACAATACCCAATATTTCTAGGTTTCAACTGAAAACAATTTGTCATTCAAAGAACCAGGAACCTTGGAGGGGGAATGTAAAAAGATAATCAATAGCTGTCAGTACTGACTGACAGAGACATTAGTATTATTTGACAAATATTTTAAAGCAGCGACCATGAAAAACACTTTAACGACCAATTGTGGACGTGTAAAATAACATTGAGAAAATCTGAGCAAATAAATGGAAGCTGTACAAAAAAAAATGAAAATTTTAGAACTGAAAAATATAGTAATACTTTTCAATTGATTTAATGAAACTATTATTACGCCATACCAAAACCACACAAAAACAATACAAGGAAAAGAAAACTATAGACCAATATTCCTCATGCATATAGATGTAAAAACACTTAACAAAATAATAGCAAATCAAAGTTAGCAATATATAAGATTTAGGCAGGGTTTTTTTTTTTTTAACATATTTTGCATCAGATTTTCTCTAATTTCATTCTAGGAATTAGATATATCAGAATCTTCTCAGGATTCTGAATATTTAAAAAAAATCTGAATAACTACTTTAGCCCTACCTTTGTAGATTCTTATTGCACTGTCCTGTGTGTGTGTATTGTTGGGTATGGTATCAGAAATTCGGCTTTTAAAAAATTCCCCAGATTCCGAAGTGCTTAGGTCTGGAAAACACTGTCATAATAAATAAACTGGCAAATAGCAATTAAAAAATGGCAATTAACATGGCCAGTATTTGAGATCAGCATATCTTCTTTAAGTTTATCCCAGACTTTCTACGTGCTGGTCTCAGCCTGGAATGTCCTTTCTCTTCACAGGGCCAGAGCTTTACAGAAGTACCATTCACATGAAGAATAATATTGTGTACAGGAGGCACCCTTCCCACAGCTCCCTGGAGTCATGGGAGCCTATCACCCTGAACCCTTACCTACCTCCACTCCTTCCTTTGCATCCCTCAAGTCTCAGCTTAAATATGAATTCTTCAAGGAAACCTACCCAGACCTGTGCCCCCAACCCCAGATGAAATGAAATATTCCTAACACTTTCCTAGCAACCAGTACTTTGCTGTAACATTTACTAATGTCAAAATTAAGTAATAATGATTATTTTTTAAAATTTCTATTCTAATAATTATCATTTCTTCTGGAAATAAAAGAAGAGTATTCCTTCAGAGTTTCATAATCTATGTGTGGGAATCTGGACTTTTTCTGTGGACAAAAGAAAGCTAATAAAAGAAAATACACATGAGAAAGAAATGATCAGATTCATATTCACAATATATAACTTGGCCTGAGTGCAGGGGATGGGAAGGAGAGGGAAGCGGGAAGGACCTACCAGTCAGGGAGGCCAGTTAGGAAGTCTGTGCAGATGAGCCCCTGGTGGAGTCCCAGCATAGCACTGATGAAGATGGAAAGATGTAGATGGAAAGATGATAAAATGGGTAGACTTTGGGAGGGAGAAGAAAGGATCAAGAATTGTGGATTGGAGACCAGATGCTCAGAAGTGGAAGGCAGGGCCAGGCACAATGGCTCACGCCTGTAATCTCAGCACGTTGGGAGGCTGAGGTGGGTGGATCACTCAAGGTCAGGAGTTCAAGACCAGCCTGGCCAACATGGTGAAACCCCATCTCTACCAAAAATACAAACATTAGCTGAGCATGGTGGCAGGCGCCTGTAATCCTAGCTACTCGGGAGGCTGAGGCAGGAGAATCACATGAACCTGGGAGGTGGATATTGCAGTGAGCCAAGATTGCGCCACTGCACTCTAGCCTGGGTGACAGAGTGAGACTGTCTCAAAAAAAAAAAAAAAAAAAAAAAAGAAATGGAAGGCAGGAAAAGCTGATTTCTGAGAAGGTGATGGCAGTCAGCACTGCACCATCGTATGCTTAATTAAAATCTCTAATGTGGTTTAATTAAATATACAATGGTGCAGTGCTTCTGAACATGTGGAATCTTGACCAGCTACTACAGCATCTCCTGGGAACTTGATAGAAATTCAAATTCTCAGGTCCCCACTCCTGACTCGCTGACTCAGAAACAGAGGGGAGAGAGGAGAGTCCCAGTCATCTGAGTTTTAACAAGTCTTCCATGTGATTCAGAAACTTGCTGCCATTTAAAAACAACTGCAACAGTGCTTCAGTGTTTGGGTATAAATATCAGCTCTTTCACTTAGCAGCCTATGAGACCTTGACCAGGTTAGTTAATCTTTCTAAATCTCCTTTTCCCTCCTATGTAAAATAAAGATTGCAAGACTTATATTAAGTTAGATAAAGCACATAGCATTATAATTAGCAATTAATAGTTATAATGCTTGATGTTTTTTTGTCACACACACACAAAAACATATATCTATGCCACAGCCCTTGATAACAAATAAAACTGACTTCCTTGCTGTCTGTTGGGAGGAGAAATGCCTGTAGAGGATCCTTAATTTATCCAGCAGGAAAAGAGCTACAAATTTATTCTCCTATGTTCTAATCATAGCACTAGAGACCAAAGAAAATTTTTGGTAAGGTAAAGGATTAGAAGCATGTGTAATTATTTTTCATGAAAGCACAGGAAAGTTGATATTAAAGGCCTTTAAAGGGACAAATCTCAGCACGTTATACTTTTATGTTTGAAAGGGAGAGAGAGAGACAGGTTCAGGGCTAGAAAGAGCAATGATCCATAAGGCTGGTACTTTGATTAGAGGAAAGGCTACTGGAATCTAGTTAGGCATCCATCCTTTTTACTTTCAATTTCATCCTTAAAAGTTGTCTGGATCAGGCCAGCTCTGTCCGCCAGTTCTTAACTACAAAGAGTTGGGAGATGGTACCTCAAGACAGCCCATCTTCTTCAATCATTTTGAAGGAAACTTCGGTGATGAAAGCAGAACTGTGAGCAGGTACATTTTAATTCATAGTTAACAAAAGAAACCATTTTCATTCTGCATGGCCAAATACCAGGCTATTAAAAAAAAAAATGGATCGATGCGATAGGGGATGCTAAGCAAGGCTGCATATGTGAGTATAACTGACTGGTGAAAAATAAATTGAACACGAAAAGACTAATGCTTTGTCAAAGTGGAACAAAAATGAGCAAAGAATACAAATTGCTGGAGATAATGGTTGCCATGGCAATTATTTGTCCAGGCCCAAACTGTGGTAACTTAGGTAAGAGTAACAGAAAAATGAAAGCTTTTAGTAGCCCTTCCCCACTATGATTTTGTTGCTGCTGCAGGCTTGGTTAGTATGACTCAATATCCCTTCCTGGTCCTCTGGAAGCCCCAACACAATTATAATTTGCTAAATAAGGAAGAAGGAGATTTGCTTAAATCCTACTCGGAGCAGCAGGTCGTTTCTGAAATCATCATTATCTACTAAACACACCAGACGTTTCAACATGGGGTGATGTGAGTTGGCATAATTGTTCTGATGCCCCACTCCCCCAAAAAACAAGTAGCTTCCTTCTACTAAAATATATAGTGGGGGGATTAAAAAAATCAGGGTTGCAAAATGCTGGATTGAAGAGGTAACACAACACCAGCAGCTCCATTTTCTTTCCTACGTGTGGCTATCGATAGCCATTTCTCCCACATGATTACCCATCTGTTTGACATACTTACTGCATCATGTAAATGAAATGCACCTGTTTGCAGAAAGACATGAATAATCTGGTTTCCAAGTATTCTTGGCTCTCAAACTTGCCTTTATTGACTCAGTGTGTGTGTGTGTGTTTTCCTTTCATAATCAAATTATTCTGACTCTAGATTTTCCAAATTCATCTTTCCAACTTTCCTATGAAAGGTGTTTAGGGGAGAAAAACTAAAATAATTAATGAATCATATGGGAAGAGAAGGAGATTTTGGAGGAGAGGAATGGTGTATAAAATCAGGTTGCCCATTTTCCTATGTTCTGTAACCATAATTTAGAATCTTATCTTGCATGGTTTGTTGGTGAGAAATGTTGACATTTGCATTTCAAGGTAAAGAAAGACTTTTAGTGATAGCCAGTCACCAGGGAAACTTAATGAGAAGTTACAGTGGTTGGATTTGTAACAACTTGTTTTCTGTAGTATCCAGGCAGCAGACAGTTTTGTGCACACAAATACAGAAAGTGGATTGCTTGTTAGGTATCATATCTAATTAGCTAGAACCCAAAAAACTTCTGCTAATGATATTTTTATGCCAGGAGAGTTTGAGACATTGCACTCCAGTTTGGATGTTTTTAAAAAGTAAGAATCTGCAGCAATTACATACACAAATAAAACCGTTAACAGATACTTAGAGCTGTACACCTGTTACATCACTGGATTCTCACCACAATACCATGAGGTTGGGTATCAGTTTTCTATTGTTGTTGCAACAAATTGTCACAAACTTTGGCCTGAAATAACGCTGTTGTATTATTTCACAGTTCTGTAGGTCTGAAGTCCAACACACGTTTTGCTAGACTAAAAGCCAGGTGTTTGCAGTGCGCTGTTCCTAACTGGATGCTCTGGGGAAGGAACCTGATATCATGTTCATTCATGGTGTTGACCGAATCTAGTTCTTTGTGGTTACAGGACTGAGGTCCCCAGTTCCTTCCTGGCTGTCATCTGTGACCATCTTTAACTAATGGAAGCCTCTGTCCAGCCCCTGCAAGTAGCCCCTCTGCATCTCTGAGCTAGCTAGAGTATCAAAGCCTTCTGCTTGGAATCTCTCTGACTACTGCCACTTTGCCCTGCCTCCAGGTGCGGAAAGTTCTCTCTAATTAAGGACTCATGATTGGGCCAACCTAGATAACCCAGGGTAATCTCTCTATTTTAAGATCATTGATTAGTATATTCAATTATATCTGCAAAGCTCATTTTGCCACGTGGCATCACATATTCACAGGTCCCAGAGATTAGGAGGTGAATGTCCTTTTTTGGGGACATTTTTCTGGCATAAAAGGTGGGTAATATGATTATCTCCATTTTGCAAAAAGAAAGCAGTAGTTAAGGTGGTTAAGTAAGCTGACAGAGGTAACACAACTAGTAAATGGCAGAGTCAGAATTCAAATGCTGTCTTGACTCAAGAAGTCAATCTTTCAAATACTATACTGTATTGTTTCCAAGTGACTAATTGGTAATGTAGGTGGAAGTTATTATAAGCACCTTCTCCCTCCTGCCTCCAAATGCATTCCTTAATGTGCAAGTCATTTCATAGTGATCTGGAAATTATTTGTCAGAAAGTATGCATGGAAGAATTAATACTGTGGAGATACCCAGGAGCAATATCAAATAGCCCTTTAATAGATTTCCATCCAGTTAAATTGGTCAAATTGTACTGGAGATGCATGGAAATTCTCAAAAATGCTTCCTCGACCTCCTGTAGTAGATTTCATTGTGGTTTCCAATTGGTGCCTCTTTCCTGTTATGGAATTCTATTTCCCTACATTTACTATGACTTAATGATAGATTATGTATATTACCATGCTCTTTAACACTGCGCTTGCCTGAATAACTTGCTTTGATTATGGAGATATTAAGGTTAATAGTACTAACCAAGCTGTAAATATATTTGAATAGTTTGTGTTTTTCTCTTGTGTTCCCATGGTCTACCATGAAAAGGACATTCAGCGGGCAGCTGCTAGACCCTGAATATTGAAGGCATGCAGAGTAGAACTAAACCCAACCCACAGCCTAGAGCCCAGCCCAACCCAGCCCAAGCAAATGAGCCAAACCCCACAGACCTGAAATCTATGAATGAGAAAAGTAAACCCTTGTTTTTGTCAGACACTGAAAATTTCAGAGTTTTCTTTCAATAGTGTACCAATATTGTGGAAAAAACAAATTCACCTTCCCTGAAGGATCAGCTTTCATTAATAATTTCAATAGTTTACAAAGCCGTGTGCTTGGAAGGGAACCAACCCTGTTACCCTATTCATATCTCATAGTTGTCCAGGGGTCTTTCCCAATAGAGCATTATCCATAGGGGATATGTTTTTTATCTGTTAGTGACTAAACAACATCATCAAATTTTGGAGGAGTCAATGAAGGAAGACAGGAAGAGAAGCAGTAATACTGGACCCATGTCAGAGAGAAAACTTCTAAAAATATTTTCTAAGACATAAATTTGAATGACAATCTGCCATTTACTTTGTAATCTTGACTATGTGAGTTAAATTGTCTAGTGTGGAAAATGTGAATACCTCCCTCATTTAATTATTATAAAGAGGAAATGATAAAATGCATCAAAGGCCTGCAGCACAATGTCTAGTATATAGTAAGAGCTCAATAAATGCCAAACACTGACAGTAAGGAAAAGATGTTTGCATTTGTTCGTTCATTCATTATTTCAGCCTCTGCAAAGGTATCACAGGTCCGTCCTTCCTTCCTTCCTTCCTTCCTTCCTTCCTTCCTTCCTTCCTTCCTTCCTTCCTTCCCATCTCCTCTTTCTCTCCTTCCTTCCTTTCCCCCCTTCTTCCTTCCTTCCTTCCTTCCTTCCTTCCTTCCTTCCTTCCTTCCTTCCTTCCTTCCTTCCTATCTCCTCTTTCCCTCCTTCCTTCCTTTCCCCCCTTCTTCCTTTTCTTCCTTCCTTCCTTCCTTCCTTCCTTCCTTCCTTCCTTCCCATCTCCTCTTTCCCTCCTTCCTTCCTCTCCTCCCTTCTTCCTTTTCTTCCTTCCTTCTTCACTTCTTCCTTTCTTCAACATCTAGGCACTGGAAATTTAAAATCTTTGAGAGACACAGAGCTAAGCCATAGCTACATAAGTGGACTAATGAACAATTGCAATTTTCACTTTAAAAGGAGGAATAATGGTTGGCTGGGCCTGGTGGTTCATGCCTGTAATCCCAGCACTTTGGGAGGCTGAGGAGGGTGGATCACCTGAGGTCTGGAATTTAAGATTAGCCTGACCAACATGGCAAAACCCCGTCTCTGTTAAAAATACAAAATTAGCCGGGTACGGTGGTGCATGCCTGTAATCCCAGCTACTTGGGAGGATGAGGCAGGAGAATCACTTGGACCTGAGACAAGGAGGTTGTAGTAAGCTGAGATCGCCCCATTGCACTCCAGCCTGGGCAACAAGAGGGAAACTCCATCGCAAAAAATAAAAATAAAAAATAAAATAAAAGGAGGAATAATGAGACATGACTTGCATGTTTTCACTGATGAGAATAAACTTTGCATTTAGTTAAATTTTAAAATACAGCTTTCATCTCAGTGAGGACATGTATTCAGTTTATTAAACAATGGCCATCATTATATGGTAGACTTCTAGAAGGGGAGCCAATAGTTATGCTTTCTTTATGGCTAACAGTTCTTACAATCTAGGGACTCCAAAGTGTCCAGTATTATGAAAAACATGGGTCCAATAATCATAACTGAGCTTGGGTCCAGTATTACTGCTTCTCTTCCTGTCTTCCTTCATTGACTCCTCCAGAACTTTGTTACGTTATTTAGTGACCAAGAGATAAAAATCATCCCTAGGGATAATTCTCTATTAGGGAAAGACCTCTGGGCAACTATGAGATATGAATAGGGTAACAGAGTTGGTTTCCTTCAAAGCACAGGGCTTTTTAAACCATTGAAATTATTAGTGAAAGCTGATCCTTCAGGGAGGGTGAATTTGTTTTTTCCACAATATTGCTACACTATTAAAAAAAAACCTGAAATTTTCAGTGGCTGACAGAAACTGGGCTTTAGGGATCCATGACTTCTGATTTTGTATCAGATTTTACTTATGTGTACA
This sequence comes from Symphalangus syndactylus, assembly GCF_028878055.3. Lineage (NCBI taxonomy): Eukaryota > Metazoa > Chordata > Mammalia > Primates > Hylobatidae > Symphalangus > Symphalangus syndactylus. The sequence goes on along the minus strand of NC_072446.2, from coordinate 17,447,357 downwards.
AATGTTGTCTGAGAAGAATATCCACAGGTTTTATCAAGTTTTTCATAATCTAATTTTTAAACTTCAGATGATATTCTTAATATTTAACAAGATATTAAGAATTACTGCTCTTCTACAAGCCACTTAACCTTATGTGTGTCATATCTGTATAATGAGGTTATTATTCTTTAACTCAGAAAATTGTGAGAAAATTATGAGATGAAAAAATGTGTAAAATTTGAACCATACAAAGAAAGGTCTCATGAGATCCCTGCTTTTCCATATCATGACCAGGAAGTCTAAATTTAATTGTATGTCAGTCTCTACTTCTACTAGTTAAATGTTGATAAGTTTTCAACACAGAACATTCGGAGCTCAGCAAGCCTGTGGTTTCCAGTGCTTGAAATGTTCAGTAATCACAGTATGATTTGATTTCTCTCCACTGGGTCTCTTTAAAGTTAGAAAGGTAAACATCCTGGGCTAACTTTTTATCTCAGCTTAAACCTAATGGAGCTAGAGCCATCTCATTTTCATGAGAGATTGGTGGCACAGTGATAATAAGTTTCTTCCTGGCAACTCAATTATTTCTAATGATTTACACAAGATAATCACTGTTGATAAATATCCAGATTCTTAGAATGAGGAAATATCTGTTTCCATGTCCAGTTTTATATCTTCTGTCGATTGAAGCTTTTGCCAATGATCAGATGTCAGAGATGTGGAATTGTCAAGGAGAATGGGAGGAGAAGAGATGAACAGAGAGTAAAGATGTAAACATCATGCATCCTTGAATCCATGAAAGCAGAAATAATCTGATTGTATTGTCCAAGACTCCTGGTTTAAAGTAAAAGAAACTAAATTCATCATGACTAACAGTCCAATGTGTTTTATGCTTCAGGGATGGCTGGTTCCAGAGGATTTTAGGATTTTTAGATAATGTGAAACATTATCCCTTGCTGTCTCTTAGCCACTCTGTATTTTGGCCTCCTGCATCGCCCAGCTCTCTCCACATGGTGGCTTCCTGTAGCGACAGATTTGTATTATTTTACGGTTGATAATGCCAACAGAAAGTGAGTTCTCTTTTTGATTATTTTATCTGAAGTCCTAGAATTAAGTCTCATTGGCCTATCTTGAGTGTTAAACACATAAAATACCTAATTAATATGCTAAAGTCATGGAACCCTTTGATGAATCAAATGAATTTCATGTACCCACGGCCAGAGCTAGAGCACAATGTTAACTCACAGGACTTACATGGTACCCCACACGAAAATCAAGGTTCCAGTCTCAGACAAATGGGACAGCCAAGAACAAGAACTGTCTACTGCATTGTGCTTAAAAATTAGCCTATAAAAATCATGTTGAGTTTTTATTGAATCATCAAATATTAAAAATCACAGGGACTTTGAATCTTCTATTTCAAACTTCTCTTTTCATAGATGTAAATTCTGAAGCAGGAAAGACTTCAGAGGCCAGTCTAGAGTTAGACAGCGAGTGATAGTGCCAGGAAAGGAAACTGGGACTCCAAACTCTTTTGCTCCATTGTCTGGAGATAAAGTTTACATTCGTAGATAAAGACACAGCTATTATATTTATCATGGAGCAAATTTTCCTCTTATTGCTTTTTTCTGTCCTCCTTTCATTCAATACATATTTATTGGAGAGCTACTGTATCATCCAAGGCTTTCACCCCTAACTCTTTATTGAGTCCTTGCACTGTACTTAGCCTTGATTCAACATATATTTGATAAGCAGCCTATATGCTAAATATGTGGCTGGGATTGGAAATAAAATTAAGGATAACATATTCTAGATGAGGAGCAAAACAATCAATTGAAAATTAAATTACGGCAAGGGCTTTGAGGCAAATGACACGTAAGATGTAATTTGGAAAATATAGAGATGTTAAAAAATTAACATGAAAGATAGGAAGAAATTAGCTATACAGAACGCTAGGAGGAAGTGCATTTTAGGGGAAAGGATTCTCAGAAGGGCTGTGGCTAGAAGTTCAAAAAACACATTTGGTAAGACCTTAGAGAAGGAGTTAACAAAGTTTATAAATGTTCATGGCCTTGTAAGCCTTATGGTATCTGCTATTCCACCCTACTGTTGAAGCATAAAAACAGCCACATGCAATGTGTAAACAAATGACTGCGTTACAATAAAACTTTATTTATAAAATCAGGTGGCAGACAGAATTTGCTGACCCCTGGCATAGAGATTGAGAGGGAGAAGCAGGAGATGACATTGGAAGATAGGAAAGAATTCTGAAGGCCAGAGGACCACTGTGGCTTTAGGTCTTGAAGGATCTAGGTTTTTGCCTAAAAATATTACGATTTTTTTTTTTTTTTTTTGAGATGGAGTCTCTCTCTGTCGCCAGGGTGGAGTGCAGTGGTGCGATCTCAGCTCACTGCAACCTCCACCTCCTGGGTTCAAGCAATTCTCCTGCCTCAGCCTCCTGAGTAGCTGGGACTACAGGCATGCACCACCATGCCCAGCTAAGTTTTGTATTTTTTTGGTAGAGACGGGATTTCACCATGTTGGCCAGGATGGCCTTGATCTCTTGACCTTGTGATCCGCCTGCCTCGACCTCACAAAGTGCTAGGATTATAGGCTTGAGCCACTGCACCCAGCCAAGAATATTATGATTTTAAGAGTGATTCTTTCTTCATGTTGTTCTTCTTTTAAAATTTATCATAAACATTTAAATAGCAGGTCATGTTAGAGGTTGTCTCCATCGTATGGTTTGGGGATGACAAAACATGCCCCCTCTTTGGCTCCAGTCATATTTTCTTTTCTTTTCTTTTTTTTTTTTTTTTGAGACGGAGTCTCGCTCTGTCGCCCAGGCTGGAGTGCAGTGGCGCAATCTCGGCTCATTGCAAGCTCCGCCTGCCGGGTTCACGCCATTCTCCTGCCTCAGCCTCTCCAAGTAGCTGGGACTACAGGTGCCCGCCACCATGACCAGGCTAATTTTTTTTTGTATTTTTAGTAGAGACAGGGTTTCACCGTGGTCTCGATCTCCTGACCTCGTGATCCGCCCGCCTCGGCCTCCCAAAGTGCTGGGATTATAAGCGTGAGCCACCGCGCCCGGCCCCCAGTCATACTTTCTATACACCTTCTTTGCGCCAGGTTCTCTCACTTGGCTTTACGTTCCGTTATTCCTTTAGGCTGAATAATACAAATGGAAAATTATGGACAAATAAGATGACAGCAATAACAAAAATTAATCCTGAAAATATATGACTGCTCTCAGGGTATAAGATTGGTGATTAGGGAACAGCTCCAAGCATGTCCCTTCCTTAGGATTTCTCTGAAGTGAAATGTTAAATACATTTGAGGCAATCTTCTATTTTTCCATAAAGAAGGTTTCATTTAATTTGCATTTCGGTAGTATGGTGGTATTTTTCTGACCATGATGGTAGCACATTGGCTAAAGAAATCAAATACATCATTTTTTTTTGAAATTCAGATTGTGAAACAGAACAATATTCATGTTTACTAATGGAATAGAGGAAGGATAAAAATCAAAGGACCAGAAGAAACTTTTATACACTGTAATCAAAAAAGAAAGTGGATTTAAAACAATTAGGGACATATAGTTCATTGAGGAGACTTCCCACAGGAAACAAATTGCTGGCCCACAGTGCCAAGATTCTTCAATCATGTCAAAATATATCTTGATTATCAGTAGCTGAGGTTGATTGGTACACTTTGCTACTCTCCTGTTTAGCAGTTTCAGGAGAAAATGAAAGCAGTATCAAGGTAAAAACCTAGCACATTCATCAGTCGAAATTTGCTCATCAAAAGCATTGGTTATTCTAATGATATTGTTGAAACAGATATGCGTGTCAAAAAGGAGTATCCTCCTCTGACGCGGGGAAGTTGAGGGCTTTGTTGAGAAAGTTTAAGCAGGGAGACGTGGTGGAGTCCCGACTGTTTGGTCCATCCCTATCTCTGTCGTTTTAAAGGACTTTCAGTTCTATCTGTTCAACCACGTTCTGTAAAGTTCAAGAGGAATTTAATTTCAGTTTTCTCTCAAGCCTAAAGTGTATGATTATAATTCATCATGAAATACCAATGGATATTTCATTAATAGAAAATTGAACTCATATTGTTCTTGGTTGTATGGGTTTTCAAGTATTCTGCACCTTAGTAATATTTTGTTTACTAATATTTTAAAGTAACTTCCCCCCATCATATAAGAGTAATACATGTTCATTGATTTGGAGAATAAAATGGAATGATTAAATAAGTATAAAGCAGTGCATAGTCTTTTCCTTAGTCAAGTATTGTATCGTTTGATGTAGATTCTTCTAGCTTTTCTTTCCTTTTATGTGTATGTGCTTTTATAAATATGTATGTGTACAGATTTTTCTCATTTGCGTAAATATAGACTATGTTATACACACACTTTTATGAATTGTATTAGAAACTATCTTTCATTAACATTTCATAACATTTTTCTTTCTCAATAGTGGTAGTATCTGACTGAGTGATAAAACAAACTCTCTTTCATTAGAATTGTTTTTTTCTTTCATTTAAGTTCTTGGGTACATGTGCAGGATATGCAGGTTTGTTACATAGAAAAACAGGTGATGGGTTGGCCCAGCATGCATTGGCTATTTTTCATGATGCTCTCCTTCCCCTGGTTACCCCCCACCGACAGGCCCCAGTGTGTGTTGTTCCCCTATTATCCATGTGTTCTCATTGTTCACTTCCCACTTACAAGTGAGAACACGCAGTGTTTGGTTTCCTGTTCCTGTGTTAGTTTGCCGAGGATAATGGCTTCCAGCTCCATCCATGTCCCTGCAAAGGACATGATCTCATTTCTTTTTATGGCTGCATAGTATTCCATGGTATATATGTACCACATTTTTTTTAATCCAGTCTATGATTGACGGGCATTTGGGTCGATTCCATATCTTTGCTGTTGTGAATAATGCTGCAGTGAACATATGTGTGAGTGTATCTTTACAACAGAATGATTTATATTCCTTTGGGTATATATCCAGTAATGGGATTGATGGGTCAAATGGTATTTCTGGTTCTAGATCTTTGAGGAATTGATTGCCACACCGTCTTCCACAATGGTTAAACTAATTTACACTCCCACCAACAGTGTAAAAGTATTCCTATCTCTCTAAGCCCCACCAGCGTCTGTTATTTCTTCACTTTTTTTTCTTCCAGACACACAGCTCTGACGTTTATTGACTTTTTAATAATTGGCATTCTGCCTGGTGTGAGATGGTATTTCATTGTGGTTTTGATTTGCATTTCTCTGATGAACAAGATGTTGAGCTTTTGGTCATATGTTTGTGGCTGCATAAATGTCTTCTTTTGAGAAATGTCTGTTCATGTCCTTTGCCCAATTTTTAATGGTTTTCTTTTTCTCATAAACTTGTTTGAGTTATTTGTAGACTCTGGATATTAGGCCTTTATCAGATGGATAGATTGCAAAAATTTTCTCCCATTCTGTAGGTTGCCTCTTCTTTCTGATGATAGTTTCTTTTGCTGTGCAGAAGCTCTTTAGTTTATTTAGATATCATTTGTCAATTTTTGCTTTTGTTGAATTTGCTTTTGGCATTGTCATCATGAAATCTTTGCCCATGTTTATGTCCTAAATGGTATTGCCTAGATTTTCAAGGGTTTTTATAGTTTTGAGTTTTACATTTAATATTCTTTTTTTTTTTTAGACGGAGTTTTGCTCTTGTTGCCCAGGCTGGAGTGCAATGGCATGATCTTGGCTTGCTGCAACCTCCTCTTCCTGGGTTCAAGCAATTCTCCTGCCTCAACTTCCTGAGTAGCTGGGAATACAAGCACCCACCACCACACCAGGCTAATTTTTTTGTATTTTTAGTGGAGACGGGGTTTCACCATGTTGGACAGGCTAGTCTTGAACTCCAGACCTCCGGCTATCCACCCGCCTTGGCCTCCCAAAGTGGTGGGATTACGGGCGTGAGCCACTGCACCTGGCCCACATTTAAACCTTTAATCCATCTTGAGTTAATTTTTGTATAAAGTGTAAGGAAGGGGCCCAGTTTCAATTTTATGCATATGGCTAGTCAGTTCTCCCAGCACCATTTATTAAATAGGAAATCCTTTCTCCATTGTTTGTTTTGGTCAGGTTTGTTAAAGGTCAGATGGTTGTAGATGTCTAGTCTTATTTCTGGGTTTTCCATTCTGTTCCATTAGTCTCTGTGTCTGTTTTTTTCCAGTACCATGCTGTTTTGGTTAGTGTAGCCTTGCAATATAGCTTAAAGTTGGGTAGTGTGATACCTCTAGCTTTGTTCTTTTTGCTTAGAATCAGCTTGGCCATACAAACTCATTTTTGGTTCCATATATATTTTAAAATAGTTTTCTCTAATTCTGTGAAGAATGTCAATGGTAGTTTAATGGGAATAGTATTGAATCTATAAATTGCTTTGGCCAGTATTGCCATTTTCACAGTATTGATTATTCCTATTTATGAGCATGGAATGTTTTTCCATTTGCTTGTGTCCTCTCTGATTTTCTTGAGCCGTGGTTTATAGTTCTCCTTGAAGAGGTACTTCATTTCCCTTTTTAGCTATATTACCAGGTATTATATTCTCTTTGTAGCAATTGTGAATGGGAGTTCATTCATGATTTGGCTCTCTGCTTGTCTGTTGTTGGTGTATAGGAATATATGTGACTTTTGCACATTGATTTTTGAATTCTGAGACTTTGTTGAAGTTGCATATCGGCTTAAGCTTTTGGGTTGAAATGATGGAGTTTTCTAGATATAGGATCATGTCATCTGCAAACAAAGACAGTTTGACTTCCTCGCTTTCTATTTGAATATGCTTTGTTTCTTTCTCCTGCCTAATTGCCCCAGCCAGAACTTCCAATACTATGTTGAATAGGAGTGGTAAGAAAGGGTATCCTTGTCTTGTGCCAGTTTTCAAGGGGAATGCTTCCAGTTTTTGCACATTAAGTATGATATTGGCTGTGAGTTTGTCATAAATGTTTCTTATTATCTTGAGGTATGTTCTTTCAATACCTAGTTTATTGAGAGTTTTTAACATGAAGGGATGTTGAATTTTATCAAAGGCCTTTTCCACATCTATTGAGATAATCCTGTAGTTTCTGTCTTTAGTTCCATTTCTGTGTATTGAACCAGCCTTGTGTCCCAGGGATGAAGCCGACTTGATCGTGGTGGATAAGCTTGTTGATGTGCTGCTGGATTTGGTTTGCCAGTATTTTGTTGAGGATTTTTGAATCAATATTCATCAGGAATATTGGCCTGAAGTTTTTTTGTTGTTGTTAGATCTCTGCCAGGTTTTGGTATCAGGATGATACTAGCCTCATAAAATGAGTTAGAGAGGAGTCCCTCCTTTTCAGTTGTTTGGAATAGTTTCAGAAGAAATGGTACCAGCTCCTCTTTGTACCTCTGTTAGAATTCAGCTGTAAATTTGTGTGGTCCTGGGCTTTTTTTGGTCGGTAGGCTATTTATTACTACCTCAATTTCAGAACTCATTATCGGTCTATTCAGGAATTCAGCTTCTTCCTGATTCAGTCTTGATGGTTGTTTGTATTTCTGTGGGGTCAGTGGTGATATCCCCTTTATCATTTTTTTATTTTGTCTGTTTGGTTCTTCTCTCTTTTCTTCTTTATTAATCTAGCTAGCAGTCTATTTTATTAATTTTTCCAAAAAAAAAAAAAACCAGCTCCTGGATTGGTTCATTTTTTTGCAGGGTTTCTCATGTCTCTATCTCCTTCCGTTCTGCTCTGATCTTGGTTATTTCTTTCCTTCTGCTAGATTTGGGGTTTGTTTGCTCTTGGTTTTCTAGTTCTTTTAGTTGTGATATTAGGATGTCAATTTGAGATCTTTCTAGCTTTTTGATATGCACATTTAGTGCTATAAATTTCCCTCTTGACACTGCTTTACCTGCATCCCAGAGATGCTGGCACATTTTCTTTGTTCTCACTGGTTTCAAAGAACTTCTTAAGTTCTGCCTTAATTTCATTGTTTATCCATAGGTCATTCAGGAGCAGGTTGTTCAATTTCTATGTAGTTGTGTGGTTTTGAATGAGTTTATTTATCCTGAGTTCTAATTTGATTGCACTGTGGTCTGTGTTTCTCTTTGTTATGATTTCCATTCTTTTGCCTTTGCTGAGGAATGTTTTACTTCCAATTATGTGATCGATTTTAGAGTAAGTGCTATGTGATACTGAGAAAAATGTATATTCTCTTGTTTTTGGGTGGAGAGTTCTGTAGATATCTATTAGGTCCACTTGATCCAGAGCTGAGTTCAAGTCCTGGATATCTTTGTTATTTTGTGTGTGTGTGTCTCAGTGACCTGTCTGTATTCACAGTGGGGTGTTAAAGTCTCCCACTATTATTGTTCGGGAGTCTAATTCTCTTTGTAGGACTCTAAGAACTTGTTTTATGAATCTGGGTGCTCCTGTATTGGGTACATATATATTTAGGATAGTTAGCTCTTCTTGTTGAATTGAACCGTTTACCATTATATAATGCCCTTCTTTGTCTTTTTTGATCTTTGTTGGTTTAAAGCCTATGTCATCAGAAACTAGGATTGCAACCCCTGATTTTTTCTGCTTTCCATTTGCTTGGTAAATTTTCCTCCATCCCTTTATTTTGAGCCTATGTGTGTCTTTGCACATAAGATGGGTCTCTTAAATACAGCACCCCAATCAGTCTTGACATTTTATCCAGCTTGCCATTCTGTGTCTTAATTGGGGCATTTAGCCCATTTACATTTAAGGTTAATATTGTTAGGTGTGATTTGATCCTGTTATTATGATGCTGGATGGTTACTTTGCAGACTTGTTAATGTAGTTGCTTCACAGTGTTATTGCTCTATGTACTTAGTGTATTTTTCTAGTGGCTGGCAACAGTTTTTTGTTTCCATATTTTGTGCTTCCTTCAGGAGCTTTTGCAAAGCAGACCTGGTGGTGACAAATTCCCTCAATATTTGCTTCTCTGAAAAGGATTTTATTTCTCCTTCACTTATGAAGCTTAGTTTGGTCAGATATGAAATTCTGGGTTGGAAATTCTTTTTTTTTAAGAATGTTGAATATTGGCCCCCAATCTCTTCTGGCTTGCAGGGTTTCTGCTGAGAGGTCTGCTGTCAGTCTGATGGGCTTCCCTTTTAAGGTGACATGGCCTTTCTCTCTGGCTGCCCTTAACATTTTTTCCTTCATTCCAACCTGGTGGAATCTGATGATTATGTGTCCTGGGGTTGATCTTCTCATGGAATATCTTACTGAGGTTCTCTGGATTTTCTGAATTTGAACGTTGGCCTGTTTTGCTCGGTTGGGGAAGTTCTCCTGGATGATACCCTGAAGTATGTTTTCCAACTTGGTTTCATTCTCCCTGTGTCTTTCAGGTACTCTAGTCATAGGTTCTGTCTTTTTACACAATCCTGTGGTTCTCAGGGGTTTTGTTCATTCCTTTTCATTCTTTGTTTCTCTAATGTTGTCTGCCTCTCTTATTTCAGCAAGGTAGTCTTCAAGCTCTGAGAGCCTTTCCTTCACTTGGTCTACTCAGTTATTGATACTTGTGGTTGCACTGTGAAGTTTTTGTGTTATGTTTTTCAGCTCCATCAGGTCATTTATGTTTCTCTCTAAACTGTTTATTCTGGTTAACAGATCCTGTAATGTTTTATCATGGTTCTTAGCTTCTTTGCATTGGGTTAGAACATGCTCCTTTAGCTCAGCAAAGTTTATTATTACCCAACTTCTGAAGCCTACTTCTGTCAATTCACCCATCTCAGCCTCATCCCAGTTCTATGCCCTTGTTGGAAAGGTGTTACAATCCTTTGGAGGAGAAGAGGCACTCAGGCTTTTTGAGTTTTCAGCATTTTGGCATTGATTCTTTCTCATTTTTGTTGGTTTAATCTACCTTTTATCTTTGAGGCTGCTAACTTTTGCATAGGGCTTTTTGTGAGTTTTTTTTGTTGTTGTTGCTGTTGGTGTTGGTGTTGTTTCTGCTTATTAGTTTTTCTTTTATCAGTCAGGCCCTTCTTCCATAGGGCTGCTGCAGTTTGCTGGGGGACCACTACAGACAAAATTCCCCAGGGTCCCTCCTGCACATGGAGGTATCACCAGTGGAGTCTGCAGAGCAGCAAAGATGGCCGCCTGTTCCTTCCTCTGGGAGCTCTGTCCCAGAAGGGTGCCAATCTGATGCCAGCCAGAATGCTCCTGTATTAAGTGTCTGGCAACTCCTGTTGAAAGATCTCACCCAGTCAGGAGGCACAGGTTCAGGCACCTGCTTAAAGAAGCAGTCTGACTGCCCCTTGGTGGAGCCCATACTGCACTGGGGAGAATCATCCTCTTCCTCTGGACTGCCAGCAGACAGGAAAGACTAATCCACTGAACTGGGACAACTTGGCTGCCCTTCCCCTCTAGAGGCCCCTTCCCAGGGATATCAGAGTTGTCTCCCTAAACTGCTGGCTGGAGTTGCTGAAATTCTTGTAGGGAGGCCCCAACCCAGTGAAGAGGGATGAATTCATGTCCAACTTAAGCAGTCTGTCCATAATCTGTCACAGCCACTGTGCTGCACAGGGGAGAATTCCTCTGGGTCCAAACCACCCAATCTCCCCGGCACCAGCCAGGGAAAACTACCTACCCACTGGAGCCATGGTGATGGTGGCCACCCTTCCCCTCAGGAACTTAGTCATCTTAGGCAGTGTCCAGCCTGCTGCTGCTGGCTGCAACCCAAGTGGGTTGCACAGCTCTGTGCTTAGGACCCCAGGCCCTCATGGTCTCACAAGGGGATCTCCTGATCCCAGGGATGCAGACATCTGTGGAAAAAGCATGGTTTCCAGGGCAGGATAGCACAATCACTCACTGCCTCCCTTGGCTGGGAGTGGGGGCTCCCCTTGTTTCTTGCCACTCCCCGGTGGGCCGTCGAACAGCCCTGCTTTTCCTTGTTCTGTGTGGGTTGTGCCAACTGCCTAGTCACCCCAGTTGATGGGGCAGGATTCACTCGCTGTTTTTGTTCTTCTTGGTGGGAACCGCGGACCAGAGCTGCTTCTGGTCAGTCATCTTGGCTCCTCTTCGTTATTAGAATTTTTTATTCTTTTCAGTGTTTTGCTATTTTAAAGCACTTCAATAAACATAGTACATGGTATTGTTTTCTCTTGATACTATGTTAATTAAACCCAAAATGATAACTCTCCTTAAATCTTTAAGAAAAAAAAACTAAATATAAACAAGAATTTTTTTGAATGAAAATACTCAGTTGATTTTAAAGCCTGTTTATAAATCAGAAAAAAGAGAACAAAAGAAAGTTCAGTAAATAAATGCAAAGTTACCGTTTTTTCTTTGTTATATTAATTCCTCAATTTAGGTACATTTCCTCTTATAAAATTTTGTTTAAATATTCCTTTTTTTCCTCAACACTTGGGAAAAAAGAGTTACTCATGATTAAAGCTAAGTTGTTGGCATATTTTGAAAGCTGGTTAGGGGCTTCATTTGTGGAAGAAACTACACCTTTTGGTATATTTGAGGAAGGAAAAAGGAAAGTGTATGCTGTAGAATGTTAGGAATCATGAGTTATCAGATTGAGTAAGTTTCCATTTATTTTTATTTTTCTGAGAGCTTTTATCATAAGGAAGTATTAAATTTTGTCAAATTCTTTCTTGCACTGATTAATATAATTATATGGTTTTTCTTCTTTAGCCTGTTAATGTGGTAAATTGCATTTATCGGTTTTTGAATATTAAACTAGACTTGCATCCTTGAAATAAACCCCACTTTGTCACAGTATGGTATATATTATAGATAGTGTATATTACACGTGTGTGTGTGTGTGTGTGTGTGTGTGTGTATGCGTATCCTTAAAAGGACATAGACATCTAACTGTTTTATTTACAAAATGTAAAAATATAACTTGGGCAGAGGGAATTGAAGGCAGAAGTTGAAGAACTTCAAAACCTTGCTTCCTACCCTTTGCTAGGAATATCTTCTGGCCAGTGTGACTTTGACTAGCCTGCCAATGTATAGCACTGTTGATGTATTCATCTACAATATATATGTGTATGACTGTGAATCCCAATATCTATCCATCATGACATTCTCTGTTGAGTAGCAGATCCTTGACATTCACCAATAATAGTCCCCAAAGCCATCTCTCATTTTTCAAATCCATAAATACTGAAGTGATCGTCGAATTTCTTATATTCCAAAATTTTCTGTGCACTAAGTATCATGTTCTTCCACGACATGCCACCGTTTCACAAATTAATCACCATTTAATCTTTTCGTGCAATTTTAAGTCTTACTTGATCATTTTTCACAATTTTTTTAATAATCGTGAATATTGATCTAAAACACTTGATGTAAATATAACCCAGAAAAAAAAATGACAAAACCCCAATGTGATACTGAGGTGGGGTGAAGGATGTCTTTATTTGAGAAGTAGGATCCTGTCCTCTGGCCTCATCTTTACCTAGACATGAATTTGTATTTGGGTAAAATTGCGAAATACTGAGGCATGCCTATTTATCATATCAGCTTATTTATGAATGATTGAAATAGAAAACATGATAAACTCAGCTATCTAACGTATACTAAATACAATTAGAAAAAGCACTTCATTCTTTTTTTTTTTTTTATACTTTAGGTTTTAGGGTACATGTGCACAATGTGCAGGTTTGTTACATATGTATCCATGTGCCATGTTGATTTCCTGCACCCATTAACTCGTCATTTAGCATTAGGTATATCTCCTAATGCTATCCCTCCCCACTCCCCCAACCCCACAACAGTCCCCGGAGTGTGACGTTCCCCTTCCTGTGTCCATGAGATCTCATTGTTTAATTCCCACCTATGAGTGAGAACATGTGGTGTTTGGTTTTTTGTCCTTGCGATAGTTTACTGAGAATGATGTTTTCCAATTTCATCCATGTCCCTACAAAGGACATGAACTCATCATTTGTTATGGCTGCATAGTATTCCATGGTGTATATGTGCCACATTTTCTTAATCCAGTCTATCGTTGTTGGACATTTGGGTTGGTTCCAACTCTTTGCTATTGTGAATAGTGCCGCAATAAACATATGTGTGCATGTGCCTTTATAGCAGCATGATTTATAGTCCTTTGGGTATATACCCAGTAATGGGATGGCTGGGTCAAATGGTATTTCTAGTTCTAGATCCCTGAGGAATCGCCACACTGACTTCCACAATGGTTGAACTAGTTTACAGTCCCACCAACAGTGTAAAAGTGTTCCTATTTCTCCACATCCTCTCCAGCACCTGTTGTTTCCTGACTTTTTAATGATGGCCATTCTAATTGGTGTGAGATGGTATCTCATTGTGGTTTTGATTTGCATTTCTCTGATGGCCAGTGATGATGAGCATTTCTTCATGTGTTTTTTGGCTGCATAAATGTCTTCTTTTGAGAAGTGTCTGTTCACGTCCTTTGCCCACTTTTTGATGGGGTTGTTTGTTTTTTTCTTGTAAATTTGTTTGAGTTCATTGTAGATTCTGGATATTAGCCCTTTGTCAGATGAGTAGGTTGCAAAAATTTTCTCCCATTCTGTAGGTTGCCTGTTCACTCTGATGATAGTTTCTTTTGCTGTGCAGAAGCTCTTTAGTTTAATTAGATCCCATTTGTCAATTTTGGCTTTTGTTGCCATTGCTTTTGGTGCTTTAGACATGAAGTCCTTGCCCACGCCTATGTCCTGAATGGTATTGCCTAGGCTTTCTTGTAGGATTTTAATGGTTTTAGGTCTAACATTTAAGTCTTTAATCCATCTTGAATTAATTTTTGTATAAGGTGTAAGGAAGGGATCCAGTTTCAGCTTTCTACATATGGCTAGCCAGTTTTCCCAGCACCATTTATTAAATAGGGAATCCTTTCCCCATTTCTTGTTTTTTTCAGGCTTGTCAAAGATCAGATAGTTGTAGATATGTGGCATCATTTCTGAGGGCTCTATTCTATTCCATTGATCTATGTCTCTGTTGTGGTACCAGTACCATGCTGTTTTGGTTACTGTAGCCTTGTAGTATAGTTTGAAGTCAGGTAGCGTGATGCCTTCAACTTTGTTCTTTTGGCTTAGGATTGACTTGGCGATGCGGGCTCTTTTTTGGTTCCATATGAACTTTAAAGTAGTTTTTTCCAATTCTGTGAAGAAAGTCATTGGTAGCTTGATGGGGATGGCATTGAATCTATAAATTACCTTGGGCAGTATGGCCATTTTCATGATATTGATTCTTCCAACCCATAAGCATGGAATGTTCTTCCATTTGGTTGTATCCTCTTTTATTTCATTGAGCAGTGGTTTGTAGTTCTCCTTGAAGAGGTCCTTCACTTCCCTTGTAAGTTGGATTCCTGGGTATTTTATTCTCTTTGAAGCAGTTGTGAATGGGAGTTCACTCATGATTTGGCTCTCTGTTTGTCTGTGATTGGTGTACATGAATGCTTGTGATTTTTGTACATTGATTTTGTATCCTGAGACTTTGCTGAAGTTGCTAATCAGCTTAAGGAGATTTTGGGCTGAGACAATGGGGTTTTCTAGATATACAATCATGTCATCTGCAAACAGGGACAATTTGACTTCCTCTTTTCCTAATTGAATACCCTTTATTTCCTTCTCCTGCCTGATTGCCCTGGCCAGAACTTCCAGCACTATGTTGAATAGGAGTGGTGAGAGAGGGCATCCCTGTCTTGTGCCAGTTTTCAGAGGGAATGCTTCCAGTTTTTGCCCATTCAGTATGATATTGGCTGTGGGTTTGTCATAGATAGCTCTTATGATTTTGAGATACGTCCCATCGATACCTAATTTATTGAGAGTTTTTAGCATGAAGGGTTGTTGAATTTTGTCAAAGGCCGTTTCTGCATCTATTGAGATAATCATGTGGTTTTTGTCTTTGGTTCTGTTTATATGCTGGATTACATTTATTGATTTGCGTATGTTGAACCAGCCTTGCATCCCAGGGATGAAGCCCACTTGATTACGGTGGATTTTACCAGAAGTACAAGGAGGAACTGGTACCATTCCTTCTGAAACTATTCCAATCGATAGAAAAAGAGGGAATCCTCCCTAACACATTTTATGAAGCCAGCATCGTCCTGATACCAAAGCCTGGCAGAGACATAACCAAAAAAGAGAATTTCAGACCAATATCCTTGATGAACATTTATGCAAAAATCCTCAATAAAATACTGGCAAACCGAATCCAGCAGCACATCAAAAAGCTTATCCACCATAATCAAGTGAGCACTTCATTCTTTAATCACTCTAGAACTTAGTTTTTTGTCTACTAAATCACTCCGGAAAAAAATCCGAATGCAAAAGTGGAAATTTGTATTTAAATTATTTATTTCCCAGGGCTTTTGTATACCAAGAGATGCTCACCATATTTTATTGAATAGGAAACGGGCAAACTACTACAGTCTTAGAGATAACCAATTTCTTTTGCACAAAAGTCATACTGAGTTTAAAAATATTTATGGTTTATGAAGCATTTTCATTGCAATTAATAACTACCTGTTAGAAGCCTTGGAACTTAATTAAATGTACTGAATTATAACTGTCTTCACTAGCCATAAACATACTTTTCCCTGACATCAGTGGCTATTTCTCTGCCATATTTTATCTTGTAAATATGAATGCACATTTTTGTAAATAAGAGTAACAGTATTTATATGGCATTTGCCACACTTCAATTGCTGGACATTGCCTATGATGTTGGCAGTACAGATATATGTGCAACTGAGTGTTTTAAGGCAGTCTAAAAAAATGCCAGATAATCTGTGCGTTGTTAGATGTTACCATCACATACCATTTACTTGAGATTTGGAGGAAATCCTTTATGCAGTCTGTGTCTTTGCTATACCATTGAGCCATTTCAGTTAACCTGATGCCAACAGTTTTTTATTTGAGAACACACTGATTGTTCTGGGAAATTCTCATTGACGTTAATGTTACTTTAAAAGCTGCCCCTTAGGTATAGCTTGGAAAATTTAAGGACTCTCTTCTCTGCCAGAGCAATATTTCTTCAGGATAAAATAGAAATCTGGTTTGATACTGAGAAGGACATTTCAGTTTAATGCCTGTGGAAATTCAATGGACACATATCTAACAGAATCTGCCATTTATTTTCAGATCAGATAGAGAAGTGGCATGGTGTTGCCACTCAAGGTTGGCAGAGACTGAATGTTGATGTGTGAGTCACACCATATTTAAAATAAGTTGGAAAATCTAAATAAATGAACCATTAAGCGCTGACCTCTGGGTCAAATCCAGCTTACCACCTGTTTTTGCTGGTGAGTGAAGAGTAGTTTTTTTACATTTTTAATAGTTGAAAAAAGTTTTAAATAATATTACTGGAATAAAAATTATATTTAAAATTATGATATTCAAATTTCAGAGACTACAAATAAAGATTTATTGTAGCACAGCAGTCTATGGCTGCTTTTGTGTTATAATAGCAAAATTGCATAGGGGCAAGAGAGGCCACGTGACCCACAAATCATAAAGTAGTTACTATCTGACCCTTTGGGGAAAAAGTTTTGGAACCACTGGTATATATCACAAATATATATATTCATGCTGTTTCCATCATATAAACAATTTCTTATAACACATTGTAAATTTTTTTGCAATTAGCTGCTATTTTGTATGTGAATAGCTATACGTTTTAAAACTAATTTTGATAATAGAGATAAATTTAATTGCTTTTTTATATTTTCAGCATGTTAGAACACTTTAATAAATATAAATTTTCTTTTTACCATGAGATAAAATGTTTACTTAAATGTTTTCTATCAGAAAATTGATACATTTTTACATTATAGAAAGTTATGGTCAAACAAGAAAAGTTATTCACAGTCTTACAACTAAGAAATAACAATTTCTACATGCACACAAATATACACACCTAGTGCCTAGAAAGGAGCAAAGACATGTATAATTTCTTTAAATAAAAAGTAGAATAACTTACATACTATTTTGTAATCTGTTTCTCTCCTTTAAAGTTATTTTTAAAATATTTGTTTAGAAAACTCAAAGTATACAAAATAAGAAGCTACATTTGTATGGCCAACAGTCAGAGATAGGTAATGTTACCATTTTAGTTTAATATTTTATCCTATTCATACGTTATCTTTTCATTATAAATGCACATTTTTACATATCTGTTTTCACAAGTATGCAGTCTGGTTGTACATGCTATTTGATAACTTTTTCATTTAACACTTCATTATCAGCATCTTTCATAAAAGAACATAAAACTTTCAATGCCATTTTAATGTTTGAAAGTGAACATAAATTTTTTATCTTTTAAGGCATGATCATGATTTCAAAATGAAAACAACCTAAATGTTTCACAGTATCTACTGTGACATCCATATAATAAAACAGAATGTAGTCAATAATAAAACCCTTCAGAGATGAATATCGCTTTCCATGCCATTGAAAGACTTATGCCATTCTGCTCCCATGCTTGCTGGCATGCTTTTCCATTGACTCTTTCAACGATTGGCTTCTTCTTGTCATTCAGCTTTCAATTCAAACTTTATCTCCTCTGAGAGACCATCTCTGACCACCTGACCCAGGACCTCCACCTCTAATAAACTCTCTATCTTGTAATCTTATTTAATTGCAAATTGATCTTCTTTATTTATTGATGTCATATGCTCTGTCCTTCTTTATCAGAATATAATCATCTCCAGGGCAAGAAGCTGTCTTGTCTACTATTCTTCAGTATCTGGAATAATGCCTGACATATACTAGGTTCTCAAAAATTTTTTTGAATAAATCAATAGAATAAATGCATGAATAAACATATTCTTCACTTTAAAAGGGGAATAAAATGGTTTGAATAGTATGCTACCACTAATACAATATATACATATACATGTGTGAATATGTGTGCATGCAGAGAACATGGATTGCCAGATAGATAGATACCTGCATAGATAGAAAGACAAAAGGGAAGATAGAGTCATCTATCCACAGTGCTACTTTGCCTGATAGCCTGGAATAAAATACATTTAATATTAATAGTGATTTCTCTTAGTTGGTAGGATTTTACAGGACATCTTTTTAATTTATAATATTTTAAAATTTTTCCTCTACATATATGAAAAGCGCTGGGAAACAGTGATAAAAGTGAGCAATGTTGATTTTAGACTTATTTTTTAAAGAGAGAGTTTTGGGAGCTTAGTTATCTCTGTGGTCACCATCAGAAAATAACACATGCTTGACAAATTCAGCCTTCTTTAGGAAGTAATTTTTAAACTCAATTTGTTGAAGCATCACTATGTTAACAGAGGTTACTGTCATATGTTCAATCTCTTTGTGGTCCAGTTTTTTTCTTTTGTTTTTAGTTGCCATGTAATAATTCTACATATACGCAGAATACACAATGATATTTTGTTAGGTGTATACAATGTGTAATGTTCCAATCAATATCATTAGCACATTCACCACCTCAAATGTTCATCATTTCTTTGTGTTGTGAACATAGAAAATCTTCTCCTCTAGCTTTTTGAAAAATATAATAAATTATAGTTAACCACATTCACCCTACAGTGCTGCAGAATACAGGGACCCATTCCTGCCATCAGGCTGTTAATTTTGTATCCGTTTACCAACCTGTTACCATCCTCTCTTCCCACTACCGTTCCCAGTCTCTATTACCTACAGTCCTACTCTCTACTTCCATGAGCTCAACTTTTTTTTAGCTTCCACATGTGAGTGAGAATATGAGATATTTATCTTTCTGTACCTGACTTATTTTGTTTAACATGTTGTTCTTTAGGCTTATCCAGGTTTCTGGGAATGGCAGTATTTCTTTCTTTTTTGGCTGAATAGTGTTTCATTTTGTATGTATTTCACATTTTCTTCACCCATTTGTCTGTAGATAGACATTCAGGTTGATTCCACATCTTGGCTATTGTGAATAGTGCTGCAATAAACATGGGGGTGCAGGTATCATTTAAATATTTTTTTTTCTTTTGGATACGTACTCATTAGTGGGATTACTGGACTATGGTAATTATATTTTTAACTTTTGGAGAAACATTCACACTGTTTTTCATAATGGCCATCCTAATTTACATTTTCACCAACAGTTGAATTCTCTATTCTCTACCTCCTCAACAGCATTGCTTATGTTTTGTCTTTTTGATAATAGCTGTTTTAACTGATTAAGACAATATCTCATTGTGGTTTTGATTTATATTTCCCTGATGATTAGTGATGTTAAGTATTTCTTCATATATTATGGCTACTTTTATGTCTTCTTTTGAGACATTTATTCAAATCATTTGCCCACTTTCTAATGGATTATTTGGGTTTTTTGCTGTTGCGTTGGGTTGTTTATGTATTCTGAATATTGGTCTCTTGTTCAGTTGAATAGTTTGTAAATATTTTCTCCCATTCTACAGGTTCTCATCACTCTGTTGATTATTTTCTTTGCTATGCAGAAGTTTTTCATTTGTCTATTTTTGTTTTTGTGGCCTTTACTTCTGAGGTCTTGCCATAAAATCTTTGCCTAGACTAGTGTCCTGAAGCATTTCCTCTGTTGTAATAGGTTTAGAGTATTGGTTCTTGCTTTTAAGCATTTAGTTTATTTTCAGTTTATTTCTGTATCTGATGAGAGGGATCTAGTTTTATTCTTCTGCGTATAGATATTCAGTTTTCCCAGCACCATTTATTGAAGACAGTGTCCTTTTCCCAAGCATGCTGTTAGCACCTTTGTCGAAAATCAGTTGGCTGAAAATATGTGGATTCATTTCTGCGTTCTCTGTTCTGTTACATTGGTCTAGGTATCTGTTTTTATACCAATATTATGCTGCTTTGTTTATCATAGCTTTGTAGTATATTTCGAAGACAGGTAGTGTAATGCCTCTAGTTTTTTTCTTTCTGTTCTGTATTGTTTTGGCTATTTGGGGTCTTTTGTGCTTCCTTACAAATTTTAGGACTGTTTTTCTCTATTTCTGTGAAAGATCCTCTGTCTTTAAAAAGGCCTAGCACTTTATTAGGTCTGACAATACCATAGTACAATAGAGACACATGGCCTCTACCTTTATTTGTGAAGGAATATAAAATGGGTATATGATAAAAAATAACTGGGCAATGTACACAATTTATGATGCTTAGAGAAAACATCTCTCAGAAAGTAGGAGTTAAGTTGAGAGTTGAGAGAGGAAAAGAAGTCAGCAAACCTAAGAGAAATTCAGGTAGAGAAAAATCATTTTCTGAGAAAGGAAAGAACCAGTGTGTTTGAAAAACAGAGAACAGAATGAAAATCAGGTGCAGCAGGACTTTGGCAAGTGACAGAAGAGTCATTAAACATGAGATGGGAGACTCCAGACACTCTAAAACCACAGTGAAGACTGAATCATACTCTCAGTGCAGCGGGATGCACATGCTTGTTGTAGAGAAACTGTGATGTGACACCAAGAGGCACAGATGGAGATGTGAAGTTCCTTTACAAGGAGCAAAACCTCTCTCTGTGAAACAGGAGTTAACACTGGATGTCTCTCATCGTGGAGGAATGGCTTCTTGGACCCCAATTTTTCATAGGCGTAAGAGTTTATCAGCTATTCTAAAAGTACACAGGCTTTATCATTATGCCTCTCACTATCTTGGCTGGAGGCTGATTTTCTTTTTAAGCAATTATGCCACTTGAAATATGGAGTTTATATTATTGGTGGGAGTCCTGGCATGGAGGAGATATTCTGAACTCAAGTACTTCTCCTAGTACTTCTGATTATAAATGTAATACATATTTGCTAGATCCAATTTGAAACCGTGAAAAGTAAATATCACCTGTAATTCCATCCCTGATAATATAGTCAATCATAATATACATATATCCATCTATTGACATTTTTCTCTAATTATTATGATTATTAAATTAGGCTTATGATGTAACTGCCACTTTAAAACCTGCTATACTCAATTTATAATGTAACCTGAATGTTGATGAGCCATCCTGCACTCATCTTTAAGCCTGATTTAGTATTGTATTGCATCTGCTACACAATTGCATACATGCTCATACACGAACACACATAAACACGCTTCACTTCAAATACATGAACCAGTGATACAAATCTTTACTGAACATTCTCTGGAATATAAAAGAACATGTTTTATTGCATTTATCACAAAACTTAATGGTAAGCATTTTAGATCATTTTTGTTCCTCTAACAAAAGCAGTTACTCCTGATAAATTGTTTATCTTTGTTTTCTCCTTGCCTTTAGCTCTTTTATTTTTCCCTTGCTTCTCTCCCTTTCTTCTAACTTCCTTCTATCTTATGAATATATAACAGAGGTTACAGACCTCCTTAAGTTTGCCAAATATTCAGAATTAAGGAAAAAAACTGAAAAGATATATAAAATACAGACTTTAAATTTATGTAGCTTTCTTGTAAAACTTTAATTATTGCTTTTCTTCCTTTGTGCTCTACTCTCTCCATCTTGAGTTCATATTATATATTTCTTAAAATTCTTGCTTCTCACATTGAATATCATCAATTTCCTCATTTCAATCTCTTCTTCTTTGCATTATAGGATATCTTTTTGAGCTCACTTTATTTTGGTATTAATTTTTTTAGTATTTAATCTTATTTTCTTGACTCTAGTTGGCCTTTTGAAAAGAAACTTTGAAATTTTCAAATAGATGCAGATTTGTGAAAAATTAGGAATATAGTACAGAATGTTTCTATGTATCCCATATCTAATTTCTACTATTATTAAGATCTTAAATTAGTATCCTACATTTGTCGTAATTGATGAATCAATATTGATACATTATTATTAACTAAAGACTACAGCTTATTGAGATCCTGACTTTTTACCTAATGCCCCATCCCAAGATTCCATCTAAAATACTACATGTAAATACCACAAGTATTCATTTATCTCCTTAAGCTCCTCTTGGTTGAGACAGTTTCTCAGTCTTTCTTTGTTTTTAATGACCTTGACAGTTTTGAGGTATACTGGTTTGGTGTTTGTTAGAATGTCCCTCAATTATAATTTGCTTGATATTGTTCTCACGACTGGACTAGGGTTATTGGCTATTGAGAGGAAGACCACAAAGGTAAAATATCATTCTCATCACATCATATCATGGGTAGATACTACCAACATGATTCATTACAGTTGAGGTTAAGCTTGATCACCTTGCCTGAGGTGGTGTTTGTCAGCTTTCCCCACTCCCAATTCATTCTTTCTCTCCCTGTGTTCATACTTTACTCTTTAGGAGAAAGTTGCTATGAACAGACTACACTTACGGTGTGAGGAATTATGCTCCACTACCTTGAAAGTGAAGAATTATAAATTATTTGTAATTCTTCCACATGGGAGATTTTACCTTTTCTCACCTGTTTTATTTTCTCTCCTATTTATGTTAAATCATTTATTTCTGTATGAATTCATGGATATTATTTTATACTTTGAGTTATAATTCAGCCCTACTTTATTTTGTTTCTCAAATTTTTTCAGCTTTGTCCATTGAGAGTTTTTTTTTAACCGATCTCTGTGTCTTCTTGACAGATCCCCACAAATGTGGTTTCTTTTTCTTTCTGTTAATTTTTTAAGCATGTATTTACTTGTTGGCACTACAGAATGCTCCAGGCTCATCTTGTGTAGTTCCTGTCTGAGTTCTAGAATCATCCGCTTCCTCATGAAATCCTATGTTGTTTTTTATTTTTTATTAAAGAATCATATTAGAAACCAAAGAAAGGATGCTAACAGTCTGTTATTACTGAGATGCCATTGTTTTTAGACCCTCTCAGCTAACGGAGCAAAAAATATGTTATGTATATATATGTGCTAACCTGTGTATATGCATAGACCTATAAATAGTTC
Source organism: Symphalangus syndactylus (assembly GCF_028878055.3). Classification (NCBI taxonomy): domain Eukaryota; kingdom Metazoa; phylum Chordata; class Mammalia; order Primates; family Hylobatidae; genus Symphalangus; species Symphalangus syndactylus. The sequence continues at coordinate 17,424,560 of NC_072446.2, read as the reverse complement.
TGTATGTAACCATCTATATCTATATTAAGCAAAGCATAAGTTTATCCTTATTTCTCCAATTCTAATCCATTATTTCACGGATGATTCTAGCCTTCTTCCCTTACTTATCTGAAATCTCTCTCTCCAACTGTGAGAAAACTGGTCCTTAACATCTGCTATCCATTTGCATAATTGTCCATTGCCAAGATACCTATATAGCAGTTTCAGAATTGTTCACCTGTAAAACAACATTATCAACTAGAGTACAGTTCTTATGTACAGGTTGTTTCACCTTTAGTCTTACAGACTCTCTTCTTATTCACACTAAAACTGATAGTGTCTATTTGCAGTTCATTTCCTGTGTAATACTATATGCATGTATATATGTGTATATAGTTGTAAAATTCTCATGTCTTTTGAAATTCAATATCATATCCTGCTCATTCTACAACCATAGCTTTAGGTTTTAGATTTTTCTCTCAATAGTTACACTTTCATATGTGATGATGTGGGTTTTCCCTTACATTTAAATGCATTGTTCTTTTAATGGACATCTGCAAGCATCAATGCAAGTGTGCAAAAATGCATGTGTGCTCACATTTATGCTTGCAGATGTTAAAAACTGTGGTACGTAGATTTCTTCATGGTCTCATGTCCTTTGTTCCTTAGTATTACTCTGTTGATTATCTTATATATTATATAATGAAAGAAATTTCAAAAGTGTGATTAATTAGTTGAGTTTAACATATGGATACTCAGTCTAATCACATAAATCCTATATGTGGTTAAATTAGTGGACATCTCTCAAAAGCAGGTCAGTGCAGTGGCTAACAGCCATGGTCTTGAGTCAGCCTGCCTGGATTGAAGGCTCAGTTCTGCCACTTACCAACTTTATGGCCTTTGCAGGTTTAATTTAACCTGTCTGTAAAATGGGATTGATAATAACACCTTCCTCATAGGACTGCCATGAGGATTCAAGAGTTCGTGTATGGAAAGAGTTTATAACAGAGGCTGGGACACTTTAGCTACTCACTAAATATTAGATATTATTTTCTGTAGCTGACAGCAAAAAAAGAAATTCAAAGAGTTTAAAAACATTAGAAGGATTCAGTAGGAGGGGGATTTTCCAGGGCCAAGATAGAGGGTGCCAGGGGACAAGCACTGGAGAGTAGCCACTAAGCACTGAGAGTGGGCTGGGCACGATGGCTCATGCTTGTAATCTCATTACTTTGGGAGGCCGAGGCCGGTGAATCACAAGGTCAGGAGTTCCAGACCAGCCTGGCCAACATGGTGAAACCCCCCTCTACTAAAAATACAAAAATTAGCCAGGCATTGTGGTGGGTGCCTGTAATCCCAGCTACTTGGGAAGCTGAGGCAGGAGAATTGCTTGAACTCGGGAGGTGGAGGTTGCAGTGAGTCAAGATCTCACTACTGCACTCCAGCCTGGGTGAGAGAGCAAGACTCCGTCTCGAAAGAAAAAGAACTTAGAATGGACTGTGGCTAACAACCAGCAAAAAATGGAGACCTCAGTCCTGTGACCAAAGGGAACTGAATTCTGCCAACAACGCAACTGAACTTGGAAGCAGATTCTCCCCTAGAGCCTTCAGAAAAGTACTCAACTCTGCTGATACCTTGATTTTGGCCTTGGGATACCCTAAACAGAGAGATCCTCAAGGCTGGCTAGACTTCTGATCTATAGAAATATGAGATAATACGTGGGTATTTTCTCAAACCACTAAACTTATTGTGATGTTTACACAGCAATAGAAAACTAATTCAGATATGTTTTTTAAATCACCATTTTACCTAGATAGATTTTTTTTATCTTTGCATATTTTAATCATGCTTATTCTGTTTAGTAAACTGATGCTTTGTTTCTAAAAGTGTTTTTGAAAAAGTGAGGTCCTATTTCCCACACTAATTACTGGGTATAGCTGCCTAGCTTAACTTTCCATCAGCTTTCCACTATTTGAAACTATTTTTGCAATAGCATTAATTATTTTTAGGCCAAAGGCCACTATTAAATGTCATTGGAATGATTTCTGGTGATAAGAACTGACAGAGGTGTTGCTTGTTTGTAAAATTCTCATGTCTTTTGAAATTCAATCTCACATCCTGCTCATTCTACAACCATAGCTTTAGGTTTTAGATTTTTCTCTCAATAGTTACACTTTCATTGTTCATTTGAGTCATGATTTGCCCATTTTTGAAAAGTGCATCTTTGGGTTTTGCTTCTGGTCTTGTCAGTTATTACATACAGGTGCCAAAATTAGGGGTCATGACATGCTTGCCCTTCAGTGTAACACTGTTTTGGTTTTATTGAACCAGAGGTTGCCTAAAAAGTTGTATAGAAGGAAAGTTTAGCAGTTGGATTGCTAGCACAAAGAGGGAATAAAATTGTGGTCCATAGGTGTGTTACTCAAAACCATCTCATTTCAATTTCATGTTCAGAGAATCTTAAAGTAAGGCAAGATGCAAGAGATCAAAATAATAACTTTAATTATTGACTAGTTGCATATCACAGGTAGATTATTTATCCTCTCTATGATTTAGTTTTTACATCTACAAAATGACATACCCATTCATTAGTTTCCTTGAAATCTAGTGCTGCTTACACTTTTCCTTAAAGTAGTCGTTCTTAAAATGTGACCTCTGGACCAGCGGCAGCCTTACCTGGGAAGTTAGAAATGCAAGGGGTCCCACTACAGACTTCATAAATCAGAAACTCTGGAGGTAGGGCCTAGGAATCTATGCTTAACAAGACCTTCCAGATGATTCCATGGGAAAGTTTGACAACCACTGCCATAGCAGAGACTAACAATGTCTTAGCATTGGGCCTTTGCATATGCTTAATGAAAAGCAGTTGACTTAGGTAATTGTATATGAAAAGAAGAAGGATTATATGAATAATAGAAATTAGCTGGGGATGCTAGCACATAGCTCAAAGGGGTTCTTTGAAACATGTAATTTTAAAAACTCCATGAGAAGTTGTTTTGCACCTTTGCTTGTTTTAATATAGAAATACTTCTAAAGTTACTTTAAAAATTTAAAAAATGGGTTTCTGTTTTAATACTAAATAAAATTGAGGAAAATGAAAGTTCCAGGAAGAAATGTGATGCTCCTACAGCTTTGAAGATCCCTTAGCCCATCTCTGGTTACTCTCAGGGTAACTTGCATTTGAGATTCATGGCTCTAACCAGTGTGGCTAGTGGAATCCTGTTGGGACTGACCAAATCTGGATTCTCTTCTGGGTGCATTATGTTGTTCATTTCCTGTGTGTCTGATAGGTTGGTTTCCTTTTAGAGCCTTCATTGGTCATCACGAACAGTGATGTTGATGTTTCTGTGGGATTTTTTAGGAAAGGCTAAACATTGAGGCAACTCCCCTTCTCCGTTGAAGTCTGCAGCATCACTGTGGAAAGCAGCATTCTGCTACACTGCTGGCCACATTTTCTCTGTTGTTTCTGTTAAATGGAGGGGCAAAGAAGACCCTTTGGTGCAAACGGTCTTTTTCTTACAAACTAAAAACTGATAGTGCCTATTTGCAGTTCATTTCCTGTGTAATACTACATATACACACACACACACACACACACACACACGTATATACATATATGTAATACTATATGTAGAATTATATATATATAGAATTTTTATATATAGAATTATATATATAGAATTTTTATATATAGAATTTTCTATATCTGTAAAATTTCACATTTTGTAGTATGTGAAAAGATAGAAATTTATATACTTATATATGTAGTAGTCCATATACGTGAGTGTATATATATGGGTGTATATATACACCCATATATATACCCATGTGTATACTCATGTATATATAGGTATTTAGATATATATATACCTACATAAACATATATATGTAATACTGTATATGTTATACATATATATGTATTATCTCTACATATACATATATAGTATTATAAGTATTGTATATATACCTACATATACATATATAATACTACATATATGTATATGTGTAATACTATATATCTGTATATGTATAGGTAATATATACTGCTGTATATATATGGGTATGTCCATATATGTAACACTATATATAGGTGTATATACATATATGTATATGTATATGTGTATGTGTATATATGTGTATATACATATATAGATATATATGTGTACCTACATATACATAATGCAATGCATACAACAAAAAATGAGTAAACAAATCAATGTCAATTTAAATGTGGATAATTCCTATAACAAAAAATAAAGTAAAATAAGTATTAAAGAGAGACTGGGTGGAAGGGCTACCATATAGGGGCTGGATAGGAAAGAGCCTTCTGTTAAGGTAGCATTTAAGCAAAGAGCTAAATGAAGAACCTAAACAAAGCAGAATTTAGGGAAAAAGTTAGTGTCTAAGTATAGTCTAGGCCAGGTGCGGTGGCTCACTCCTGTAATCCCAGCACTTTGGGAGGCCGAGGCGGGCAGATCACCTGAGGTCAGGAGTTCGAGACCAACCTGGCCAAAATGGCAAAACCCTGTCTCTACTAAAAATACAAAAACTAGACAGGCTGGTGGCATGTGCCTGTAATCCCAGCTACTTGGGAGGCTGAGACAGGAGAATCCCTTGAACTCAGGAAGTGGAACTTGCAGTGAGCTGAGATTGTGCCATTGCACTCTAGCCTGGGTGACAACAGTGTGACTCTGTCTCAAAAAAAAAAAAAAGCAAAAATAAAATAAAGTCTAAATGTAGTGTCTAAATATGTGAATAAATTTCTATTCACATATTAAAAAATGTATTCAATAAGTTGTAATCCAAAAATAGACTCTATAAAAACAATCAAATGTGGCATTTTAGAAAAGACTGAAAGTAGAGTTTTAATTGAAAAAAAATAATTCTATTGTACTTTTCAAGGAAAGAAAAGAGTTTTCAATGAAATATACTCAGATATTGTCAATGGTAGCGCCAAGACAAGAAAGTTTCCTATACATCCACAGATTTAAACGATTAATTTGTTATTATAGCCTGTCTAGGCAAGTAGCTTTGCTCCAGATTTTTTATGGGAGACTGAACCTGCAGCATAGATGACCTTGTTTCAAGGTTGATTATGGTCTCTTAATGACTCTTTAGGTCTTTTTTAAAGTTCCCAGATCTTACGAATGTCATTATACCAAGTGATGTTGTTGGTTGGGAATTATTTGGAAGTACTGTTCATAGTGCAAGCCATTACTGAATCTATCAAATGAGACAGGGAGTGTTTCTTTCTTTTTTTTTTTTTTTTGGGATGGAGTCTCTCTCTGTCGCCCAGGCTGGAGTGCAGTGGCGCGATCTCAGTTCACTGCAAGCTCCACCTCCTAGGTTCACACCATTCTCCTGCCTCAGCCTCCTGAGTAGCTGGGACTACAGGCATCCACCACCATGCCCAGCTAATTTTTTGTATTTTTAGTAGACACGGGGTTTCACTGTGTTAGCCAGGATGGCGTGTTTCTTTATTTTTTTTTATTTTTATTTGTTATTTTCCCTGTTTGGCTGTGACTTAACTGTAGGTTGTCTTGTTAATGTCTTGTTTCAGTTTCAGGGATAGTTACTAATTGACAGGGATAAGTGGGGTGGTAGGATAATGGTGGATATAAGCAGTCATTAGGTATCCAAGCCATACTTGCAAAATATACTAAAATGGGGTGGACATTTCTCAGCCATCTGGTGTAGTGATGGAGTTGCTTGCCACCCCTTTCAGGCTACTCAGGGCAAGGGAAACAGATTAAACAGGTTCTTCTTGAATAGTAAAAATGTAAACATGGTGGGCAGTGCTTTTAATGAGGATAGGTCTGTATAATTCTATTTGGAAAGACACAAATTATAATCACAAAAGATGGGAATGTGGCAGATTTCATAAGTTCTGTTTCCAAATTCTAGCTCAAATATTTAATAACTTTCTGATAATAGCAAAATCACTTCCAATCTTTTAGTACCCACATTGCTTCATCTGAACAATGGGAACAATAATAATAACTACTTTGGGAAGTCATAGTGATGATTAAATAAGCGACAATATGCAGAGTATTTAGAATAACACATCACATATAAATGTTACGTAAGTTGAATTAGTTATCTATTACTGTATAACAAATTATCTCAAAACTCAGTGGCTTTAAACAACTATATATATACATACACATGATTATATACTACATAAGGACATTGTGTGTGTGCATATGTGTGTGTATATATATGATTAGTCATGTATACGTATTTATTGTATATATATATCTGATTAGTTGTGTATATATATTACTGTGTGTGTGTGTGTGTGTGTGTGTGTGTGTGTGTGTATAAATCTCTGATTAGTTAACTGGGGCTGAAGAATTGTCTTTCAATAGGGCTCACACACATGACTGGTAAGTTGGTGATAGCAATTGTCAGGAGGCCCCTTAGCACTTCCTAATAATAGGCCAGTTCAGTGTATAGAATCTGAAGGAAACTGAGATGAGGCTGGAGAGGTAGATGTGGGTCAGATCCCTAAGAGTATGGTGAGCCATGCTAAATAGTTCAGAGTCTTATTCCAAGGGCAATGGGAAACTATTGAGGAGATTTTACCTTGAAGATGAAGGTCAGATTTGCTTTTTGGTAAAAGTCATTTTGAAGTCTACTGCTATGTAGAACAGACTAAAAGGCCTGGGCAATACTGATGGTTTGGAATGGAGAGAGAGGTAAGTAGTAGGCTCAACAAACCTCAGTGATTGATATTGGATGTGGGCATAAACTGAGGAAAGATAATGCTTCCTAGAATTATTACTTGGAAGTTAGGGGTATAAGAAGGTTGTGAATGAAGGACAAAAAGAGATTTGAAAGTAGAAAATGATTTTTTTTAGCTTGGATCTTATTAAGTTTGAGGAGAAATGGAGAGAGGTCTAAATGAGAAGGTAATCAGTTGACATGAATAGTCAAGTTTAGGGCCAGGCATGGTGGCTCATGCCTGTAATCCCAATATTTTGGGAGGCTGAGGCAGGAGGATCACTTGAAGCCAGGAGTTTGAGATCAGCCTGGTCAACATAGAGAGACCCTATCTCTTCAAAAAAGTAAATAAAAATCAGCTGAGCATGGTGGCACACACCTGTAGTCCCAGCTACTCAGGAGTCTGAAGCAGGAAGATTGCTTGAGCCTTGGAGTTCAACGTTGCAGTGAGCTGTGATCATGCACTGCACTCCAGCCTGGGCAACAGAGCAAGACCCTTCAAAAAATATATAAACAAACAAGAAAAAAAAATCAAGTTTACAAATCTATCTCTTTAAAATTTTTCTTTTCAAGAGTTGCCTCCAAAGTGAGCTAATAAAATTGAATTTGCCAATGAAACGATGTCTTTGCAAAACTGAAATGTGAATCCCTTTTTCACCGATTTTGGAAAGTGTTTTGAATGTCTGGTGCTATCACGGTGTCTGGATGCTGAAGGGTGGAACATCCATCTGGTTCTTACGTCTAGAGGTGACTCCCCCTGGGAGACCTACCTTAAATGAAGCATGCCTTGCCTTAAACCCTGTGACTGCCAAGACAAGGTCAGGAACCCCACCATGAGGAATCAAGAAGGCCAGAGCATGGTTGGTGACTTCTTCTGCATCAGGGAGGTCACAGAAGTGTAGTGAGTTGCCGCCACCATCTGGCTGTGGCCTCAGCAAGGAGGAAATGAGGATCTCTCACAGCTGGGGCAATAAGACAGCCAAGCAAATGATCTTGCTGTGTGGACAAAATGTGTGAAAGATTTCACTGGTGCATCTCTCTGACAGCTCCTGGCATTAAAAAGCACAGTTTTCTATACTCAGCTATTTTTAAAAAATTTTTTAGTTGTTGATGTTCTTAGTTTTCCCCAACAGGACACCGTTCCCCTGCTGTAGAGGTGAAGAGAAGCTTTCTCTCTCTGTTCTTGAGACCTGAGAGAATTTCTTCCTAGGTGAAGATTTCAATGGTGTAGCTGGATGTCTTATCAGAGGGCATATAGAAAGAGCCAGATGCCATAAATCCTTCCTGGATATAAATAAATAGAACAGAATAAAACTAGACTCCTAATGGGTTTCTAGGGACAAACAACCAATTGAGCAAGTATTTATTGACCTGCTATGTGCTCAGCAATGTCATAGAGACTCTTGACTGTGGTAAGAGGAATATATGAAAAATATATGGGGTGAAACACCTTTTTTCCCCTTATCAATACTAAATATCATTAAATATGTATATATTTGGCTCCTTCTATTACTGCTGCTATTTCTACATCACAGATGCTTATTTGTTAGTCAGTACTGCCATTATCCCCACCGCAATTACTCACAGTGCTTTTCTCATAGTTTTTGAAAATAATTAGTGATTATTCAATAAAAAGCAACTTTTATTTCCAATATGATCATGACGGTAATGACAAATACTACTATACTTGTTTTACTAAGGTAATGACAAATACTACTATACTTGTTGTATTGATTATTTCTACTGTTTAGTATTTTCTATATGTTAGCCATTGTACTCAGCCTTTATATACATTTTCTTATTTAATCCCTGCTTTTTTTCCATGTGGCCTTGGCTATATGAATATCCTTTACTCTCTAGTTGAGAAAATTCAACCGGAAAAAATGTTGGACATTTTGCCCAAGTAGTTAAGGAAAAGAGTCTAGTCTCTGGAATATTGAAGATGCTCAAAAAACATTTGCCAATTAAGTTATTAACCATAAAGATAATACTTCATTATGTAGTCTTCTAGCCCAAATAGTAGCTGTTTAGCCAAAATTGTTTTATGGACATTTTATTTGACCTACACAAGTTTTTTTTTGATGTAAATTATGGAACATCATTTTAAATTGGGAGAATTCATGTCTCTCTGTCTCTCTGTCACACACAATTACAATTTATAGACTGCTTTTGAAAAAAATATAAGAAGTGGCTACTTAATACAATGTCCTATATCTTTTTTCCTTTTCTAAAAATGGACACATTGTGACTGTACATATTTATAGGGCATAATTTGATGTTCTGTTACATATATATGTTGTATAATGATCAAATCAGAGTATTCAGCATATCCATCATCTCATACACTTATCATTGCTTTGTGACAAAGACATTGAAAAGCCTCTCTTCAAGCTATTTTATAATATACAATACCTTACTGTTAACCATGGCCACCCTACTGTGCAACAAAACACCAGAGCTTATTCCTCCTAATTATAACTGTCTACCCATTGACCAGCCTCTCCTCATCCTCTCCATTCGCTCTCCTCCTAAGTCTCTGGTAACAACTGTTTTACTCTCTGCTTCTAAGATATTTTCTCTCTTTTTTTTCCCTGTTTTTAGATTCCATATATGAGTGAGATCACCTTGTCCCATATTTTGACCTGGAAATAATTTCCCGGTATGGAGTAGCAGCCAATGCCAGGTAGCCACAGTATTTGCCCAGCCTGCTTTACCTGCTGAAAAGCCTGTAATCCTTTCAGTTTGACGCCTCTGAAGAAATGCATTGAAGTTTCATATCATACAGCCCCACAAATTTAATTAGTGAATTTGCTGACTTGGAAATGAAACCACCCAAGAATACAGATCAGGGCAAGATGCAATAGTGTTATACTATGGCGCAGACAGAAGCGGTATAAAAATTTGAGAACTGAAATAGACCAGTGTTCTAGGGTAAGCAGGGATGATTTCATGGGAGTAGTTGAACTTCAGCCATGATTGAATGATGGGCACCCTTTGTAAAAGTAGAGAAGAGAAAAAACACAATCATTTTTGCATGATGCCCATAAATAATAAAGGACATCACAAATCTGTTTCTCCTTAAGTTTTAGAAACAACAGCTTCTAGCAAGAGCATTGAAATTGGGATTCGTATTCACCAGAATCATACTGAGTTTTGAAATTCCCAAAATGGACTGAGAGTAGGTAAGTGAAGCTAAGTAAGACCGAAGGTCCTGGAAATACCCTGGGAACTAATTGGCACCACAGAGATTCGTGAGAGAATCCTTGTGGTGCCACTTTCTGCTTCACAGAACTGACTTCACTTGCTGGGCCACAACCCCCTCTTTTCTTCTCCCTTCTGGTTCCTAATGCTTCCAGAAAGAGAGACACTGGGAAGCCCAAGGATTGTACCAGTTATAATCAGCTCCATCAATGTCACAGGGCAGGCACAAAACCTCCCAGGTCTTCCAGACAGAAACCTCTCTGGCTCTTGCTGTCAAGGCCAAAGTTGCCTACCCTCAAATTCCCAAAGTCACAGAAATCCTAACTTTCCAATCTCTCTAGCAATATGGTTGCTGACCTTAGAGCTACCAGTACCAGTCTGTTGTCTTAGGTTTGTTTCTACCAGCAAGAGGATTTTCCATCTTTCTGATATCCCAATGCAATAGAAGCAAATAGACGGTGCTGAGTTAAATATTTTTTTGGGCATCAAATAGTCTTGTATTTGATTCCTTTGCATAATCTTGGGCTCATTTCCTAATCATCTAATTCCTGGTATATTATTCAGTTTTCACGCTGCTATAAAGAACTTTCCTGAGACTGGGCAATTCATAAAGGAAAGAGGTTTTATTGGCTCACAGTTCTACATCGCTGGAGAGGCCTCAGGAAACTTACCATCATGGTGGAAGGTGAAAGGGAAGCAAGCACGGTCTTCACAAGGCAGGAGGAGAGAGAAGCAAGCAAGAGCAGGGAAAAACTGCCTTATAAAACCATCAGATCTCATGAGAACTCACTATCATGAGAACAGTATGAGGGAAACCTTCCCCATGATCCAATCACCCTCCTCTCTGGACACGTGAGGATTACAGGTCTCTCCCGCAATACATGGGGATCACAACGTGAGATGAAATTTGAGTGGTAATACAGAGCCAAACCATATCACTTAGTTTCCTTGTCTGTAAAATGTTGAAAATAGTTGTTATGAGAATTAAATCAGATCTGTCATGTAAAGCATTCAGAACACTAGCTAGCACATATTGAGTGCTCAGAATTCATTATTTCATGAATATTGTTATTGATGTTATTATTGCCATAAGGAGGTAATACGAGGCAAGAAAAAAAGAAGTAATATGAGAATTCCAACAGAACTTGGCAAATTAGTGTACATTCCAGTGGATAATCACAATTCAGAGGTACAGGTGAGAGGTCCAAAGAAACCTCAATGTCATAAGCAAGGGAGGAAGTTGTATCTGTGTCTCTTAGAGAAATGTGAGAGGCAACATTCCATTCTGTGTTTTAGCAAGTCACAGGTAAAAATGCTAGTGACAAGTGCAAATGGTTTGCTCAGCACCTGAAAGCACGTGGTGTGAACTTGTTCCACAGCTAGGTGCAGGCTCCTCAGGGTGAGCAGAGGTGTGAATGAAACAAGAGACCCATTAATTCAGTGGCAGCTGGAGCAATGGAAGGCTAATTGCATTTCTAAAGAAGTCGTAATCTGACCACTTTCTTTCTGCTTGTCCACGTTTATAGCATCAAGCTGCTTTGCATGCACCCCAAAGGCTCCTGGTGGCAGGCAGGACTCTAAGTCATCCAGCTTCACATGACACTTCTATCAGCCTGGTGATCATTTCCAAGACCGTGCCTCATTAAATCAGCCAGACAGTGCTTGGATGCTTCAAATTATGGTAGAGTCACGACACCAAAATGCTTGGGGCTGTCCATTAAAACAGGCTTTATTAACAAATACTGAAAACAAAAGAATTCTTCCTAGGCTCTACTCCTCGACAATCAGATGATGACTGGAGTCACCACAGATCCTTGAACAGTTTGCATGATTTGCAATCTTGGCAAGTGATCTATTTTGAATGACTGTTGTAGGAGAGAGAGAGAAGAGGTGAGGCAAGAAGAGGAGGTTCAGATTTTTCTTTTATTGGCTTTATTTTACAGAATCAAACCATCCCTCTTCCTGTTTTTGACAGTCTGCAGTGGCAGAAATAATCACATTATGGTATCAAAGTCAAGTAGTTTTCCTTGTCCTACCACAATAATAAATTTAGGATGCATCATTGTAAATCATTAAACTTCCAAGATGTAGAGATACTTAGCAATCAAATTATCTCTCCTCTTATTTTACTAATGAAGAAACAGGGGCCCAGGAAGTTTAGGTGAGATATGTGAAGCCACAGGGTCCTGTTGACATGTACTGTTTCTACCTCATCTCTAATATGGTAATAGCATCTCCCTTTTCCTTTAAGTAAATAGCCTTTTTAATTCTCAATGCATATGGCTCAGGCAAGGCCCACCTGAGTTTGCCTGAGACCTGCCGTCAGGCTCCAAGTTCCAATAGTTATCAGGGAACCCAGGTTTGGTCAATTAAGTGATTGAATTAGGTACATTCTAGTGACCCTAGCCAGGCCATTGACATGATGTTCCTGGAATTGACCTAGAACTATTAATAAAGGGAAGCTCTCTTTCCCATTAGAGTTGCTGAGCTGGTTGGATATAGTCTTGGAACTACCAGAGACTATATGCTAAGAAACCACCTACTATTGAAGCCAGCATAGCAATCAATGGAAAGAAGAAACAAAGAAATACTCATTTTTGATGATAATATTAAGGCTCTGGGTCAACTTTTCGGGATTTTCAGTAGCCTGAAATAGTACTATTACTGATTGATCGATTGATTTTTAATTTAAGCCATTTTGAATTAGGTTTCTTCATTCGTAAACCAAAAAATTCCTGACTACATTAGAGCTATCTAGATCACAGGTCATTCTGAGGTCTGGACCAGAGATCTCTCTACTTTCTCATTAAGAACAAGGGGTAAGAATAAACAATAAGAGTTACCAAAGAATATTAATAAGTTCAGCTATAATTGCGACCAAAAGATTGAACTTGCAGAATCTTAAGCAGAGATGTCCCTGCTAGGCTTAGAGGCCTTGGGGAAGACCAGCTAGCAGCAACATTGTGCTTAATTGTAATCCCCAACGAGAAATGATCAGGTGTGTCACATTCATTTTCCCTTTGCAACTTGGCCCCTTCGTCACTAATGTGACCTTGAACATTTTTTATCTTATCTCTTGTTCTGGATAGCTATTTCCATATAGCAAACCACCAACAACAATAAAAGTGACTTAAAACAATGACAACAGTTTATTTTGCTTACAATTTTGAGGGTTGATTGAGCTCAGGTAGTGTGGGCACCCTCAAGTGCCTACGGTCAGATGTTGGCTGGGTCTGAGGTCATCTCAAAAGCTTTTCACTAAACTATTTGGTACCATGGCTGGAAATAATTAAAAAGCTGGAGTAGAAGAGCTGAGACTTCTTTAGCATCTCCTTCTCCTCTCTGTGATCTCTCCAAGTGAGACCTACATATGGTGGCCCAAGGATTCTTAGGCTTCTTACATGACAACCGAAGGCACGCAGATCAGGTGTTATGAGAATAATCAGCAGAAGCTGTGTGGCCTTTTCTAATATAGAGTCAGAAGTCATTCAGCATCATGTCTGCCGTGTTTCGTTCATCACGATAGTCACAAGGACTCAATAGGTTCAAAAGTAGGGACAAAGACATCCCTTTTGTTGGGCCAAGTGTTAACACGTTTTCAGATGTGCTTTTTCTAAAATTTTTATTTTAAAAGAAATATAGACCTAGGAAGTTACAAAAATAGTACATAGTCCTATGTATCCTTTACGCTGTCACCCCAGTTATGGCATCTTATAGAACCACAGTGCAATATCAAAACCAGGAATTTGGTATTTGTATATTATTGTTACCAAGACTACAGATCTTTTCAATTTTTACCATTTCTCCAAACCTGCATTCATTGTGTGTGTGTGTGTGTGTGTGTGTGTGTGTGTGTTTCTATGCAATTTTTTTTTTGAGATAGAGTGTTGCTCAGTCGCCTAGGCTAGAGTGCAGTGGCGTTATCTTGGCTCACTGCAACCTCCGCCTCCCAGGTTAAGCCATTCTCCTGCCTCAGCTTCCCAAGTAGCTGGGACTACAGATGCATGCCATCATGTCTGGCTGATTTTTGTATTTTTAGTAGAGACGGTTTCGTCATGTTGGACAGTCTGGTGTCGAACTCCTGACCTCAGGTGATCCTCCTGCCTCAGGTTCCCAAAGTACTGGGATTATAGGCACCAGCCTGCAATTTTGTCTCATGTATAGATTTGTGTAACCACCACTACAATCAATATACTCAACTGTTCTGTCAACCACTAATTAACTCCCTCATGCTACCTCTTTGTATTTGCACCCACCCCATCTTACTCTCCTGTTCTCCATCCCCTAGCAGCTATTATGTTATCCATCTCTATAGTTTTGTTGAGAATATTTTACATGTTATCATATAGTACATAACCTGAAGATTAATTTTTTTCAGTAAGTATGGTGCCATTGAAGTCCAAAAAGGTCACTGAGTATCTCAATAGCTCATTAATTCTTATAGCTGAGCCTTATTACATTTTACAAATGTATCTACAACCTATTCACATCACTGTATTTGAAATGACTTTCCTGTAGATAACATATAGTTGGGTCATGTTTTTGTTTTTATTTATTTAATTCACAGTGACAACCTCTGTCTTTTAATTGGTATATTTATTCCATTTACATTTAAAGTAAGTATAGAGCTTCTAGGGCTTAAGTTTACCATGTATGATTCATTTTCAGTTTGTTCTCTTTTTTACTGCTATTTCCATTTTCTGGCTGTCTTACATGTTACTTGAACATGTTTTAGAATTCCATTTTGAATGGTCTCTTATTTTTTAAAAAATAACATTTTTGACAGGGTGTGGTCAATACACCTGTATTCCCAGCACTTTGGAAGGCCGAGGAGGGCAGATCATTTGAGGTCAGGAGTTCGAGACCTGCCTGGCCAACATGGTGAAACCCCATCTCTGCTAAAAGTACAAAAATTAGCTGGGTATGGTGGCAGAAGTCTGTAATCTCAGCTACTCCGGAGGCTGAGACATGAGAATCGCTTGAGCCTGGGAGGCAGAGATTGCAATGAGCCAAGATGGCACGATTGCACTCCAGCCTGGGCAATAGAGTGAGACTCAATCTCAAAAAAATATACATATATCATTTTTGTATAGTTTTTGTAGTGGTTACTTACATTTGTTTCTGAATCTATCAAATCTCTTACAGACTTTGGCTAAGTCCCCTAATACTTAAATTGTCCTTGCTACCCATTTTCAGTGGGTCTGTGCCAAAGACTAGAGTCTATAATACAACCTAATTTAATTATACCTAGCCATATGCTAAGCTGAAAAGGGATCACCCTGCAGGTACATCATTTTACCTACATCTTCAACTCTGACTTTCAAACCCAAACTCTAATAGTAGTAAGTAGCTCTATGGCCCAAAGTTATGAAGGTGATAGTTAATACTTGGGGGTAACTCACTATTATACTTGGAAAGGCAGGAATCAGGTGACCGTGTTCTTCTCTACAGCTTGATAAATACAAAGGGTATTGTAAGGTAATAGTTGTGTTTTGGTCAAAGGTAGGCGGAGGTAGGATGTTTACATCCAGAGTGACTCAGCGAATTTAGAGCGCAGGCACGTAACTCCACTTGTTATCACAGCCATGTAGCCATAACATGGGAAGGCTCATCATTTGGCTCTAAGCCACTATTGTCTGTAAAAGGTATAATTGCCCTGCTGATACAGTACAGGCACGCTTTTGCCCAGAGAGAGAGACAGAGAGAGAGAGAGAGTCAGAGCTGTCCATCTTTGCAGATGGATAGGGTGAGCCAGGGCACAGCTGGGCTTGCTTGTGTCCAGAGAAAGAGTTAAACTGCTGACCCTGAAAGTAAGGGAGAGCTGGCCATGCATGTGGAAGCCGCTGGACTGAGCAGCCGAGACAGGGCAGACAGTGTGAGAGAACTGGTGTGAGTGAGCTACTGATGAGAGTGCTGCTGAACAAAACTACATATCCCCTGCCTACAGCCCCCCGAGTATTCTTTCAGTTATCTGCTCATCCACCCACTCCCTTCAGACCTCAGCATGAGCTGGAACGTGACCCTGGGCATGACAATTGGCGCAGTCGTGAACCTGACAAGTATATAAGCATGATGCATCAAGATGCAAATTCAAGTTTAGTAAATATATGCTGCATGGCTACTGTGTACCAGGCTCTAGATTTTCACTTAAATGATCATTTTTCATCTCTTCAGCAGCAAGAAGATCTATCATAACATGAACTGACACAATAGGGGTTTAGTAGCAAACCAAAGTGGAGCAAAACATAATAGCAGACAGGAACCCAGTGGAAACAACCCCATACCAAATTTGCCACCATGGGTTTGAGAACACCCAGACTGTGTACAGCTCTGTTATTCTTGTTGCTTACTTTTCTCAAATGTCGATGAACATAATGAATGAAATAATTATGTATGTATACACCCACACGGGCACATACACACACACACAGAGTCCTTAATTGGTTGCTTAAAGTATTGTTTACATTTTGAATTTATGAAATTTCCAACATATACAAAGGTAGAGAGAATATTATAATGAAGTCCTTCATATCCATTACCCAGCTTCAATAATTATCCATATCAATATTTTTTCAATCTTGGTGTACCTACTTTCTACACTGTTACCTTTTGCTATGTTACTTTAAGTCAAATTGCAGGTGTCATATTATTTTGTATATACACCCTCTCATACGAATCTCTAGCTGATAAAAGGACTTTCTCTTCCTCCATCACTACCATTCCCATATTACCTCTGACATTTATAATAATTCCTTAATATCACCTAATATTAAGAGGGTCGAAAAGTGATTCTGATTATATGTGATTTCATCTTAGCTAATCATTTTACCTAAAATCCAGGTATTAAGAGATTATCACAATATAGTAAGGAAAATAAGAGTAATATGAATGAAAATACTAGAGAAAAAGAAAGTACCCATACAGAGCTACATGTGAGGCTGTCTGGGAGAGACTAGAGGTATTTGAAGCATTCTAAGCATTCTCAGCAGTGAAAATCCTGAGTGAGCTGCCTTGGTGGGCACAGAAGTGTTCTCTGTCCTGTCAAGCTGCCACATACAGCTCTTGTTGTGAATGCTTCCTGATAGCAGGCACAGTGATGATCACATCCACAATGGAATTCTAGAAATGATGCCTTCTTTTTCACTGGAAGAATGATGGTGCTTTATAGATGAAACAAGATGCCTGCCAAATGAAATAGGATTCTTGCCTCTAATTGTAACAGCTTAATAACATAAGGGATAGTCCACAAAACTTTTTAAAATTCTGGGCTGATGCAAACTTGCTGCTGGGTCTCTGCCAGCTCATTGCACCTGCAGCATTTCCCCACTAATATTTCAAAGTGTCAGCTTAAGTGGCCTGAGAGCTGCCTGCAGAACTATGGTAATTGCTGAGATATGCCTAGACCAGCTGAGATAATAGGGCGCCAAGAAGCAGGGGAAAATGTCAACAGCTGGGGTTCATGCGACTAATTTTGTTTTCTTTAAACTTCATGGAATGACAAATCCCACTAAGAGCTAATCTGGAATTATACAATCGCCAGATTCTTTATGTATTTTTAAATCCATGTAGTCAGTCAATAAATACATAGCAAACACGTATCAAAGGCACGGACAGTTTTGCCTCTTGCACCTGTGGTGGGCATCAAACGTGCAGCCCTCTCTCTGGCTGAATCTGACCATGACCCCTGCATACTTCTTACCGTCAAGCTCCAGGCAGCAGCAGGAGCATAATTATTAACATAAGATACAAAATCTGTTTTCTTTTTCAAGCATCTTCTCAACCTCTTTGAGAAAAAGCCTAACAATCGGCTGACTGCTCTATGTGACTGTACTGTCTCATTGTAAACAAACTAACAATGTGCTGACTGCTCTATGTGACTGTACTGTCTCATTGTAAACCAACTAACAATGGTGCAAAGTTCTGAACAGGGCAGAGACCACACTTGTCTATATTTTTAGAACCACGCATCATGCTAGGAACAAGAAAGCTGCTCAAAAATATTTATTTAAGGATTTAATGGGTAATTGAACAAAAGAAGCATCACATATGTGCTATCTGAATCCAGTAATCTAGATTGATAGATGTGTATGGAAAATAAGAAGAACACTAGCAATGGTAACATAAAATAATTAAAATGGAAGCTGATCCTTATTGAATGATATCTTTATCTCAGGCATTGTGTGTAAGTATATTCATGGACAATCTCTTGTTTATTGCTCACAGCCTTCAGCGATAGGTTCTGTTATTGGCTTCATGTTTCCAGGGGGGAAACTGAGGCTTAGAGAAGTTAAACAAGTGGCCCAAAGAGAAGCTAGCAGTCTGAGTCCACTGCCTACATTCTTATCCCATCCACTGCAGCATGCTGACTCTTTAGTATAAAAAACTGGCCAATTTTAGGTGATCATTGTTGTCTCTAGGTATCTTTGTACAATTTATCTTACATGATCATTTCCTCCTGGAATTAAGAGCATGCTATACAATTTTTCTACTATTATTATTTTAATTGAATTTTTTTGATACAGGGCCTCACTCTGTCATCCAGGCTAGAAGGCAGTGGTATGAACATGGCTCGCTGCAGCCTGGACCTCAAGCAATCCTCCCACCTCAGCCTCCCAAGTGGCTGGGAATACACATGTATGTCACCACATCTGGCTATTTAAAAAAAAAATTGTAGAGACAGGGTCTTGCCATGTTGCCTAGGCTAGTCTCAATCTACTGGGCTCGAGCAATTCTGCCTCAGGCTCCTAAAGTGCTAGGATTATAGGCATGTTTCACCATGCCTAGCCTCAATACTTGTGTTTACAATTCAGGGTTTGGGTGAAAATTAAAGGACTTCTGCAGAAAAGATAGCAGATGTGTCCTGGGAAGAAACTTGAGAAAAACTAGAATTGGCTGGCAATGAAAAAGAAAACACTTGGGCAGGTGGTATCCCTTGTGGGTATTTCAGGTGCCAAGGCATGAGTAGAGTGGTGAGAAAGTGACAAAATGCATATGACCAGAAAAACAGATGTGCAGAGAAGCGTGGATTAGAGCTTTAAGGAAGCTAGTTTCATAAATAACTTGGTAAATATCAGCAGAGCTTCATTTTATGGCTATTTCTGTGTTTTACTTGAATTGCTAATTACCCACAGAAATAGAGTTCAGGAGTGGGGTTCTTGAAAATTTACATTTAATATGATCCTGGTACTTCAGATCTTTTATTAAGTATAATTGAAAAGGGTTAACAGTAGCAGTTTTCTTCTATCTGTTCTGTATTTGAAAATATACCCACTCATACATTTTATACACACACGTTATATATGCATGTACACTTGTATATGTTCATATATACACATTATAAATATATAATGTTTGTATATATAAAGTACATATATTGTAGAAATAAAAAATACATTCCTTTTGGCAGTACCTGGCTACAATGACAAAAGGAGAAACTTTTAAATTTTGTTAATATGTTTGAATTTAAAAGAGTAGGAGATATTAAATGACTTCTGCTATAAAAATAAAGTAAGCAAACATCACCCACTGAAAAGAAAAACATCTATTTAAATGATGCCTTATGGAAAAGAGTAAGGTTATTTATTATACTTTTGATGAATATTTTGGTTGTTTTTAGTTATTAGCTATTATGAATGATGCTAATATGAACACTAAATTGCCAATAATGCTGCCATACCTACGTGCACCAAGTGTATGTTCCACATATGTATACTAGTTATATGCCTAGGAGTATCATTGCTTAATCATATGGCATTGCATTAGTTTTGTATTCTTGCATAGAAAATGACCCCAAATACTTGGAGGCTTAAAACAGCTAACACTTATTGTCACAATTTCTTTGCATCAGGAATCTGTGTGCATCTTAGCTGGGTTGCTCTAGCTCAGGCTTTCTCACAAAGCTGCAGTCAGGATGTTGGTTGAAGGTGCTGTCTCATATGAAGGCTGGACGGAAGAAGAAGCTGCGTGCAAGCTTGTACACATAGCCGTTGGCAGGTTGTTGGACTAAGGAACTTAGTTCCTGTCTGGATGTAGGATGGAAATCTCCCACAATTCCTTGCCATATTGCCTTCCCTTTAGGGCAGCTCAGGGCATGGCAACTGGATTTCTGGAGAAAGCAAGTGAATAAGAAAGATGAATGACAAAGTCTTTTTAAAAAAAAATTTAAGCTTTTTAATTTTGAGAGAATTAATTGCAGATTCATTCACATGTAGTTGTAAGAGAGATCCTGTGTAGCTTTTACACCGTTTCCCCCAGTGGTAACATCTCCCACAACTATAGTAAAATATCAAACTAGGATATTGACACTGATACAGTCTGGATACAGAATCTTTCCATCACCAGAAAGATGCTTCATGTTGTCCTTAATATCTTCAGATACATTTACCTCCTACCCACTTCTCCTCCTTAATCTTTGGCAACTATTACTCTCTTTTCTATTTCTATAGGTTTGTCATTTCAGCAAAGCTATGTAAGAGGAATTGTATAGTATACAACATTTTGACATTGGTTTTTTTAATTCGGCTAATTCTCTGGATATTCATTCAGTTGTTCCATGTATTAACAGCTTCGTTCTTTTTACTGCTGACTAGACTTATCTGGAGTGGATGTACTACACTCTGCTTACCCATTCAGCCACGGAGGGACATCCGGCTTTGGAGAGGCCAGTGGCCACTTATTGATATCCATGTCCTAATCCCTAGAATCTTGAGTATGTTACCTGGCAAAAGGGACATTGCAGATATGATTAAATATCTTGAGATGGGGAGAACATCCTAGATTGTTTGGGTGGGATAAATATAATCCAAAGATCTTTGTAAGAGAGAAGCAGGAAGGCCAGAGTCAGAAAAAAAAATGATTTTACAAAGGAAGCAGAGGAAGAAGAGATGGGACCACGAATTCAGTGGTTGCAGCAATGTGGCCAAGAGCCAAAAAAATTCAGGCACCACCAGAAACTGGAAAAGGCCAGGAAGCATTCTCCCCTAGAGTCTCCAGAATGAATGTGCACCTGCTGACAACTTGATTTTAGGACTTCTCACATCCAAAACTGTATAATAATAAGTTTGTGTTATTTTAAGCCACCAAGTGTGTAATAATTAGCTACAGCAGCAATAGAAAGCTAAGGTAGGTTTGTTTCCAATTTTTGGTGATTACAAATAAAGATATGATAAACATTCATATCCTGGTTTTTTTGAGAATATGACTGTATTAGTCGGGGTCCTCTAGAGGGACAGAACGAACAGGATATATGTATATATGAAAGGAAGTTTACTAAGTATAAATGACTCACATGATCACAAGGTGAAAGTCCCACAATAGGGCCATCTGCAAATTGAGGAGCAAGGAAGCCAGTGGTGGATCAGTTTGAGTCCCAAAACCTCAAAGGTAGGGAAACCAACAGTGCAGCCTTCAGTCTGTGGCCAAAGGCCTGAGAGCCCCTGGCAAACCACTGGTGTAAGTCCAAGAGTCCAAAGGCCGAAGAACCTGGAGTCGGTGTTCAAGGGCAGGAAGAATCCAGCACTGGAGAACGATGAAGGCAGAAAGACTCAGCAAGCCAGCTCATCCCATCTTCTTCTGCCTGTTTATTCTAGCTGCACTGGCAGCCGATTACATGGTGCTCAACCAGATTGAGGGTGAGTCTGCCTCTCCCAGTCCACAGACTAAAATGTTAATCTCCTCTGGCAATACCCTCACAGGCACACCCAGAAATAATACTTTGCATCCTTCAATCCAATCACGTTCACACTCCACATTAACCATCACAATGACTTTTATTTCTCTGGAATAAAAGCCAAGAGGTGCAATTGCCAGTTTATATGTTATCTACACGTTTAGTTTTTTAAAGACACCCTGAACTCTTTTCCAGAGTGGGTACACCACTTGAACCCACCAAGATTATATGAATTATACAGTTTGTTGACCTCCTTTTTCACCTTTGACATTGTTACTAATTTTTTTATTTTAGCCATCCTGTAGAAGTGCCGTGATATCTCACTGCAGTTTTAATTTGAATTTCTCTGATGAATAATGATGTTGAACATCTTTTTGAGGGTTTTTGTTATCTGTAGAGCATCTATGAGGAAATGTCCCTTTATGTCTTTTGCCCATTTTCTTTTTGAATTGTTTTCTACTTTTACTTTTGAGTTTTGAGAATTCCTTTTATACAGCTGTTCAAATTGTTTTGCCCCTATATAAGCAAGGTGTTTTTTTTTTTTTTATTTCTTATTGCTTTCAAATTTTTTTCTTCAGTTTTCTAATGTTGGATTATAATGTGTCTTTGTATGCATTTCTCCAGGTTTATTTTGAGTTTGTTCAGCTTCCGGTATCTCTAGGTTAATGTCTTTTGCCAAATTTGGGGAGTTTTCAGCCATCAAGATTCTGATGAGTCCATGGAGGACTTCTTTGAGTCTTTCTCCAGCCCTGCCCTCTTTCTAGTTTCCTTCTGTGACTCCAGCGTCACAAATGTTTGATCTTTTGTTACAGTTCCTTTGGTCCCTGGTGCTACTTTTCCTTTTTCTTTCCTTTTCTTTTCTTCTTTTCTTTCTTTTCTTTTCTCTTTTCTTTTCTTCTTTCTTTCTTTCTGTATATTTTCTCTTTTTGCTAAGCTTGGTTAATTTCTGTTGCCCATTCAGTTTTTTAAATTGGTTATTGCATTTTTCAAGTTCTAAAATTTCCATTTAGTTCTTCTTTGTATCTTCTCTTTCTTTGCTGTGTCGAAGAAAACAGTAAAATATTTGAAGAGATTCATTCTGAGCCAAATATGAGTGACCATGGCCCATGACACAGCCCTCAGGGAGTCCTGAGAAGATGTGCCCACAGTATTTGGGGTGCAGCTTGGCTTTATACATTTATACATTTTAGGGAGGCATGAGACAGCAGTGAAATACAGTTAAGAAATACATTGGCTTGGTCCAGAAAGGCGGGACAACTCAAAGCAAGGGCTTCCAGACTATAGATAAATTGAAACATTTTCTGGTTGACAATTGGTTGAGTTTATCTAAAGACCTGGGATCACAGAAAGGCAATATTCAGGTTAAGATAAAGATTGTGGAGACCAAGGTTCTTCTGAGGTGTTATAGTGGCTGCCCTTAGAGACAATAGATGACAAATGTTTCCTATTCAGATCTTTAAAAGGTGCTAGACTCTTGGTTAATCTCTTTAGGATTGGGAGGGCCTGGAAGAAAAGGATCTAGATATGTTAATAGAGATTCTTTACAGATGTAAATTTCCCCTGACAATGGACAGCTTTGAAGAGCCATTTCAAGATATGGCAAAGAAACCTGTTTTGGGGTAAAATATTTTGTCTTTCTTCTTTGTCACATAATGTTATTCCAGAGTCAGATTGGAAAGTAAGTCAGATACATAGGGTTAAATAAAACCCATCTGATGAGAATTTAATGATTTGTAGGGCATGACTCCCCAGACTCCTTAGATAGGAATTTGGGCAAGATAAAAAAAAATCAGAGTTTAGTCCTTAGCTGGAACATACTAATTTTTATTTCAGTCATATTTGCAATTTCTTTTTAAAGTATTTTTATGATGGCTGTTTTAGAACCCTTGTCAGAGAATTCTAACATAATTGTCATCTTGGTATTAGCATCTTCTAGTTGTCTTTTTTTTTTTTTTTTCATTCAGCTTAAGATCTTACTTTTTTTTTTTTTTTTTTTGGAAATTAAACATCCTGTTCCTAAACAACAAATGGGTCAATGAAGAAATTAAACAGGTAATTTAACAATTCTTTTGTCTGGGCATGGTGGCTCATGCCTGTAATCCCAGCACTTTGGGAGGCCAAGGCAGGCAGATCATGAGGTTAGGAGATCCATACCATCCTATCTAACATGGTGAAACCCCGTCTCTACCAAAAATACAAAAAATTAGCCAGGCGTGGTGGCGGGTGCCTGTAGTCCCAGCTACTTGGGAGGCTGAGGCAGGAGAATGGTGCGAACCTGGGAGGTGGCGTTTGCAGTGAGCCAAGATCATGCCACTGCACTCCAGCCTGGGTGACAGAGTGAGACTCCATCTCAAAAAAAAAAAAAAAATTATTTGAGACCAATGAAATTGGAAGCACAGAATACTAAAACCTATGGGCTACAGCAAAAGCAGTTCTAAGAGGGAAGTTGTTAGTGTTGTAGCCTCGCCAGTGCACCACAAGATAGCAGTATCTCATTGCCTGAAGTTCTTTGTCTCACCACCAAGAAAGTTAAGGAGCGTGGACATCAAGGGTGAAGTTGGAGGGAAAGTTTAATAAGTGAAAGAAGAAGGCTCTTTGCCGCACAAAGGGGACCCAGAAGAGGGTTTCCATTTTTACAGTTGAATGTAAAAGCTTTTATAAAAAACCAATGAGGGCTGGGTGTCTCATTTACATAAGGCATGAATTTCTGGTAGCTTCACCCTGTCCTCCTAATGTGCATGTGGACCCTTAGCTTGATTTACTCCATATTTCTTTATTCCCCTTGTTGTGCACGTGTAGGGGACAGAATTTTCCACTGTGGGCACTTCCAGGCAAGTCACCTCTATAGTCTTTCTTATCTGTGTGGCTGTGGGCATGTCTTTGGCAAGCCCCACTGTGCAAGTTCCCTTGTCTGTGCCTGCAGGCTGTTCTTTTATTTGAAAGAATTCAGCTGAAGACCCACCCTAACTGCCTGCCTGACTGGGTTTTTTCCTTTCTTCTCTCTCAATAGCAATAAATCCCAACATCAAAAAGGTAGAAAGACTTCAAATAAACAACCTAACAATGCACCTCAAGGAATTAATAAAGAAAGAACAAATCAAACCAAAAAATAGTAGAAGGAAAGAATAAAGATCAGAGAAAAATAAATGAAATAGAGACTAAAAGACACAGCAATATGAAAGGTCAATGACACAAAAAGTTGATTTTTTGAAAAAGTGGACATTATATGCTTTAAATATTGTTATGAGTCTTTGGATCTTACGTAGGCCTTGTGTTTTATGTGGCTTCTTCTGACACTGTTTTACCAGGGGAAGGGGTGTAGAGTGTATTCTGCTACTACCGTGTTGGGTACAAGTTCGTGTTCTCCCAGTGGTCTTTGTTGACATCTGAGGGGAGCTCCTCATTGCTGCTAGGTAAGGGTGGGGATTATGACTTCCCAGTAATTTCCACAATCCTTGGTTGCCTGGGAGATATAGGATATATCCCCTATATTTCTCCCATGCCTCTGGACAGTGGTGAAAATCCTGACTCTTCTCTAGGCCTTGTCTGATGCCACCCATGTAAAGAGAGGTAAGGAGTCTCATTGTGGCCAGATGGGAGTGGACGTCCAGGCTGTCTACATGGTCTCCGCTGACACTGCAGTGTGGAGCCTTGCTACCAGCCAATAGGAATGCAAGTCCTGGCCCTGTATGTGGCCTTCTCTGCCACCACTCCAATGGGGAGTTAGGGCTGACTTCTTACAGCATGTGAACTGTAGAAGTCTAATATTTTGCTGGTGGGGTGGAGATGGGCCACTGTATTTTTTTCTGTGATACTTGGCTGCAGTAGAGTGGATAGTATCTAAAAGTTGTCTGTCTTGCTAGGCTGCCCTTATTTTCATTTGGCTAGGGAAAGCAAGGTTTTGTTGGGGCTTCATTGTGTCTGTGCCTATTGGCATTTCTAGGTTGCTGGCTCTTCAGCCTCAAGCCTGGGATACATGAAGCAAAAGGAACACCCAGAGAATTCATTACCATGTTTTTCTGTGGGTCCCCAGGACACTAGCAGGTCTGCCTTCTCTCTGCCTTTCAGGGTCTTCTTAGGTTTATTTTGTAAATAGTACTCTAGGTTTTTAGTTTCACTTAGTGGAACAAATAGGGGAAAAAAACATCTATTCCATCTTCCCAGAAAGAGAAGTCCCAGAATATATTTGTAACCTAATATTGGAAATGACATTCATCACTTTTGCTCCGTTCTATTATTTGGAAGCAAGTCATGGGCTACAGCTTACACTCAAGGGATAGTTTACCACAAGTATATAGGGGCACAAGTTCCAGAAGGTGAGGGTCATTGAGCAGTCTCAGAGGTTGCCTGTTGCAGGTTTGCATGTGTTCAGCTGAGTGGATATTGCATGCAATTTCCTCAAAGTTTGTGCTAATTTATATTAATTAGCTGGAGAATGAAAGATTGAAGCTGGCCAGGATTTATATTAATTAGCTAGACAATAAAAGTTTGAAGCTGTCCAGGATTGGTTCTTGAGGTTTCAGGAAAGAAGCCCTCTCCAAAACATAATAGTGCAAGGTGATGCAGCAAGTATTGATAGAGAAGCTGCAGCAAGTTATTCAGAAGCTCTAGCTAAGATCATTGATGAAGGTGGCAACACTAAACAGCAGATTTTCAATGTAAATGAAACAACCTTATAGTGGAAGAAGGTGCCACTGAAAACTCATTACAGAACTATTGTGTTCCTTTGAAGGTGTCAGTGTTTCCATGCTTTTCCATGTTCCCTGTGTCCTTGCATTGGTATCTGCACATCTGGTGTAACTGATATGATTTGGCTGCGTCCCCAGCCAAATCTCATCTTGAATGTAGCTCCCATAATCCCCACGTGTTGTGGGAAGGACCTGGTGGGAGGTAATTGAATCATGAGGGCAGATTTTCCCATTTTGTTCTCGTGATAGAGAATAAGTCTCACGAGATCTGATGGTTTTATAAAGGGCAGTTCCCCTGCACATGCTCTCTTCCCTGCTGCCATATAAGACCTGCTTTTGCTCGTCCTTCACCTTCCACCATGATTGTGAGGCCTCCCTAGCTATGTGGAGTTGCAAGTCCATTAATCTCTTTTTCTTTATAAATTCCCAAGTCTCAGGGTATTAATACATAGCAGTATGAAAATGGACTAATATGCTGTCACTTCTTTGAATTTGATGTTGTAGCTTCCATGGGGAAAGTCTCTCTCTTGGATGAACCTATAATGTTGATTTGGTAAGGTGCTTTGCTTTGGTACTGGCTGGGCCCCACAGTACAGTCTCCTTATGATTACTTTGGTTGTACTCAATGTTAACAGTGTCTGCAAGTTCCTTAGTAGCTTAGGCTTCTATTGTTTATGGAGGCCGTGGTGAGTCTTTTCAGGGGACAGGGTTGCAGAGCAGGCCAGTTTTCAGTCCCCAGGTAGGGCGTTTGGGTACAGGTGGTAGTGGTGGTGGTGGTGGTGTTGGTGGCAGGCCAGGTGTTACCATCCTGGGGTCCCTGGAAGGCAGCATGCATGGGCTCCAGCAGTGTCCTTGGTGGAGCAGGCAGGCTGGCTCCCTGGTCCCTGGCTGTAGGTAACAAGTGCATGGTGGCCCCCAGCTGCTGGAGGTGATGGAGTAGCTGCTGTAGTGGTAACAGTGGGTGGGCTGCTCTCAGGTTCTGGGGAGCACACACTTTGTTCCCTGTGTCCTGGGGGCACCTCCCTGATATGCTAAACCACTTGCTTACTGGCACATAGGCAACAGCATGGGCTCTGCTGCCAATGTCTGGACCGTACCACTGGGTCCAGCTAGCGGCGCTCTGCAGCCCTGAGAGTGGAGGTAGAGAGTGTTGTGAGGCTCCAGGGATGTGGAGAGCAGGGGCTTTTGGGACCCAGGGCAGGATGCAGTTCACTGTTGGATCTGCTGTCAAAATGACGCCATGTTGCTCTCTCTGGAGCAATGCGGTCACGTGGACTCCCGACGTCCCACTATACTGGGCTCAGGGTCCCTGGCACCCAGGGAATGTCCTGCAGCTAGGACTGTGGGAATCTACAGAAGGAATGTGCACTGCTGAGGATCTCTCACTTACCCCTCCCATGAAATGGGAAGCCTCTTCTTTCCCAAATCAATCTGGCCAGCTGCCTCACTGGGTCTCAAAGCCACAGAAATATCCCTTACCTACTGGATTCCAGCATTCTCTCGAAATGTCCTACTGGATGTACCTTTGTCTACTTACTGTTTTAGTCTCTCTTTGTGCAGGAGTCAAGCACTGAGAGCCTCTATTTCACCATCTTGATGATGTCTTGCAATTTAGCAATTCTATTGATCTTTTCAAGGAAACAGTTTTTGTTTCTGTTAATATTCTCTATTGGTTTCCTGTTTTCGATTTCATCACTTTCTGCTCCAATTTTTGTTATTTATTTTCTTCTGTTTGCTTTAGGTTTATATTACTCTTCTTTCTCTACTATCCTTAGACGGAAGCCTAGATTATTGATTTTAGACCTTTCTTTTTTTCAATATACGCATTCAAGATAAATGAATTTCCACCTAAGCACGCCCCCCACTATTTTTTTTTTTGTATGACACTCACTCAGGTAAGTTGTATCTTTATTTTCATTTAGTTCAAAATATATATTTCCCTTGAGACCCTTCTTTGACCCATGTGTTGTTTAGTGGTTACTTATTCTCCAACTATTTGCAGTTTTCCAGCTATCTTTTTGTTGATACATAATTTAATTCCATTGCTGTCTTAGGGTATGTTTGGTATGATTTCCATTAAAAAAAATTTGTTTTGATGTGGTTCATGGCCTTGAATGTGATCTGTTTTGGTGAAGGCTTCACGTTCATTGGAGAAGAATGTGTATTCTGCTGTTGTTGGAAGAAGTTATACATAAATGCCAATTTGATTCAGTTTTTGTTGGTGCTGCTCAGTTCAACTATTCCCGCACTGATTTTCTACCTGACTGATCTGTCCATTACTGATGGGGGATGTTGAAGTCTCCAACCATAATAGTGGAAGTTATCAATTTCTCCTAGCATCTCTATCAGTGCTTATCTCACATACTTTGAGGTTCTGTTGTTAGGGACATATACTTGAAAGATTATTGTATCTTGAAAAATTAACTACTTTATTATTATCTAATGCCCCTCATTATCCCCAATAATTTTCCTAGCTCTGGATTCTGCTTCGTCCAAAATCAGTATAGCTACTACAGCTTTCTTTTGATTAGTGTTAACATGGTGTGTCTCTCTTCAGTTCTTTATTTTTAACTTCTATACATCTTTCCAGTTAGAGTGGGTTTCTTGTAGACAACATAGAGTTGGGTCTTGTTTATCTATCCAATCTGAGAGTCTTCATTTGGTATATTTAGACCATCTTCATTTTAAGTGATTATTGATATAGTTGAACTAATATCTGCTATGTTTGCAAATGTTTTCTATTTGTTTATTTTATTTTATTTATTTATTTATTTTTTTGAGATAGAGTCTCACTTTGTCACCAGGCTGGAGTGCAGTGTCACAGTCTCTGCTCACTGCAAACTCTGCCTCCCAGGTTCAAGAGATTCTCCTGCCTCAGCCTCCCAAATAGCTGGGACTACAGGCATGTGCCACCTGCTCAGCTAATTTTTATATTTTTAGTGGAGACGAGGTTTCACCATGTTGGCCAGGATAGTCTTGATCTTTTGACCTCATGATCCACCTGCCTCAGCCTCCCAAAGTGCTGGGATTAGAGTCGTGAGCCACCATACCTGGCCTGTTTTTTCTTTTTCTTTTTTTAAATCTTCCCCTTTTTTTCTGCCTTCTCCAATTTTGATGAAACATTTTACATGATTCCATTTTATCTTCTCTGTTCGTATATTAATTATCCTCTTAAAAAAGTTAGTAGTTTCCTTACAGTTTAGAACATACATTTATAACTTATCTAAGTCAATTTTCAAATAACATTGTTTTGCATCATGGGTAAGCTATAATCACCTACTTCGTTGCTGCTGTTGTTACTTTGAACGGTTATCTATTAAATCAGTTAAGAATAAGAAAATATAAAGACTTTATTTTACCTTAATTTCTGTCTTCTTTAATATTGTTACTTTTTGTTGATTTAAGTTTCTGATGTATATAATTTTTCTTCTTCCTGAAGAACCTCTTTTAACATTTTTTTGAAAGATAGATCTAGTGGTCACAAATTCTCAGTTTTTGCTCGTCTGAGAAAATATTTCTCTTTCACTTTTGAAGGGTAATTTCACTAGATACAGTATTCTGAGTTGGTGTTTTTCTTTTCTTTTCTTTCTCTCAACACTTTTAATATGTTATACCACTCTCCTCTTTGTTTGGTTTCTGATGAGAAGTCCAATGTGTGTTGCATCCTTGTTCCTCTATAGATAAGGTAATTTTTTTTTTCTCTGACTTCTTTTGAAGAATGTTCTGTCTTTGGCTTTCTGAAGTTTGGATATAATATGCCCAGGTGTACCTATTTGGTATTCATCCTTCTTGATGCTCCCTAGCTAAATGGAAATGTGATTTGTTATGTGTCGTTAATTTTGGAAAATCCCCGCCATTTCTATGTATCTATGCATATAAACATATGTATAATAGTATATACATAGACTATTAAATATTTCCTCTCTTTCTCTTTCTTGTCTTTCTAGTATTCTCATTACATTTATGTTACCTCTTTTGTAATTGATCCACATTATTGGATATGCTATTTCAGTTTTTGTTGTTGTTTATTTTCATTTTTGTGCTATCTTTGTTTTTCAGTTTAACTAGTTTCTACTGAAATATCTTCAAGTTCATTGTGGTCTTGGATGTGTCAAGTGTAGGGAAAGAGCCTATCAAAGCCATTATTCATTTCTGTTATGGTGTTTTTGATTTTTATCATGAAAATGATTTCATTGTTTTCTTAAAGTTTCCATCTCTGTTTACATCACCATCTGTTCTTGCATTTTGTCTGCTTTTTCCATAGTTATTTTAAATTCTGTATCCAATAAAATTTCAAAATCTGTGTTGTATATGAGATTGGTTTTGATGCTTCCATTGTCTCTTCAGGCTATGGGCTTTTTTTTTTCTTTTAAAATGGCTTGCCTTTTTTTTGTTTGTTTTTCATGGTGAAAGCTTAATAATGCATCTAGCAACAAGATATGAAATAATTAGTATTTTAGTGTGAGGCTTTTTGTGAATCTGGCCAGGAGCTGATGTTTTTGCTGACTGTAAGTGCCATAGTCTTCCATTTCCTCCAGTTTCCTAATTATTTTCCCTTTTCTGTTGTTTTTTGATTTCCCCAAGAACACTGTCTTAAATTGAGTCTTTGTCTTGATACTCTTTCAGTTGCAGTCCACTATTATGATGCTGAAGACCTGTTGATGTGGTGGTGAGATATTGGAAAAGGAAGAATTCTATGTTAAGAATAAATCTTGCATTTTTTAGTAGGCTTGAATCACTGAGCTGTGATATTCTAAAGTATTTTGTAGCCTTTTAAAATTCTCCCCTTTCTTGACATAGGGAGGCTAAAGGGGCCTAGAGTTATTGGTTCTTCCCTTAATTCAGACGAGAATCTGGAAATGTAGTTTTTCTTGAGGGAAGGCCTTCGCGTGGTGCTCTGGGAGTATTTCAAAATGGTGACATTCCCCTCTGTCTGAAGCATGAGAAAGATTTTTGTGATCTTCACCTATGAACAGGGTTCTTAAAGTTAAAACATGAAAGGTGGAGGCCCTCGGAAGACTGGTCCCTAAAGACTTAATAATTCTCAAGCTGATCTACATTCAGTCTCCAGCAATTTGTCAATTGTCTTTGAAGTGTTCCTGCCAATTACTGTATCTGTAGCTCTGCTCCTATTAAGTTGTTGGTCTCTATATTCACCTGTCTCCCCAAGTTTTTGGGTGGCAGTTTGTCTTGGGATCTCAAATATTTGACACAGTAAGAAAAGTTGTTGATTTTCAGTTTTTTCAGCATTTTTTTTTTTATTGTAAGGAGAATGGAAGTGATAACTTGCAAGATCTTTTTTGTTGTTGTTGTTCTTGGAACTGAAACTGTAGTTGCTTTTTCATTCTCTTACATATGTCTCTGATAAACAGATGCTTCTGATTTTAATGTAATTTAGTCCATCAACCTTTTTCCTTGTGGGTAGTACTGTTGTCGGTTCTGTTTAATTTCATGAAGATGTTCTACCATGTTCTATTTTATAGCAAACCTCTTGATTTTACCTTTCACATTCATATCTATAATTCTCTTCAAATATCATCTGTAAATGGAATAAGGTAGGGATGCAAGATAGACTTTTATTTCTACGCAGATGTTCAATGTCCCATCTTGATTCATTGGAAAAAAAAAAAAAAGACTGTCCACTGTCCTCTGCTTTGTTACCTTTGTCCTTATATCTGTGTGTTTGTTTGTGAACTCTCTATTCCATTGCTCTGACTGTCTGCTTTTGAGAATCTAACATGTTTTCAATAACTGGCTTTAGAGTAAGTCCATAAATATGACAGTATAAATTCTCTCTGTTATCCTTTCCAGAATTATCTTGAATATTTTAGATCCTTTGGATTTCTCCATAGATTGTACAATTAGCTTGTAAATTTATCTAAAAGAGACCTGCTCAAATTTTGATTGGGATTGGGAGAACATTATACATAAATCCTGCTCTACATTCTTAAGGATTAGCAAAGGCATTGCACTATGCAAAGGTGAAATTCAAAATGTTTACATTTCCAGGGTTTTTATGCTTCGAGGTCTTATATTTACGTCTTTAATCCATCTTGAATTAATTTTTGTATACGATATAAGGAAAGGGTCATCAAAGATCTAAAGACAGAGTACATTTGACCCAGCAATCCCATTACTGGGTGTATACTCAAAGGTATATAAATCATTCTATGATAAAAATGCATGCATAAATATGTTCATCGCAACAGTATTCATAATAGCAGAGACATGGAATCAACCTAAATGCCTCTCTGTGGTAGACTGGATAAACAAAATATGATACATATACATCATGGAATACTATGCAGCCATAAAAAAGAATGAGATCATGTCCTTTGCAGGGACATGGATGGAGCTGGAGGCTACTATTCTTAGCAAACTAACACAGGAGCAGAAAACCAAATACTGCATGTTCTCACTTACAAGTGGGAGCTAAATGATGAGAACACATGGACACATAGAGGAGAACAACACACACTGGGGCCTATCAGAGGGTAGAGGGTGGAAGCAGGGAGAGGATCAGGAAAAATGACCAATGGGTACTATGCTTAATATCTGGGTGATAAAATAATCTGTACAACAAACCCCCATGACACACATTTACCTGTGGAACAAACCTGCATGTCTTGCACATGTACATCTGAACTTAAAATAAATGTTTAAAAAATTGTTAAATTTAAACCATCCACCATACGTAAAATGCTGTGTTAGATATTACAGAAATCAAACCAATACAGTACAAGGTAAACTTAAGAAACTAAAAGGCAAAAGGATAAAACATAGTGAGGTAAAAAAATTAGATGTGTGAGGATGGATCCAAGAGTTAAAAAAATACATAGAAATTTGTGATTGAATATCTGAGCTGATGGAAAAGTATTATGGAATAAAAGAAACAGAGGAAGACAGGCTTTTTGAAACCACTTGAAAAACTAATTAGAAAATATGTAACTCTATAAGAGATTTAGAAAAATGAAATAGGGATACTTTTGTGAAATAATGCCAAATTCTACCCCATCCTTTGTAAGAATCAATGGAATATCTTTTAAAACACTCATAGATTCAAAGCAAATTTCAAGAGATCCACAACAATCAGCATCCTATAGGCTACCTTTACTAGTCACAATCCAGTATAAATTAAGTGAAAAACCACATACATATATATATGTATATACACATATGTACATATGTGTATGTATGTATATATGTATATATATATATATATATATATACAAAATATATAACCATAAAGAAAAAAATTCTTCTCAACAATTTTTGGGTTGAAGAACAAAGAAGAAATGTCATAATCAACTATAGGAACATAATAATGAGAATATATATATTAAAATATTTAAAGTAGTAAAAGCTGTGATCCTAGAAAAATTTATAACCTTAAACATTTGTATTACCATGCAAGTAAAAAATACAATAAATAAGTTAACAACAAAAAGACCAAGAAAAAAACAGAAAGAAGTAATGGTGAAATATAAAATTAGGCGGCAGTCTCGAGATACTTGTGTTAAAAAATATTGAATACGTTATAAAAAGAGATGAAAGTGAAGAAAAATGACTAGGTGTACAAAAATAGATAAAATAACTTTTAAATAGGTTATAAAACAATTTAATACAGTATAAAAATTATGATTACCTATAAATCTCTGTATAAAGAAATGTAAGAATATCAATATAAAGATTTTTCTTAAACGATTTATCTCTAGAACTAAAATAAATGACTTAAAGCATTAGGAAACTTAATGAACATTTATGAAATATATTAAAATTATCAAACTTCAACCATTCTGCAGAATCACATGATTTGAGTTGCATTTTAAAATCTTTCATCACATAATTTATATAATGTTTCCTAAAACATAGATAAGAGAGAAAATATTTGTTTTGGAAATTAATCAGGTTAGGTAACTCACTCCAACTTAAGTGTACTATAATGTCTCAGACAAAATATTATCTATGAAATATTAAAAATGTTTAATTATAAACTTGGAAGGTAGAGTGTAGAATGTGATATTCGGAATAGGGTATCTTGTGTTTCTAATTCAGATGATATGTAATGTCAAATATTAAACATTAGCAGAACTTTGGGACTTTAAGCAAAACTGGTTGCATAGATTTCATTAAATTTAGAAGATAATCAATTACCTTTATTTCCTTGCTATCAAGCCTGTTCTCACTGATCTTTCTGAGTTTGGCTTTCTGTAATCTTAGTGTTCTTTGGTTTCTTCTTGAGTATGGTTAGTTAAATAATAGACCAAATAATCATTCAGGTAACATAATGCTTAAAAAAATATGTTGTAAGTTAGGAGTCATCAATCACATTGATTTGGATTAGAACTTCCAAGTACTATTTCCCTGGTGTCACTGAGGAGTGTATGCTCGTCCTTCATGACGTTGGCTCTGCAAGGACTGATGTTTCATCTCCTCAACTCTCATTTCAGGTTCCTACTCATCAAAACCACATATAGATGATGCCCCAGGTCCAGTGTACTCCATGCATGGCAGGTCAAGGCTTAGTGGGAATTGAATCATATAATTTTACTATTCCTCTTAAAGAAAAACAAAGTATAAAATTATAAACTTAGGCACAAGAGTAAACATTTATTCACAGAAACAGAAGAAATATTGAACTATAATTGTAGAAAGCTGACAAATTCCACAAATATTCCAGATAACCTTTGGGTTGTATTAAATCAGTTTTCCCAGGAACAAACTCCAACATTCATTTTTTTTTCCTATAAGTTACTTAAACAAAGAAATCCTCCTAGGGAAGAGAAGAAAGCCAAGGACGTCTGGGATATCAGACAAAGTCCCCAGAGGATAGCCATCTTGATCTCAGCAGTGTCTTGGCCAGGTACAGAGGGAGCTGAATTTTCATACTACTACAGGCCAGTCAGAAATTGGCTGTATTCCCAGCCAAGGCATGCCTGGCTCCCCATACCAAAGGAGGCAGTGTATAAAATGGTAAAATGGGATCTGAAGAGGTCAGGGGACACATTAACGTGATCTGCTACTGGATTCCCGATGTTGTAAACATTGTTTCCCCTCCATTACCCAAATGATTTTTGTGCCAGGTGTATTATATTGCAAGAATGCTCTCCTCTCTGCACCAGATGAGATGGCACAGTAGTAGGGAGGGAAGTTCCTTGAAGCCATTCACAAACTCTGGAGACCAGCAATGCTTTAACCACACATGGAAATGGCTGTAAACAAATAAATATATTCCCCTAATTAAATGCATTCCCATTAGTACTTCTACTTAGCAGAGATTCCCAAGAGGAAGCCACTCTAAATCTGCCCTACACGAGGGGAAATGTGATGAAAATGAAGTCAGAATAAAAAACGATGGTAGACAATAGAGTTTAGTTCAAACACCCAACTTCTACAGATTTAACAAAAGCATATGATCATGTGAATGCTTTTCTGGGACCCTTCTCAGATTCTTGGAGAGGTCCATGAATGTGAGGGGTCCTTAGGCATATGGTTTATTTGTTTCACCATAAATCTACATATGATTCCATGCTATTTGTTTTCTGGACCCTCTGGGAATTTTTTTTTTAACTTAAAATGGACACAAAAGAGATTTATTTTCCTGGCACAATATTAATGAGAAAACAATGTAATAAGAATGATCAAATTTCAACACAAGACTCAGTTCTCTTCCCTCCAATGGACTACTTCATGAAGTTCCTTCTGTTCCCTTGTAACTGACTTAGCCAAATTATCAAGGGATCTTATTTTACTTGTTGGCTTCTTTCAACTCAACTTTGCAGTCAGACATATGCTAGTTTCAGATTTTTCTGATCTGAAGTTGAAGGCTCAGTGTTAGTTTAATTTCTCATGTGATTATATGATAACCTCAGCTCTCTTCTGATGAAGATGGGTCTCATGACTCTGTGTAATGTGATGTACTCATACTCATTTTTGGGTGTATCCCCATATGTAAGATAGGAGTTGAGATTACTGGGGTCACAGGAACTGGATGATGTGTTCATTGCACACTATGACCACAGCCTAATACGTGAGTCTCTGACTTCCTATCCATTCATTAGGCCTGGACCATCACTGATGTGGATGATATGGCTGTGGCAGGGAGCCCCCCACTGAGTGAGTTTAGCAATGCGATATAATCTACTCTCAGGGTTTGGGAGCAACAAAGTTGAGGTTTCCCTGTGTGTATTCCTCATAGTAAACAGTCTTTGTAATGCCTATATGAAGTGTGAGCAACTGTAATATCTAATTCACCCAGATGGCAACTCTTGATTTTTAATTTTCTGGAAATGATGGAGATATCCAGTCTTTATGGATGGTGAGGATTTTCAGGGTCTGGGGTAGTAGAATAAATTGCTATGACTTCTCCCTGTTGGCTCCATGGACAGCTTTCAGATTTTCGATGATGTCTGTTTCCTTGCCAGCCAGCAAGCACGTATAGGTGAGGACTGTGTTATCTTTACATCCCTAGACCTTAGTATACTGTCCAGTACCTAATATTAGCTAAAAAATGTTTGTTACTACTGATTCTGCTCTAGCAATATTCTTATCAGACTAAATATTCCCATAGGTCAGAGGTTGTATTTCAGACATCTCCTTCCTGAGATTACCTGACTGACACATCATAAGCTTCTAAAATATTTGCTCATTTGAATCAATATATTCAAATTACATTAGTATTAAATGGATCAACACAGTCACAGAGCAAATAATTGGTTTTTCTTCTAATGTTTCTCTTCTTCCTATAACCTGGGTCAACAGAATATAAATATAGTCATATGTTAATAAATACTAAAGAAAATTTAATTTGTCTGTGGTCTACATGTTCTTAAAGAACATTGAGCACTAAAAGGTCTTTAAAAAAATGACAAATAGAAGACAGGGACTTCTTAAAGTAAAATAGCTTGTCCCATTCCTTGATTTTTGAAACAATGTAGTTGAATGAGGTTGTATAACACAATTCACATTTCAGAACTGAGATGTTCTTACTTGCCAAGTGGCACCTGATGACTTTTCATTCACTCTTTATTCTATTATTCACTTACTATTGGTTTTAGAGTAATTTCTTTGTGAATGAAATTGCCCAATCTCAATTTCCAACATGGCTTGCTCCATTTTAACATTCAGCTCCCTGTTCTCCTAACACACCATGATCATTCATTGAACCTTGCCTTTCTACACTCCTTTAGATGGCTTTATGAAGATTACTATACAAGTTAAATATTAGTCATACTTCAGGACTCAATTCATTTGCATTCTCTAGAAAACCTTCCGTGATTCTTTAAGGATGCAAACACAATGCCACACTCATTGTTTGTTTTTCATGTCTCTAGAAGTCGAGCTTCTTGAAGCCAAGACTGCATTTTATTTGCTCTGTCTTCTGCACTCAGCACAATGCTGGATGCAAAGTAAGATCTCAAAATGTTTAGAGACTGACTGATGGGCTCTGTGGTTCTCAGCTGAAAGTGATCTTATGCTCCTACTCATGGGACATTTGGCAACATCTAAATATCTTTTTGATTGTTTAAACAGAGAGCTGTGGAAGCCGAGAAATCTTCAACTAATAGAATGAATACAACCTCTACTTTATCTTCATAGTATAAGATAAAATGTCAAATGTAGTTTTAATACATAGAGCTCAAGGTTACAATTTGCCTCCCCATAATTTTTTGTTGTTGTTGTTTCTGAACTTTTTGGTTTATTTTTCAAGGAAGAAGAAAAATACATAGAGTGACTCCATAGTTTGGGAACTTTATTTTTTTAATTTTTTTTTTTTTATTTTTGAGATGGAGTCTCACTCTGCCACCCAGGCTGGAGAGCAGTGGCACGATCTCAGCTCACTGTAACCTCCACCTCCCAGGTTCAAGCAATTCTCCTGCCTCAGCCTCCTGAGTAGCTGGGACCACAGGCACCTGCCATTGTAGCAGGATGAGTGGCAGACAAATCCTCTCAGACACGGAGTTGTAGAAGGAAGGGCTTTATTCAGCTGGGAGCATTGGCAAGCTACTGCCTTAAAATCCGAGCTACCTGAGTGTACAATTTCTGTCCCTTTTAAGGGCTCACAACACTAAAGATTTCACATGAAAGGGTCGTGATTGATTTGAGCAAGCAGTTGGTAGGTGACAAGGGCTGCATGCACCGGTGGTCAGAGTGAAACAGAACAGGGCAGGGAGTTTCACAATGTTCTTCTATACAATGTCTGGAATCTATGAATAACACCAGTTTCTACGTTATGAGTTGATTTTTAACTACTAGGTTTAGGCCAGGCAGGCCCTGGCCTGGTTTTGGCCCTGGTGCCGGGCTGCTTGTCTTTGATTTCACTTCCTTTTTTTTTTTTTTTTTCTTAAAACAGGTACTGAGCATAAAACAATATAAAACATATGAGAGGGTCTCTCTCTTCCCTCACCATCACACCCAGCTAATTTTTATATTTTTAGTAGAGATGGGGTTTCACCATGTTGGCCAAGCTGGTCTGGAACTCCTGACCTCATGATCCGCCTGCCTTGGCCTCCCAAAGTGCTGGGATTATAGGTGTGAGCCACTGTGCCCAGTATTTCAGCTAGTAAGAAGACAAATGCAAAGCTTGTTTTCTTGAATTAATAAAATTGTTATGCCTTCCAACTAAGTTTTCGGGTTAGAGTTGTGAATACAGAAGTGCACTTAATGTCAAAATTAGCTACCAATTTCAAGTCACATTACTGAATAAATTAGATTCCAGTGTTTGTCTATGTACATGTTGTTATTAATTACCCAGTAGTAGTCCCCAAACTGTATTTTAGAAATAATTGAATTTAAAAAAAATATCCTTAGAACACAAAGAAGTGTTCTTTCAAAGAATATGCAAACATGCAAATAAACAAAAAGTGAAAAAAAAAAACCCAAACTCAAGAGATTTTACTTACGATTATAAGGAAATATGTACCAATTTTGTAACCAAGAACAGTGGCCACAAATATAGACTCTAGCACAGCAAACATAAAGAGTGTCTGCTCATGTGTATGTGTGTATGTTGATCTTCTGCAGCTCACAGGTAGATAGATAGATAGATAGATAGATAGATAGATAAGAGAGATAGATGATAGATAAGAGAGATAGATGATAGGTAAATGAGAGGAGAGAGAGAGAGAAAAAGTGACAGGTAGCAGGAGATTAATATAAATAAAACATGTGTACATATAAATAAGTATTCTGGAGAGTACACACACCCACACACATGCACATACACACACAACCCATCAGCACACACACATGACATATAGAGCCTATTCTTTTGGTCATTAAGCTAGCATACACTCATTGTCAAAATTTTAAAAGGCACTGAAAGAATAGAATATAAAATAAAATAAAAAACACTGGCATAAGAAATTAAGCACTAGGAAAAAAAAATGTTTTCCATTTATTATATTTCTGCAGTACAATGAGGGAAAGCACAGATGCATCTGTATTTAGGAATCATTTTCTTTGCATTCTCCAGAAAACATTCCTTGATTCTTTAGTGAAGTAAACTCAATGCCAGGAATTGAGGAACTGAGTCCTGAAGTGTTATTAGAAACATTCTCTACATAGAATTTATTATCCTGCCTTTTTTACTGAATATATAGTAAGTACAAGTTGACAATCCATTAAATTTTCTTTTAACATGATTTTAAGTGAACACATAAATTCAACACATTGAATGTTTAGGGTTTTTTCATTTTTTATAGTTGCAGACAGCACTATAATTACCATTGTATGTAACATTTCTTCATATTTAAATTTGTTTTGAAAGTAAAATTATCCTAAGGATTTTTATCCTGATTGTTTTTGAATGCCTTATATTGTATACATTATACCAATTCACAAAACTATTTTAAAAGTAGCATTTAATTAACACATAATATTTCACGATATGAATCTGGCAAAATTTATATTAATATTTTTATTTTTTATTGATAGATCATAACTGTACATATTTAGGGGTAACACGATATTTTGATACATACATACAATGTGTAATGATCAAATCTGTGCAGTTGGAATACCCATCATGTCAAACATTTATCTTTTTTTTGTTTGTTTATTTTGAGACCATTACAATTCTTCTCTTCTAGCTATTTCAAAATATACAATAAATGATTGTTAACTATGATTTTCCTACTATGCTGTTGAATACTAGAACTTATTCCTTCCATCTAACTGTGTTTTTGTACTCATTTACCAACTTCTCTTCATTCCCTGCACCCTCCCTTCATGGCCTCTGGTAATCACCATCCTACTCACTACCTTCATGAGATCTACCTTTTTTTTTTTTTTTTTTTTTTTTTTTGAGACGGAGTCTCGCTCTGTCACCTAGGCTGGAGTGCAGTGGCGCGATCTCGGCTCACTGCAAGCTCCGCCTCCCGGGTTCAGGCCATTCTCCTGCCTCAGCCTCTCCGAGTAGCTGGGACTACAGGCGCCCGCCACCACACCCGGCTAATTTTTTGTATTTTTAGTAAAGACGGGGTTTCACCGTGGTCTCGATCTCCTGACCTCGTGATCCGCCCGCCTCTGCCTCCCAAAGTGCTGGGACTACAGGCGTGAGCCACCGCGCCCGGCCCCTTTTTAACTCCCAAATATGAGTGAGAACATGCAGTATTTTGTCTGGCTTATTGCACTTAACATAGTGGCATCCAGTTTCATCCACGTTGCTATAAATGACAATTCATTCTTTCTTGTGGCTGAATAATAATCCACTGTGTACATATACCACATTTTCTTTATCTTTTCATATGACGATGGTGTCTTGGTTATTGTGAATAGTACTTCAATAAACATGGGAGTGTAGATATATCTTCAGTATACTGATTTCCCTTCTTTTGGATATGTACACAGCAGTGAGATTGCTGGATCATATAGTAGTTCTAGTTTTAGTTTTTTAGGGACCTCCATTACTGTTGTCCATAATGGCTATTCTACTTTATCTTCCCATCAGCAGTGAATAAGCATTCCCCTTTCTCTGCATCCTCACAAACATCTGTTATTTTTTGTCTTTTTGATAATAGCCATTCTAAATGGGGTAAGATGATATTTCACTGTGGTTTTGATTTGCATTCCTCTGATGATTAGTGGTGTTGAGCACATTGATGATTATTAATATTTCTAATACATTAATAATATAAATAAGTTAAATATGAACATTGTATATAAATACTCTTGTACTTCTTTATGATCTTAGTTCATAATTCATATTATTGGCAAAAGGAATAAGTATGTATAAGGCTATTTGTCTAATAGACTGGATAATTTCCCACTAAGAAGGATTTTTTTCAACATTCATCATTAACAGTTAAAATACCTGTCATTTGTATTATTGAAAACACTCTATTTTATTCCAAAAATACATTGACAGTTTGATAGGCAAAACAAAATTTTGTCATATTTATATTTATTTATCAATGAGATTTGAACTGTTTTCTACTTTAAAAGCCATTTTTTGGTTTTCTGTTGCAATTTGCCTAACATGTCCTAAACTACTTTTATCGATGGAGATCTCATTTTCATTCTTACAAATTTCTGAAAACCTTGGATTTTATTTATTTTAATATATGAAGGGTTTTCTACCTAGAGTGACCAGAATAATATTTATTTCCCGTGTTTTCTATTTTCTATCTCTTTACTCCCCCAGGGAGAAAGAAAATTTTGCTGGAACTCAATGTTTGTCAACAGACAAGGTGATTGCATTACCCTTGACAGTATTCACTATCTACAGTGCAAGATTACAAAATAGTTTCCAAGAAAGTCTAGGCAGCATGATTTCTGCTGTCATATCCAAGCAACAAATTGGCAGAGTGGCATCTAGTACTTACCTAGAATGATTATGGGATGCATTGTCACTTCAGGTGCTTCTTCTTTTCTCCTATTCTTTTCTCATCATAAATTTCAAATAATAGGATGTCTGAGCATCAGCTAGACAAGTAGCACTCAAACAATTGTGTGGGATTTTTTTTTTTATCATCTCTACAACCCTGGTGATGTGCCCACTTTGGAAACAATTGTCCCAGTCTCCTAGAGGTACATCTACATCAACTTGGCTGGATTGAGGTAAAATTTTCACCAAATTCCATTGGCTCTCTAACATTTTGAAACAGTAGAAACGGGTGCCTGAAATACAGTCATTTAAACTTCAAGTGAACATAGGACTTGCATAAGAAAATTATAAGTCATCATGGAATGAAAAGGTTT
The DNA here is from genome assembly GCF_028878055.3 of Symphalangus syndactylus. NCBI lineage: Eukaryota > Metazoa > Chordata > Mammalia > Primates > Hylobatidae > Symphalangus > Symphalangus syndactylus. The sequence goes on along the minus strand of NC_072446.2, from coordinate 17,382,104 downwards.
TCCAATTCTGTGTTTCTCAAAGTTGGTCCATATGCTTATATAGTTCTGTGAACTGTTTATCATCAGCCTGAGATGAGAAAGGTATAGAAATTAAGAATAAACATTTGGGCACTTGTATAATTTTTTGATTTTGTGGTGGCATTATTACATTTTGTAAAATTATTGATTATCAATGGACTGGAGGAAGAAAAAACTAGCCCTTCACCACAAAAAGCTTAAGAAACAGTTCTTGAACAGTGATCTCTCTAAACCCAAGGTTTCTACTCAACCCCTGAAAATTAACATGTGATCATGAAGAGTTAACCCCACTCACTCTGTAGTCCTCTTGCAGCTACTCCTTTGTTGGGTCATGTGATTATTTTGGGGGGTATTTTTGGATTTTTTGAATGTGCGAATCCCGAAAACATAGTGCAGGTATGAATCAACATCTTTAAAGAATAAACTTTAGAATCTTGTAAAGGTTTTGGGATTTAATAAAGTAGATAAAAATCACGTTACAGAATGAATATTACAGAAACAAAATTATAACAAATTAGGATCTTTCATTTTAGACTAGTTTATTAACAATAAAAAAATATATAGTTAATATGATACAAATTCAAGAGGAAGTATTTACATAGGCAAGGATTGAGAGAGGGTCTTGGAAAAACTATTAAACAACTATGTTAGCAAAAATGAGTCCTATTTTTCCATAGATTAGATGATTGAAATATATAAACATGTCACTTCCTTTCTAATTGTTCTAAAGGTTTAATGCAATTTTTATCAAAATCCAAGCAAGTTTTTTTGTACATAGATAAGCTTATTCTAAGGTATATCTAAAGTTACAGGCCCTAGAATAAAACAATTTTGAAAATTAAAGAATAAAGTGGGCAATTTTGAAAAATAAAGAATAAAGTATTACTTACCTATCAAACTAGACACAATTTTAAAAACGAATAATTGACAACAAATGCCAGTGAGGATGCACAGAAACCTAGTGACTCACACTTGGGGTGGGGGTATCTAAAATGGCACAGCTACTCTGACAAAGAGCTTGACAGTTTCCTATAACACTAACTTTGCAATTGCCATGTGAACCAGCAATTGTGCTCATGGGCATTTGTCCCATAGAAATAAAGACTTATCTTCACACAAATACTGTATAAAATGTCTATAGCAGGTTTATCTGTAATAACCGAAAACTGGCAGCAACCAGGTGTCCTTCAGCAAATTGTGAGACATCCATGTCAGCAGTCCCCAACCTTTATGGCAGCAGGGACTGGTTTCCTGGAAGACAATTTTTTTCCATGGATCGGGGTGGGGGATGGTTTTGGGATGAATCGAGCACATTGCATTTATTGTGCACTTTATTTCTATTATTTGTATTGTAATATATAATGAAATAATTATGAAATTCACCACAGCGTAGAATCAGTGGGAGCTCTGAGCTTGTTTTCCTGCAACTAGATGGTCCTATCTGCGGGTGACAGGAGACAGTGACAGAAACCAGGCATTGGATTTTCCTGAGGAGTGTGCAACCTAGATCCCTTGCATGTGCAGTTCACAATAGTGTTCGTGCTCCTATGAGAATCTGGTACCACCACTGATTTGACAGGAGGTGGAGCTCAGATGGTAACGCAGGCAATGGGGAGTGACTGCAAATACAGAGGAAGCTTTGCTTGCTAGCCCGCTGCTCGCCTCCTGCTGTGCTGCCCAGTTCCTAACAAGACTATGGACCGATAGCAGTCCATGGCCAGGGGGTTGGAGAGCGCGATCCATACCATGTAATATTACACAGCAGTAAAGTGAAAAAAAAACAACAACTAATGATACACATGGTTTGCATCCACTTATATAATGTTCTTGAAGTGAAAAAAATAATAATTCAATGTAAAACAGATTAGTGACTGCCAGAGGCTGGGAGAGTGAGGATGGAGTGGAGGTGGGGGAGGGGAGAGGTTAACAAAGCATAACAGGAGCAGGGGATTCTTATGGTTATCAAATTACTCTGTACCTTGACAGGGCGATGAACACATGCGTCTATCTATATATGTGTTAAATTGTTCAGAACTAAATACATACATACACATAAATGAATCCAAGTAAACCTGGAGACATCCAAATAAATCAGTGGTTTCCATCAAAGTCAATATCCTGGTTGTGATATTGCTTTGCAAGATACTACCTTTAGTGAAACTAGGAAGAGTTACATGAGATCTCTCTGTATTATTTCTACTAGTACAAGTGAATTGATTATTATTGTAAAATTAACATTTTAGTTAAAAAATGGGTCCTACTGCCAGGCGCAGTGGCTCAAGCCTGTAATCCCAGCACTTTGGGAGGCCGAGGTGGGCAGATCACAAGGTCAGGAGATCGAGACCATCCTGGCTAAAATGGTGAAACCCCGTCTCTATTAAAAATACAAAAAATTAGCTGGGTGTGGTGGCGGGTGCCTGTAGTCCCAGTTACTTGGGAGGCTGAGGCAGGAGAATGTTGTGAACCCGGGAGGTGGAGCTCGCAGTGAGCTGAGATAGTGCCACTGCACTCCAGCCTGGGAGACAGAGCAAGACTCTGTCTCCAAAAAAAAAAAAAAAAAAGGATCCTACTATAAGATCTTGCTGTGAATGTCAAACATAAAATTCAGGCTGCATTTGTAACATAATTTTGTTTGAATATTAAACTATTAACCAAAACATTCTACCTTTTTTCTACTATAATATTTATGCATTATCTTGATACATTGTGGTTGTATTTCACAAGATAAAGTCCCTATGAAATTATGTCATTATCATACACTGTGAAAATTTGTTTCCTATTATCCATGGACTTATTTATCTGATGACCTTTTCTGATAATAATTAATATAGGATAATGAAGACCTCCTTACATAGAAATTACAATAAGCCCTCAGGAGCCCTACTGCAGAATTTCCTGGGATGCAAAGACATGGGCAGCTGCCTCTCTTGAATTTCCTGTGGTTCTCTGGAAGATGGTCTCATCACTGCGGGCTTGATGGAGGGCCATCCAAGGAGCCGGGGTGGAAGGCAATGCCTGGTGTCCTGCTTGGCATCAACTTTGTATTTCTGAATAAATGACAGCACGGGGGATGTGCTAAGTGTCATTTGGCACCACTCCCGCACCAAACTCTGCTGTCATTTGGGCCAGGAAGCCTGTTCTTTTTGAAAGAACAAAGCTTGTTTCAGGGTCAGCTGCCAATTGTGTTTGACATTTTAGTTCTACAAATTAAATACCCCGGTAAAATTTTCTCCAGGATTCTAGTAATAAGTTGGCTGTCAGTCATGGTTTTTAATGTTATTTTCTGTGGCTTCTAAGGTTTCGTAAGGGGAAACTGGGAGAAACTGAGTGATAGACTTTTGTCCCAAGACCATCAAGAAGTCAGAAAGATGCTCCTTGCCTTCCAAATCTTACATGTTTGTTGACTAGAAAATATTTTTGGCACAATAAATTGTACTGAGTATTCCTAGTGATTAATTTTAGTTTTGCTTTTATGAAAATCAGACTAATACAGCTTTAAAGTTTCTAAAATATTGATGACATCTGTTTTTATATTTAATATATCCATATATCAAATATCTATTTTATCTTTATTTTGGCTAAGAATTTATGACAATAAAACTCTGTTTGAGCCTTTATTCCAAAATTTATTTAACTTCTCTGTAATTGAATTAGCATTTATTTCGAACTAATCTGTGATGCTAAATTTATTACTTATTAAATTCCTGTGTCTGTTCCTGAGGTTCAGTTCCTATTAGCCATTAATATTACTTATACCACACTATTCTCATTACTATACTTTGCAATTTATATCATTAACACAAGGAGTTCTGATTTTAGTATTATTCTTTTGCATAGTTTCCTTCAATATTCCTGCTCATTTACTCTGGTAGATAAACTTATGAATTACTTTGTCAAGGTAAGAGAATATTCCACTCTATTTTTAATTGCATTGCATTAAACCCACACGTTGATTTAGAAAGAATTGTCATGTTTGGCAACATTTAGTCTTCATATTTAGGACTATGATATATTTCTCCATTTATTCAAGTTTTCTTTTATGATCTTCTGTAAAGTTTTATGATTCTTTCAGAGCAATCAGGTAATTGCTTGTTACAGCCATTCCTAGGAAATTTTTATGTTTTCTTGCTATTTCAAATAGAATCTTCAATGCTGTTCTCCAAAATGTTATTAATTTAAATATATGATATATAAAAAATGCATCCATTTTTCAAAATTGCAACTAGAAGATTACAGTTTGGGCCCTTTGAGGAAATTCCTGACTGTAGTGTTCATTATGTAGCACCCAAAAAACAGAAGCCCTTAGTTACTTCATCCAGCAAAAATAGTTACCCCTTGTGTGCATTGCATGGAACTTTCTCATTGGTAAATATTGTTATGTAAAATATTTTTCCAGCCAAACATTTTTGACTTCATTTATGTTTTGGTGTACACAGTGTCCAAAAGGTAGTATATTTATGCTCTTATTGCTGAATCTATCCATTACAAAGGGATCAAAACTTCCTGGAATTAGGGAAATTCAGGACATAATTGCTTAAGGATGCTGCATTGCAGTTTCTGAATTTATCCAAGGTTTATCTCTTATTTGTTCATACTGAGTTACAGAATCTCTAACTCTAGGGTTTATGATGCCTCAAATGAACCTTTGTAGACCATCCAGTTTGATGTACATAATGTGCTTTTTCCTTGGAAATCTCAACTCAACAGCACTATGTTCATGGAGTTACCTATGAGAATGTTAATTATAGGTGACTCCCAAGGATATAAGTTATCAATTATATCTGAGTGTTTCAGTATTTCCTCTGAAATGATAATAATGCACCTTACGTTTCAATATTATCTGATAGAATGCCATAAACTCAGCTAACACTTGTCAAGAGGCTTGTGGCATCTTTAAATCACAGATGTCAATGAAGGTTTGTCAAGGCCCAAGCTAAGTAAATGTGTTTCATGTAACAAAGGGAATCACATTTCCTTTTGTCCCTCTATATTCAGGCTAAAAACAAAGGGGAAATTAACCTGGGAAGTAAATTACTTGTTACTGGGTTGGAACAAAAATTCTAGCAATATTCTCCTAAATACTTTTTTGGTAACTGTTTAAAGATATGAGGCTAATTACAATCTGTGTGCAAAATCAGATTTATAATTAGTGCTGAAATGAATTACTGCATCAAAAAATCGAATTCGTGTGGTCAAAGTAGATTCTTAACACAAAAGATACACTATTTTGATATACAAATAGAAACATTTACTTTTAGGAACACCAATTTGAAAACTGAGTGTTTTTTGTCATGATACTTTCTGCCTTTTCCTCCTTCTGCAAAAGGCCAGATTTGTTTTAAAGAGGGAACAGGGGCATGATCTAGTATTTTTCTACCTTGCTCTACTACCTCTTGATTGCTGTTCTTCTGCCACGTTGTAGCAGAGAGAAGTCAAAATGGTAAAGGCTTCCTCCAGCTCCCTCCTGGGTTGATTTTTGCAGCTTCTTGGGCTTTAAAGGACCGGTTCACATGGCCCTTTGTGCTTTATCCATCTGTTATGGGTTACATTGTGTCTCCTAAAAATATATATGTTAAAGTCCTAACCTTCAGTGCCTCTGAATGTGATCTTATCTGAAAATGAGGCCTTTACACAGATAACAAAGTTTAAATGAGGTCATTAGGGTGTGCCCTCATCCAATATGACTGGTGTCCTGATGAAAAGAGGAAATTTGGATGCAGAGACAGATATGCACAGAGAAAAGACCATGTGAAGCCACAAGGAGAGCTCCATGTGAAGATGAAATCAAAGATTGGAGCAATGTATCCACAAGCCATGGACACCAAGATTGCTGATGAATCTCCAGCTGGCAAATCATCTTCTAAGTGAGGAATCACTTAGAAGAGAAGTATGTAACAGACTGTCTCTTGCACCCCTCAGCAAGAACCAACCCTGCTCATTTCGTGATTTTGGACTTCCGGCTGCCAGACAATACATTTCTGTTGTTTAAGCCACCCAGCTTGTGATACTTTGTTACAGCAGCCCAGAAAACTAATACACCAGTCACAGAAGACTGACTCCAAATTCTGTGCAGAAATTCCCTCTCCATAAATCACTGGCTGTTCCCTGAAACACACGTGCTTGTACAAGAATACCTAAAAATAAAAGAATTAAACTAAAATTTAGCCTGCTTGCTCAGAAACAGCTTGCCATTTAAGCCCTACCAGATTAATTATCTGCTGAAACAGAACATGAACATCCTTTCAAGAAAAATAACAGGCTGGGCACCGTGGCTCACGCCTGTAATCCCAGCACTTTGGGAAGATGAGGAGGGTGGATCATTTGAGGCCAGGAGTTTGAGACCAGCCTGACCAACATGGTGAAACCCCGTCTCTACTAAAAATACAAAAAAAAATTAGCCAGGTGTGGTGAGGCGTGCCTGTAGTCCCAGCTACTTGGGAGGCCGAGGCAGGAGAATCGCTTGAACCTGGGAGGCAGAGGCTGAAGTGAGCCAAGATCACACCACTGCCCTCCAGCCTGGGTGACAGAGGGAGACTCCATCTCAAAAAAAAAAAAAAAAGAAAAAAGAAAGGAAAATAGCAAATTTCAGAGTCTCACAACATGCTGGATACAATTCAAATTTGCTCAATTTTAGAAGACATGCAACTGAGATCAACCCCAAGATGACCCAGATGTTGTTTTTCAAAAGGGTAATAAAAACTGTGATAGCTTTGCTTAATAAAACAAAGTAAAATGTGCTTCTAGTAATGAAAGGATAGGAAATATTAGAAGAGAAACACAAGCTATTAAATACAGCCATACGAGAATTCTAAAACTGAAAAATACAATATCTGAAATTTTAAAAAACAACGGGTCAACTCAATAGAAAAATGCAGCTGAAAAAGGAAAGAGATAGTCAATAGGTTAAAATTTTCTACATCCTTGCTAGCACTTAATATTTCTCTTTTAATTGTAGCTATTATACTAGATATGTAACGTTATCCCATTGTGCCTTTAATTTCTATTTCCCTAATGAATAATGATCTTGCAAATATTGTCATGTGTGTATTTGCCATCTATTCTTTTCCTTGGTAGTGTGTCTGTTCAAGTCCTATTTCCATTTTCTAATTGAATATTTTTTAATTAAGAGTTTATATTCTGTGTACGAGTCCTTTGTTGGACATACTGTTACCATCCTCAGTAGGAGAGCTGATTTGAATCAGTAAATGTGTTATTGGTGAAAGTAAAAGTGCTATTGGTGAAAGTAAAAGTGGGCATCCTTATTTTTAAGGGGTGTTTGGCTTGTATTCTAGGTTGATAGTTACTTTCTTTCGGCACTTCAAAAATATTATGCCAAATAGCGTAATGTTTTGGATTATGATAGTATCAACTGTAGCAAATCAATATTAATCATCACAATTTGGCCAGTTTGTATACTTGCCTAGGCAATCACTCTAAAATATATATATATATAAAATATATAAAATAAATATATAGTAACACTCATATATATCACTTTAATATATAAAACACACATGTATATGTATATGTAACATACACATACGTATGTTATATAATATGTAATTACATATAAATAGCATATAAAATATATATTATACATAATATCTTATGTATAATATCACTCTAATATGTATATATCAGTCTAATATACATAAAATACATGTATTTATATATGTTATATATTATATGCATTATATATGTATTTTATATATATTATATGTATTATATATAAATATATATGCACTTTATATATGACATATAATATCTTTTATATATGTATATTATATATATTATCTATATAATGTCTTGTAAAGGGATATTTTGTTTGAGCACCAGAATGTGGCATCCAGAAAAGTGACAGTCTTCTTGGTTTCTTCTTTCTCTCCCAAATCTATCACTAAATTCTTCTCCTATTGTAGGACTCAGATTTCTCAGGAAAGGCTTCCTTAACCCTAAACTAAAAGCCACATGCCAAATATTCTAACTTTTGAAGGGTGGGAAGATTAAAATTTTAAACTGTGACAAGACATTCAGGAAATCTACAGTACTCCTTCTTAATTTCTACATCTGACCCATTTTGCTTGATTTCTTTATCTGACATATTTTGTTTTTGAAAACTTAGTTGCCAATTTGGATTTCCTTTCTCTCTCTTTCTGCCCTTTTTTCTTCTCCACCATCATACCTCCCAATAAATCCTTAGCATGGAAGTGTTACTTCAGACCATATTTTCTGCAGAAATGGGCTAATAAAATTGGCAAGCGAGATTGGCAAATGGGTTTTGGCTAAAGATTATTGGTTTGCTGCTGTTGACGTCACGATCAAAAGCTTCAGGCTATTTGTCCTTGGCTGCCCCTATACTGAGGTAGGCACCCTTCCGCTCACCTTCTGCCTTCCTCACTTACAAATTTAGGCACTCAGAGTCATCTGGTAAGTTCTCATATCTAGTTTAAAAGGAACAGTTGAGAAAAGGCAGGCCAAGGGCACTGTCTGAAGGTCTTTATAGCACTTTGTCCTTGGGCCCTTGCAGAGTAGCCACCCTCCATGCATATGTACGAAGCAAATGTTCTCCCCACTCCTCCTTGTTGTCTGTTCATTATTCACTACTGATGAGATCTCTGTACTGATCATTTATAGAGCACATCGGGTCATTGCCTTTGATTTCCTTTTGCTCTCAAAGGGCATTTGAAACAAAGCACAATATTCAGTCTGGATGGTTTAGGCCCCAGGAGAGGGGAGTAGGGTGCCCAAATACAGCCTGCTTTCATTGAATGAAGGCTCACTCCAAGAGGATTAAACGATCTAATTCTGTACTCCTTTTATTCTGTTTCTTTTCAGAGACAGAATACCTTATTACTTATCATATTATTGAAGATCTACCATATATTTACAATTGTGCTATTAAAGCTGTAGTTTATTACAAGAAACATTGATCAATCACTTTTATATACTCTATATTGCTATACATTTAAGCTGAGGAAGACACAAATGTAATCTGTGATGTAAAACCTGTTCTCAGATGACTTTAGTGGTAGAACTGGGGGAAGACCTGGCTGATACACAGGAAACAATTAGGGAGCATATGAGTGAGTACAGAAAAAAGTGCAAAAGGAAATACACACGATCTTTGACATGCATGTGCCATACCATGCGTGCTGAGTAGTCACAATGGAGAGACACTTTGAGGACTTCATAGAGAATTAAAAAGATATTATTAATAGTATATTAGTATCTACACAAACTATTGCCTGCGAGGAGAGAGACATAGGGTAGATCTTGGAAAATAAAATACTGGCAAATATACTCATATTTTTCTTTTCCCTATTATACATGTGTTTTTGGCAAACAGTGATAACATTAATGTATCATATATATATGTGTATATTAATTTCAGCAAATAGTAAGTTACATTTATGGCATAATAAGAAATCTAGAGTCCAGGGTTGGTGAAATGACTTCACAATATTATCAGTGTCTCAAGATCCTCCTGTCTTTCTGCCCACCCAGGCTTAGCATATGGTTGTCATCTCCACTTGTTTGCCTCACCCTTTCTTTTCTTTTCTTTTTTTTGGGGGGGACGGAGTTTTGCTCTTGTTGCCCAGGCTGGAGTGCAATGGCACGATCTCGGTTTGCTATAACTCTGCCTCCTGGGTTCAAGCAATTCTCCTGCTTCAGCTTCCCGAGTAGCTGGGATTACAGATGTCTGCCACCACGCCCGGCTAATTTTGTATTTTTAGTAGAGACGGGATTTCACCATGTAGGTCAGGCTAGTCTCGAACCCCTGACCTCAGGTGATCTGCCCGCCTCGGCCTCCCAAAGTGATGGCATGAGTCACTGCACCCGGCCTTGCCTCACCCATTCAAGATAACTGCTGGACCTCCAGCCTCATATTTCAGTCCCTCTGGATGTTGTGAGGCTGTGAGGCTCTGTTCAGCTTTCCATTCTGGGGGACTGCAAGCCTAAAGCGCTCAGATGTCAGCCCCTCACAGGAATTGTCTTAGCTCAAAGTCATGCCCATTTTCTGAAATGGCATCATCCAATTAACTGATTGGCATAGAGCTCAGTCTTTTTTGTGCAGCATGGAATAATACTGAAGGGTCATCTTATCTTGAGAGCGCCTTGTAGCTTTGCCTGAACTTGCTGTTCACACTGCATTACCTCTCCTCTTTCGTCCTGTGCCCAATCATACTCTCCTTTCTTTGCTCAAGTTTTGATCCTATGAGAACTCCTAACAAGCTGTCTGCATGCTAATCTCAGTCGTAGTCTGCTGCTTGAGTTACTCAAGCTATGGCACACTTTGAATAGAAACAAGCTGCATATAGTAAGTAAGAAGGGGTGTCCATATCAGGAAAGGCAAATTTTTCTCAGATACCCAGGAAAAAGGTGATGTGTCCAACTTGACAGAATTGTATTTCACAACCACCCTTAACTACAAGTGAGACTGATAGCATACACTTTGGGCTGGATGTGTTGCCTTTTCAAACAGAATATGAGATTACTACTTTTCCCAAAAAATCCCCAGGAGACATCTGCACTGAAGAGAACTGAATTACCTGGCCATCACAAACAGCGAGGAAGACTGCAAAATGCCCTTTTTACCTGGGCATGTTGTCTCCAAAAACAAAAATTGAGATTTTATTATTGAGAAAGAAGGCAAGATTGATGCTTGGATAAATATCAGTATATGTGACACATAAAGTAATGACATTGATAATTAATACTTATGGACATCTCACTATGTATCAGGTATTTTGCTATGCAGAGTTTTATATACTGGGTTATTTAGATTTCTCAGTAATCCTCTTATGAAACCCCCAAGATCTATGGAACTCACAAGTCATTGTTTTCAAGTGTACATTAATACACTACTTATAATATTTTCTTTCTTTGGTAGGTCCCAAATAAGTTACAAAGAACTGTAAATGCCTTGTCATATATCCTTCTCATGATCAACAGTATGAGCTATTATTGCTAACCCCATTTAACAGATGATTAAACTGAGGCATATAAGGTTTAAATTACGTTATGGAGGCCACATAGCTGCCAAGATGAAAAACTGGGATTCAACCCACATGTTTCTGACCCTTCAGCATATTCTTTTCAGAACCGCACTCCTCAAATCTTCTGCTCTGGTGAAGAGATTTCAGCTTTAGGACTACCCATATTTTGTAAGTGACTCAGCACTTTTTGCACTTATATTCTAGGCCTTATGCTTGATGGCATAGAATGGAAATTTTACTTGTTATCCTTGAAGAGTATATTCCAGTGGGAATAAACAGAAATGCAACGGCCACAGAGGATACAAGGTGATTGTTGCTGTAATAGCAGTATGTAAAGTTTCTGGGGAAGGGAGGAACAATTAAGTCAGTTTAAGAATGTGAGTAACTTGGAGCTTGGAATCAATTAACTTTAGGGCATTAATCAGATGATGTCTTCAGATCCCTTTAATTATGTCACAACTCCTTTTTGGGTTCTGATGACCATTCATTTTGGATACAGTGAGATAATGTTAATATGAGTAGAATTCCTATGTTATTTTGGCTATGTAATAAATGGCATTTATTTTGCTCGTGAGCCTGCAATTTCAGTAAGGCTCGGTGCTGGAATGTGTCTGTGCTCAACTTAGTATCAACTAGGGGCTGGAATTGTCCAAAGACGTGCTCATCCACACTTCTGGTGTCTGGTGCTAGTTCTTGGCTGAAACTTTAGCTCGGGTTTCCAGGGTCTAATGTGGGGCTTCCACAACACAGTGGCTGGGTTCCAAAGTAGTATGTCAGCGAGAGAGAGCTAGGTCCACAATATGACCTAGCCTCGGAAGTTACATAGCATCATTTATATCATGCTCTATATTGGACAGAGCAGTAACATGCACCTGAGAAAATTCAAGAGAAAGAAACAGCTATCCTGATCCTTGGTTGGAGGAGAGCCAGTCACATTGTAGGAAAATCATGTGGAGTGAAACACACACACACACACACACACACACACACACACAGGGGAAGCTATCTTCTGAAAATGCAAAGGTCCACAAAGTAATCATGTGAATGTAGCCAGGATTATGGAAGAGGCTGTTTATTTAAAGATTCAGTATTTGTCCCTACTGCCTACAGGTCCGTTCCATAGCGACTAAATGAAATAGTGTCTGTGTCTTAGTTTCTTCACCTGAGACATGTCTTATTTTGGTAGAGTGCACATGTTTGTCCATTTGGGTTTAGGACTGCTATAATAAAATACCTTAGGCTGGGTAATTTACAAACAACAGAAATGCATTGCTCACCATTATGGGAGCGTAGAAGTCCGAGATTGAGGCACCAGCAGACTTGGTGTCTGGTGAGGGCTCCTTCTCTGTTTGAAAGGTGATGCCTTCTCACTGAACTTTCCTATGGGAAAAGGATGGAATGGCTTCCTCCAGCCTCTTTTATAAAGGCACTAATCCCATTTAGGAGAGTGGAGTCCTCATGACCTAATCACCTCCCAAAGACCCTCTATAATTCCTTCCTAGCCTGATGTTTTCAAACCATGTTCAGAAGCAATATTGAAGTTCCATATAGTTCATTCAGTAATATTGATTGGGTAGCATCATATGTCAAACACTAGAATAGGATTTGAGAATAAAAATAATTTTTAAAAAATGCATGGCCCTCTTTCCTCAAAGATCTCAATCTGCATTTGGAACACACACACACACACACACACACACACTATTAGAAAATAACCCAGAAGGGAGGTGACAGAATATACTTACCACATTATAGAAACACAGAAAGATGGCCGGGTGTGGTGGGTCATGCCTGTAATCCTAGCGCTTTGGGAAGCCGAGGCGGGCGGATCACAAGGTCAGGAGATTGAGACTATCCTGGCCAACATGGTGAAACCCTGTCTCTACTAAAAATACAATTAGCCGGGCATGGTGTGGCGGGCGCCTGTAGTCCCAGCTACTCGGGAGGCTGAGGCAGGAGAATGGCGTGAACCGGGGAGGCGGAGCTTGCAGTGAGCCACGATCGTGCCACTGTGCTCCAGCCTAGGCGACAAAGCGAGACTGTGTCTCAAAAAAAGAAAAAAAAAAAAGACACACAGAAAGATGTGTTCATGGACACAGGGAGGAGAACATCACACACTGGAGCCTGTTGGGGGTGGGGGGTTAGGGGAGGGTTAGCATTAGGAGAAATACCTAATGTAGATGACAGGTTGATGGGTGCAGCAAACCACCATGGCATGTGTTTACCTATGTAACAAACCTGCACGTTCTGCGCAAGTATTTCAGAACTTAAAGTATTAAAAAAAAAAAAAAAGGAAAATAAACACAGAAAGATAGAACACTTAACCCTTCCTGAAGGAGGTGAACTTTCCTGGAAGACGTGAACCCTAAAGGTTGCATAAACTTTAGGCAAAAAAAAAAAGAGTACATGTTTGGTGTGGGAGATGGTAGTGAGGCATTCCTAATATTACCAAAAGCAAGAAGGCTTTCCTAATATTACCATAAGCATGGCCACTTTCCTGTAGACAGGGGCAGATATGAGCCATGGCTACAAGGGTTGTCAGGGTCAGAGCATAATGAAACCTGCTCACGGGCTGTATTGTTGAAATCCCTAGGTGGAAACATTAAGGTAGGAGGCAAGTTACAGTCATGAGCATTTTTCATTGTGGGTAATCATAATTTTTGAGGATTCCACATTTTAATAATTCCCCACAACGCAATTCCTGCCTTTACAATGTACAATATACATATATCTTTTCTTATTGTTAAGGAATTTATTTATGATTTAGCCTCACCAGTCAAACTCTGAGAAATTTGATTTTGGATATTAATTCCATGAGAAAATAAGCAGGGCATGCAGTATTCACTTTCGTGATGTGGGAGATTGAAGAGGCTGTGGGATTCTGTGATTGGGAGTGGGAGAAGCAGCTTTCTGATCGCAGAAGGGGTAGCATGATGTGCGGTTCTGTTAGTTTCTCTTGGAAGTTTAGCTAAGAGCCTATTTACCTCATGGTCTTCCAAAAATTCTCTTCCATGTGTTAGTTTTCATCTTGAATGAATTCTGTTCTTTGTAACCAAACACTCTGGCAGATGCTTAACCCTACGCCTCGCTTCCTCATATACAAATTATATGATTTATAAGAGTACTTATCATAGAAATAATGTAAGATATTAACAAAATAATTCATTAGCTGTAAGACAACCAAATTCTTTTACACCACAACTAGGCTTTTCAGTGGGAAATATACCTAATTTTTTTTATTTATAACTGATTTTCTCTCTGTCCGAATCCCCAAATCTGAGTGTATAATTTTATATGAATCTTTAAATGGCCTATTTAGCAAATAAACTTTTGTTTGGCTCAGATCACTCCATCTCTTAATTAACCTCAGCCTCTTCCGGCTTCTTGCTCTAACATTTTATACAGGTTTAGAGAGTGGGAACGTGTGTGTACTTGACAAATTGAGCAAAGAAGTAGCTGAACTCTTCTTGGTTGTGTGCCAGCCAACATCTGACAGCCTTAGGCTAATGGCCTCTGACTATTGTATAATCTTCTGGAACCTGATGCAGAAGTCTTCTGCCAGTGACTTCTTGAACTTGACTTGGGCGGCCTTCCCAATGGCACTCTATGGATGTCATAACCTGCTTGATACCCTGCTGGCTGCAGACCCTTCCTTCTCTTGCCATGTTCTTTAGCCTGACAGGCGGTTGGCATATTTTACTACAGCCTCTTTGCTTGGGTTATCCTGCTTGCCTTTTAATAGTTCCATTATATGAGAATTGGAGTCTGCCTGGAAAATTTATACCTCCCAGTATTGTTAATGCCTGGCTGAGGCACTTTTGAAGTGGTGGTACCAGCTTGGTGTGGGGAAGCTTATCAGGTGGCTTCTATCAGAGCCACGTTTAAGGCAGTGGGCACAAAACATTTTTTTTTCTTTCCCAGTGGGCTTAGCCACATGACTTTCTTGGCCAAAGGTATGTGGGTGGAAGTAACAGTGCCAATCTGAAGCTGCAGATTTGAGTCCTACCACATTTCCATTTGCCTTTTTGAGTTCCCATGCATGCTCATAAGTTATTTGCTATCATTGTTAAATTGTATTATGCTAGGCAATGGGATGGCCATATGGGGATTTTAAATAATCCTGTGGTAGTTTAGTAAGCTGTGGATTGGAGTGGTGTTAGCTTTAAAATGGAGATGGTCTTATCTGATGTGGGTAAGACAGGAGAAGGTGGTGCTCATCTGGGGGTGCACCTCTCCTTTTTCCCTGGTCCTTCCGCACCATGGGTGAAAGACCGCTATGATTTTGTATGGTGTTAGACACATGTTTCCAGATGGTTATATGGAGAGATTTTGAAGACTGATTATGTAATTCAGGTTTGTGAAATGACCCTATGGCCTTTCTAGCCACTTTTCTCTGTTTGTTTTTATAAATTCAATTTTATTTACCTACTATGAAATAGAGACAATTTAAGGTTATAAAATAATCAAGGAAACAAGTAGGATGGCAGTGGAAAATGTGCTGAGTCTTGGAAAGTTACTAAATACTAAAACAAAGTTGATTTTTTACATTATAAAGTTAAATTATATTTATTTTGGGCAGAGTTTTGAACTGCTTTGATAAATGATAAGAGCTTACTCTATATGCTACTGACTTGGCTAAATTCTGAATCCCAAATCCTGAAATTACCATACAGTGGAGTCATATATTTAGGTGGGTCTCTAAAGCAGTGACTTTTTAAGATAACTGAAGAGTTATATTTATTACCAGTAATGTTCCCTTTATTTATATCCTAACTTTTACAGCCTAATATTCTCATGTAATTTGTGTGTGTGTTATATTTCCTCTAACATCTCTCTTTAACACTCTGTCAATGAACGTAAAGAGGGAGAGTTCTAGGAAAAATTGAAATAGCAAAACAAGCATTTATTGAATGCCTACTATATGCCAGATGCTAAGATAGATCATTTCCTTTTAGCCACACAACCACACATATGTATAGGTAACAATATTACCCCATTTTTAAATTGAGGAAACTGAATCTCAGAGGTAACTTACCCACAACCACAGATGAGTTGGTGGGTGAGATATGATTGGACTCCAGTTCATGCAAGCAATATTTACTGTGTGCCTTTTAAAACTGCAGTCTCCAGATCCCTCCACTAATTTCATGGATTCCTTCTTCTTCCCAAATGAATGAAAAATATATTATTGCTCAGTGGATCCCAGGCTTCTGTGTAAAGAAGAACCACCTTTAGGCATCTTGTTCAAAGATTTCATTTCCCAGATTTTACATAAAGAGACTTAGGCTCCTTAATCCTTCCTCTGCATGTCCAGAATCTGCATTTTTAAACATCCCATAAGGGGCCATACATGCACTTTTGGAGAGACGCAACTACAGAGTTTAGGACAGAGTACACATTCAGAAATATTTGCTGAATGAATGAACAAATGGGCAAACAACTTATCTAATATGTAATCTCTATCAAATAAACCACAGTTGTCAAAACACCCAGAATCTGAATTTCAGCTTGAGCTCATTTCACATACCTCGCTAAATTAAGGAGGTGGGGAGCTCTCAGCAGGTGAAATAGGTGTAACTGCCAACCACATCACTGATTCTGTTGATTCCATCCCATAGCCCTATCCTGGGGCTTAACCCGTCCTGTTCCTTAGGGGTCCTATGTGTTCCTGAGCCCTTCACGCATCATGCATCCTTTCCATGATTTCCACTCAAACATTCCTCCTTACAGAGCCCTTAATTGATTCTTCCTTAACAACTTTTATCATTTTATAATTACTCTGCCTTATTTGATTCCTGTCATCATATTTACTACTTTTTGAATGAACAAACTGTGGTTTTATACCTTATCAGTCTCTCTCTAGAATGAGGGCTTCACAAAGTCAAGTAGCTCTCTCTTACTTTAAATCTAAAGAGACTAATTCAGTGTCTGGTATCTGGCAGGGCTTCTGTGAATAACTGGTAAGTGAATGGATCAACATGTTTGAATCAAGGAACTCTATGCATTTATACTATATCAGGACACATAGGAGAAAAGTTAACAAACAACTGATTAGCTGTCATTCTGACTATCTTATGAGGCTCAAGTCTTCTGTGAATTTAGTGTGAACTTTTTTCATCATTTTTCAAATGTCTTCTCAAAATAGACCCTATTACATACCAGAGATCCAAGTAATGCTGTTACCATAGTTTGGGAATCAGTTTTGAAATCTAGTTTTCTCCCGACAATGTCAACTTCACCAGTGGTAAATGTCAGCTGGGGGAGCAGCTGAATAAAGAAAATGAGAGATTGAACAGGGTTCAGCTCAAATCTTCCGTTATTCCAGGTGTCTAATAGCTGTCTCTTTGTTTATATAAATCTAAACAGATAGTGTGTGATGATAGTTTTAGGGAAGGCTCCCAGACATGGAGAAACAGGCTGTCAACATGATGAAACAGGCAGTAGACTAATTTTGGGGAAAAAAAAGTAAAATAAAATGCTATATTATGAAGTAAATTCTTTGCAATCTTTTGAGCAGCTAATACCAGGAAAGAGAAAAAATAAAAGCAGACAACTCACAAGCGTCACAGTATTTGCAAAAGAAAATTTTCTTTAATTTATGTCACTTACATAACTACAGGTATAGTAAAGATTTAATGTATCTTTGAAGTGTTTAAATGCCCACAACAGCAATGTAACAGCTGCCGTTAGAGATTTGTCTCCAACATCAGACTAGAAGGTACATTGTCACTGCAGAAGAGCACAGTGACAGTAGTATTGTTCTTTCTCTTTTCTTTCTTTTCATCCTTGGTTTCATTCTCTTCTTCTTCTCCCTTCTCTTCCCTTCCCTTCCCTTCATTTCCCTTCCCTTCCCTTCCCTTCGTTTCCCTTCCCTTCCCTTCCCTTCCCTTCCCTCCTCCTTTCCCTCCTCCTTTCCTCCTTTCCTCCCTTCCTTCCTTCCTTCCTCCCTCCCTCCCTCCCTGTGTCCCATCTTTTCTTAAAAAAGACTACGTTATTTGGGATGCTGAACTTCCACTACCTTACTACTATCTTAACATAGCCAGCAAAACTGTCTGGGTGTTAAAATGCCACACTGAAGACATATGGAGAAGAGGGCATTGCCTTCAAGCCAGCAACAATTAATTCCTTAATTAGTTTGAGTGTAGCTTTCCATTGGTCTGCTATATTTCATAAAACTGCACTGTTTAAGATGATAAGCAAGGTGCTCATCAGCACTTTTGGAAAGAGGAAGAAACCAACCATATGCAGATCAGTTTGAAAATGATGAAAAATTTTTATCCCGTCTTCTTCCTCTGCGTTGACCTCATTAGAGTGGGAAAAATGAAGTGGAAAACTCATTAGACTGTGAAGAAATGAGGTCTGGGTTTTCTTCTGTTTTGTGACCTTGAAGAACTTAGTAAACTTTTGGGGCCTCAGTTGTATAATTTGTAAAATAATAGATGCTTGGGATTCCAGCACATAAGAATGTTCTCCTTTGAAAAATGATTTATTTCTGGTCCTTTGATAGATATGGTTAACAAAAGCAGTAATAATTGAACTTTATATGCCAACCACAATTCTATGCATTTACCATCTATCAATACTCTTACTTACTTCTCATAACACACTTGGTTAGACATATGCTAATATTGCCATCATTTTCTAGCTGAGAAAATGTGAGGATTAAAGAGGTTAAGTAATCCACCCAAGATTTCTTAATTCTGGCCTGCTCCCATATTTGAACCACGGTAGTCTAGAAATAAATATCATCCTATCACTTTTCAAGGAGTTGAGTTTCTATAACCTCAAATTTGGTATCAGTTTTAAGCTTCTCCACTTAACAACTGTTTGAGTCTGAGTAAGTTACTGGTTGTGCCTCAGTTTCTTCTTCTGTAAAAGAGATTAGCACAGTGCTTTCCTCAAGGCTGTTTGGAGGAATTCAATTATATTATTATATTAGTCAGGACAGGCTGGGTTATGCTTCAGTAACAATTGAGTGTTCAAACATTAGTGGTTTAAGACAACAAAGATTTATTTGTCACTATGTCTCATGCTTAATGCAGTTGGCAGAGCTTCTGCCCCATATAATAACTCATAGACTTGGGCTGATTAAGGCTCTCACAGCTGAAGAGTCCCCTGCACGTAGGGGAAAAAGAAAGCGACTGGAGAGCTGCCTATATTCACTGTCTAGTCTGATGTGACCCACATCACAGCTGTTGGCTAGAACTAGTCATGTGGCTTTGCCCAACTGTCATCAAGTTAGCAGGTGCAGGGGAACAAATAAGAGAGTGGGCGGTCATTGCTCTCTGTGCCAAAAATGTGAAGGTCTTTCATAAGATTCCTGATGTGTGGCCACCACTCAGTAAGTGGTTATTACTGCCATTATCAGACTAATCATAATAAAAGCATGAGTGAGATAGTGTTACCTATTGTTAGGCATTGCAAAATGATGTTGAAATTTTAAGCATTCAATACCATGACTTTTTAAGAGGTGTTGAAATGTAGAGGTTAACAGAAATGCCAGATGATGGCTTTTTTGAACCCTAAAGATAAAGTATTAATTCTTCCTAAGTCATGGGTCAATTTGGAATCATTGCATACATGGTTAATTCACTATTGTTTAGCTTTTCTTCCTGAGCTTTTTCTATCTGTGTTACACTCACCTGTCCATAAACAACAAAAAGTTGGGTATTGTCAAAGGAACAACTTGCTCATCCCATTGACTGATTGAACATAAATTATCTTCATCCTTTTATGCCTCATCAGCTCATTTATAAGGTATTGCCCTTTATTATGACAGATTTTATGATATTTTGTGATGACCAGCCATGAGGAGAAAAAGGTTTAATGCACTGACATCTAATTTTATTTTCTCTGGTACCTATTCATTTTTAGAAGCATTTGACTTTGTGCCAGTTTAAGCAAGAAGCTTTAAAAAGGAGATGATGACAGGGTTGGGAATTAAACCTTTAAATCAGAACAGGATTGGAAAGACAAATCACAAAGATATTTCAGTCATTTAGCTTCCCTCCTAGCATGTTAATAAGTGGTACTCACAAAATTAAAAAAAGCACCACACTAGCCTGTTCTCTGTAAAACGTAGGTGTAGTATGTGCCATTTCTAGGCTAGACAATGAATTATTACCACCAACCCAAACTAAGGGGAGGGTGAAAACATACACTGAGCACTTAATATATCCAAATCCCATAATTGATATTTTATTTACATTATCTCACTTTACCTTCAATAAATACTGCAAAATTGTTATAATTTTTTAGTATTAAAATGTGAAAAATAAACTTACAGTTAGAATGAACAAGTTCTGTGGATCTGTTGTTCAGCATGGTAACGCTAGTTAATGATAATATCTTGTAAACTTAAAAATTGCTGACACAGTAGATCTTTAATGTTCTCACCACAAAAAAGATAAGTATGTGAGGTGGTAGATATATTAATTCATTTGAATTAATTTTTTCAAACTGCTTACATACATCAAAGCATCACATTGTACACCATAAATATAAATCATTTGGCTGGGCGCAGTGGCTCACACCTGTAATCCCAGCACTTTGGGAGGCCAAGGTGGATGAATCACCTGAGGTCAGGAGTTCGAAACTAGCCTGGCCAACATGGTGAAACCCTGTCTCTACTAAAAATACAAAAAAATTAGCTGGGTGTGTTGGTACATGCCCGTAATCCCAGCTACCCAGGAGGCTGAGGCAGGAGAATTGCTTGAACCTGAGAGGCGGAGGTTGCAGTGAGCCGAGATTGTACCACTGCACTCCAGCCTGGGCAACAGAGTGAGAATCTCTCAGAAAAAATATATGTATATATATATATATATATATATTTGTGTATATATATGTGTATATATATGTATGTGTGCGTGTATATATATATATATATATAAAGGTATACATATATAAAGGTACATATATAAAGGTATATATATAAAGATATATATAAAGGTATATATATAAAGATATGTATATAAAGGTATATATAAAGATATATATATAAAGGTATATATATATATACACACACACACACACACACACACACACAGTATTTTGTCAATTACATCTTAAAGCTTGGAGATTTTTTGAATGTATAAAATAGAAACTGGAAGAAGAAGGAGGTAAATTTAAGCTTGCTTCACACTTTGGCTTTCTTTTTACAAAGCAAAATACCTGTTTGCTTGTCCTTTGCACCTGCAGTTTCCTCCAGTTGAATGGTGTTTTCCCAGATTTTTGCATGGCTATCTTCATATTATCATTTGTCTCTACAAAAATTTCTTGGGGTTAAGGAGGAATCTTCCCTATGGAAAGTTTCTTCCAACTCCCAACCCTTGATTCTCTCCCGCATCATCCTGAATTTGTTATGTTTGTACACATTTCATAAGAAAGTAGTTCACTGTTTATATGCTCATTGCTTATTTTGTCTTTCTTATTATGCCAAGTTTATCAGGGCAAGGACCTTGTATATCTTATTTGTGACCTTATCTCCAGTGCTTAGAAGAATCTCTGGCAAAGAGTAATTGCTCAGTGAGCACTTTTTAAGGTTTATCAGTATAGTTTTTGGCCAGAGACACTGAAACTCGAAAAGGAGAAGTCATTTGCTCAAGATCGCGTATGACGAAAATGGCAGAGCTGGGTCTAAAACCCAGGCAGTAGCTCTAATAGGTGACAGAGAGAGCAATTACCTTTTTGCCACTTACTCTTCGAAGTGCTTCAGATGTATTAACTCATTAATTCCCACTACAATGCAATTCATTTTCATTCGCATGTTACAGATGAGGAAAATAAAACAGAAAGTTTCAATAACTTGCCCAAAGTATCTTACTTCATTGTCCACCACCCCTTCTCTACACTGTACCGTCTCCCAAGCATAGCTTTTAGAATATTATTCATTCTTTTATTTAATAAAAAGTGAGAATGTTCTTTAGCCTAATATTCTCTGCTCAGGTAAGGGAGAGGGGAACTGAAATATAAGTTTTCCAATCATCTGCACAGGCTTTATTTACTAACACAGTGAATTGTAGTCTGCTTACGTACAGTCACTCAATGAATATTTGTTAATGAATGAATGAATGATTGAAATGACATATATTCAAAAGGAACAGACATTTATTTCAGGATCACTGAAAGTAATTGATTGATGTGTTAATCGTTTTACATTGTGTAATTTAACCTTACCCAAGACTTCTTATAGCTTGGAAGTTATTATCCTTCCTTTACAGAGGAGGAACTTGAGTATCCACAAAATGTGATGTGTCATTATGCTTGTTTACATTCCAATTACCTGTGAGGGTTGAATTGATATCTGAATATGTGAGGTTGTAAAGGAGTCAGACAAGTATCCATCCAAGTAATAGTTCTGCCACTCAAGTTAGTACCTGTGGGAATTTGCAGATTTCACTTTACCTCTGAGCTTCCATTTACTCATCTCTAAAATGGAAATACTAATAGTGCCTACCTAATGGCAAAGATTTAGTAAATTTTTAAATGTAAATTTCTTAACACAGTGCCAACACATAGTGAAAAAACTTATGGGTGTTGGATTTCCTCATCTTGAGGCAAGACCAGTGTCAGATAAAGAACAAACTTTATTCTTCACACTCTGTGATCTCAAGCCTGTCACTCACTCTCATATCATTGAAGTGGTTTGGGGATCAGCAAGGTCCTCGGCATATCACTGTGTCCATCTGCTAGTGGGAGAGGGGGCTCTCCAGATACCCATTGGCTGCAGGGAGGGAGGCCCAACCTCTAAGAAAGCAAGATCCAGATTTTAATTCTGGTTCTTCTGCTTGTTCATTGTGTGACCTTTGGGAAGTTACTTAACTCCTCTAAGTTTCAGTAGTCTTCAAATCTGTAAAATGGGGCTAATGCCTATATAATGTGGTTGTTATGACAATGCTATGAGATAATATATGTATAACAGAGTGATACAGTTAAGCTTTGTGTCGCCACTCAATCTCATCTTGAATTATAATCCCCATAATCCACCTGTGTCAAGGGAGTGACCAGGTGGAGGTAATTGAATCATGGTGGTGGTTTCCCCCATGCTGTTCTCATGACAGTGAGTGAGTTCTCACAACACCTGATGGTTTTATAAGGGGTCTTCCCCTTTTGCTTGGCACTTCTCTTTCCTGCCGCCTTGTGAAGGGGTTGCCTTGCTTCCCCTTCAGCATTCACCATGATTGTCAGTTTTCTGAGTTCTCCCCATCCATGCTGAACTGTGAAGTCAATTAAACCTCTTTCCTTCATAAATTACCCAGTCTCAGGCAGTTCTTCATAGCAGTATGAAAATGGACTAATACACATAGGCTGCCTCAAAGGCATTGCTAAAAAATGCTAACCAATAGTATTGATGTCTTTTAAATAAAAATGCCTAACTGGAAGCAGCAGTTGTACCTCTCTCATTGACCTTCAACTAGGTTTACTTGCCCCCTTATTTGCCTATTTTCTGTTCCCAAATCTGTCAGTTCAAGGCAAAACCATGACCTCACCCTAACAATTGCATTCTGGGCATGTTAGTTATATAATCACATTGCCCTGTCACGCTGGCATCTTTAATCAT
This sequence comes from Symphalangus syndactylus, assembly GCF_028878055.3. Taxonomy (NCBI): domain Eukaryota; kingdom Metazoa; phylum Chordata; class Mammalia; order Primates; family Hylobatidae; genus Symphalangus; species Symphalangus syndactylus. The sequence goes on along the minus strand of NC_072446.2, from coordinate 17,358,530 downwards.
TTTAAAGGTAGTCTTGACTTGGCCATGTTCTTGTTTAACTACTTTAAGCAAATTAATTAGCTTTGTGGGGCCCCCGATGCTGTTAATTCATGGTCTATAAAACCTCAGACCTAATTGAACTTTTTAATATTGTGTCTTTACTACCTGATATAAGTGTCTTTTAAATTATTAGAATTCCTACAGTTAATGCCTTATTAAATAGCTACATATATATGGAAGTATGAAAAATTTCGAAGATTGCAAAGTAATCAAAACCCAGATTAAATCAAGGATGATTTTATATCTCTTTTTTTTTTTTTTTTTTTTTTTTTTTTTTGCTAAATATAACAAAGTATATATTTTTTTTTTATTATACTTTAGGGTTTTAGGGTACATGTGCACAATGTGCAGGTTTGTTACATATGTATCCATGTGCCATGTTGATTTCCTGCACCCATTAACTCGTCATTTAGCATTAGGTGTATCTCCTAATGCTGTCCCTCCCCCCTCCCCCCACCCCACAACAGTCCCCGGAGCGTGATGTTCCCCTTCCTGTGTCCATGAGTTCTCATTGTTCAATTCCCACCTATGAGTGAGAACATGCGGTGTTTGGTTTTTTGTCCCTGCGATAGTTTACTGAGAACCATTAAAATCCTACAAGAAAACCTAGGCAATACCATTCAGGACATAGGCGTGGGCAAGGACTTCATGTCTAAAACACCAAAAGCAATGGCAACAAAAGCCAAAATCGACAAATGGGATCTCATTAAACTAAAGAGCTTCTGCACAGCAAAAGAAACTATCATCAGAGTGAACAGGCAACCTACAGAATGGGAGAAAATTTTTGCAACCTACTCATCTGACAAAGGGCTAATATCCAGAATCTACAATGAACTCAAACAAATTTACAAGAAAAAAACAAACAACCCCATCAAAAAGTGGGCAGAGGACATGAACAGACACTTCTCAAAAGAAGACATTTATGCAGCCAAAAAACACATGAAGAAATGCTCCTCATCACTGGCCATCAGAGAAATGCAAATCAAAACCACAGTGAGATACCATCTCACACCAGTTAGAATGGCCATCATTAAAAAATCAGGATTTTATATCTCTTTTATTATATGTTTAAAAATTACCAAGAAGTTTGAGTATGTAATGAGAAGTAGTAGGAATGCCTTATATTTCTAGCTGGCAAAGAATACATGTCGTATTAGGTATCTGAGAGTTTATCAGTTAATTTCCATTAACTAAAGTATATGAACAATGAAATACTATCTTAAAACTACAATAAAATGTCATTTCAAAACTTGTAAGATAACTGAAATCAAAGGGACAGATAATGACAAGAAGTCTTGGCAAGGATGTGGAGAAATTGGTACCCTAATACACAGCTGGTGGGAATGCTAAGTGGTGTGTCACTGTGGAAAACACTCTGGTAGTTCTCAGCCATTCCATTCATAGGTATATAGTCAAGAGAAGTGAAAATATACATTAACATAGAAATGTGTACACAAGTGTGCACAGCAGCATTATTCAAAATAGCCAAAAGTAGAAAGAACCCAAATCTCTGTCAACTGATGAATGGATGACTACAATGTGCTAGGTCCATATAATGGAATATTATTTGGCAATAAAAAGGAATGAAGTATGCATGCAGACTACACATGAATAAACTTTGAAAATATTATGCTATGTAAAAGTACCCAGTCACAAAAGACTGCATATTGTATGATTTTATTTATATGCAGTGTCTAGAATAAGCAAACTTTTAGAGACAGAAAGTAGAGTAATATTTGCCTAGGTCTGTAAAAGAAGGCAGAAGGGAGAAAGGTTACTAATCAGCATAGAGTTTCTTTTTGGGGTAACAAAAATATTTCTAAAATTAGATTTTGATAATGGTTGCACAGTTTTGTAAATACAGTCAACCCTCTGTATTTGTATTCCGTGTCTGTGAATTCAACCAAGGACTGAAAACATTCAGAAAAAAAGGGATGGCTGCATCTTTACTAAACATCTATAGCCATTTTTCTTTGTCATTATTCCCTAAACAATACAGTATAACAACCATTTACATGCATTTACACTGTATTAGATATTACAAGATGTAGAGATGATTTTAAGTGTATGTCAGAATGTGCGTAGGTTATATGCAAATACTACACCATTTTATACAAGACAATTGAGCATCCGTAGATTTGGGGATCCACAAGAGTTCCTGGAACCAATTCCCCATGGATACTGAGGGACAATTGTACACTAAAATCTGCTGAATACTTTATGTGGACAAAATATAAGGTATGTGAATTATATCTCAATGAAGCTGCTTTGAATTTTTCTAAAGAACCAAATTATACAAAAATAATAATCAAAGAAAAGGTATTTGGGAGCCAACTTAATATGCTACAGGTGGAAAAATTTGAGTGTCAATATGGATAATAAATGCAATAAATTTAAATATGTTAAAAACCCATGAATTCGTAATGATACTTTAAAACTCTCATTGCTTTGCTTTACAGAATATTAGGAAGCCGACTTAATTTTCTAAAAATATGTAAGTTAATGGCAAAATCAAGCATTTAACCTGCCTCTTCTATTCAAACAGCAACTTAGAGTAACCCTGTAATCTATAAGAAAAAAAATCCCTTTTTAGGCACATTCAGCTGATAAGGAGGAACTATAGAATTATTATATTAACATTTTATAAGTCATTAAAAATAATGAATCTAGGTATTGGTCATAAATGGCCGCTAATATATTAAAAGGAGGCCAGGCATGGTGGCTCACGCCTGTAATGCCAGCAGTTTGGGAGGCCGAGGTGGGCAGATTGCTCAAGCCCAGTGTTTTGAGATCAGCCTGGGCAACATGGTGAAACTCCCTATCTACAAAAAGTACAAAAAATTAGCCAGACATGGTGGTACATATCTTTAGTACCAGCTACTTGGGAGTCTGAGGTGGTAGGATCCCCTAAGCCAGGGGAGTTTGAGGCTGCAGTGAGCATAGATCACTCCTCTGCACTCCAGCCTGTTTCTTTGACCCTGTCTCAATAAATAATAAATAAAAAAGATTTCACTACTAATTAGGTGCCTCCTGATGAAATTATGCAATGATACCTGTACATTTATTATTTATTTTTGCCCAAAAAAATCAAACCTCTGACCAGAGTTACATTCAAAGACATCATGGGGAAGCAGAGAGTGAAATCCGGTATGTGGGGACTGTACTGGATAAACAGCCCAGTTTCATTAACAAAATTAATGCAAAGAAGAAGAATGAAGAAGCAATTCTTGATTTAAAGAAATTTAAGGGACATATTGAAATGTAACATATGGGTTCAGTGGATTTAGACTAGAACCAACCAACTATAAATAAATAAATTTCCAGTGTTGATAGTCAAATTATATATATAATATTTATATATAATATAAATATTATATATATTATTTTATATAATATAAATATTATATATATTATTTTATATAATATAAATTTTTTTTTTTTTTTTTTTTTTTGAGACAGAGTCTCGCTCTGTTGCCCGGGCTGGAGTGCAGTGGCGCAATCTCGGCTCACTGCAAGCTCCGCCTCCCGGGTTCACGCCATTCTCCTGCCTCAGCCTCCAAGTAGCTGGGACTACAGGCGCCCGCCACCGCGCCCGGCTAATTTTTTGTATTTTTTAGTAGAGACAGGGTTTCACCGTGGTCTCGATCTCCTGACCTCGTGATCCGCCCCCCTCGGCCTCCCAAAGTGCTAGGATTACAAGCGTGAGCCACCGCGCCCAGCCTATAATATAAATATTATGTATAATATTTATATTATATATAAATATATAATATATGTTATATACTATATAAATTTTATATATATATATATATATATATACACACACAAATTTGTGAATCAATCTGGTTTCAGCACAGCAGGATTTTATTTTCCAGATAATGTCTTTGAGAATGCATGCTTCGCTTCATCTTTCTCTTCTGCCTCAGTATCTTGCAGACTCTTTCTCCTCATGGAGGAAAAGATGGTCTCTGTATTTCTGGACTTTCACTATTCTTTCTGCTCAAAATCCCAGGAAAATCCCACTTCCCTCTCTCCCCCAGCGTGGCATGCACTTACTGACTTGCTTCCAAGAGCAGAGTATGGAAAGCAGGCTCAGAAGGGTGAGGCACTGACATTACAGTGCACCAACCTGGCAAAACTGCTTCATTCATATGCAGTGCATTATACTAACATCCTATAGAATAAGTCATAGTGATAGTATGTACCCTTGATATGATGTGTTGAGAAGGGCACTTCCCTTCTGTGGCGTTCTTCCCACAAACCCATAACTCAGTCTAAGCAAAACAACATCAGACAAACCCAAATTGAAGGATATTTTAATAAATACCTGACCAATAATGCTCAAAATTATTTAAGACACGAAAAGCAAGGAAAATATGTGAAACTCACAGACAAAAAAAGCCTAAGGAGACATAAGATGCCTAAATGTAATATGAAATCCTGAGGAGGAGAAGATCTTAGAACAGAAAAAGAATACTAGTGGCAATACTAGTGAAAATCAAATAAAGCACGGAGTTCAGTTATTTAAAAACAGATAAACAATAACCAAAAATGCAAGGATTCCCAGGGGCTGTGTTTAATCACAGGTTCAGGCTTGACAAAAAAGCGGCACCAAACCAAACCAACAAACCCAAGACACAAAAGCAAGTTTGTGCTCATGATATGGTTGATGTAATGGCTAGTTTGAGTCATAGAAGAACTCTGTGGTGGGTTGTTGGAGCCCTTTAACAAATAATCACCTGTAGAAGAAGGCTTCCTTCACCAAAAGAAATGAGGAGCAAACAAATCATAGCTCTCCACCATGGGCAAGGGAGCTACATGCTTCTGGGCAATGTCGGGGCACAGAGCAGCAGAACTCCGGCATGTGTCATACCAAATGTTCTCTAAATCTATTTAGGTTGGTGCAAAAGTAATGGTGTTTTTTGTGTGTATGTGTGTGCCATTAAAGGTCATGACAAAAACCACAGATGCTTTTGCACCAACCTAATAGCAATTTTGAGAAAGATGCCTCCCTTTAATTTCTTTATTTCTTTAATCCTTCAAAACAAGGTGTTATGCTCACAACTTAATCAATGATTTACTGTTTCTACATCATTCCACCTTTTCCTGCATACTGGAAAGTATTTTTAGAGACTCAGAGAAGTTCATTTTTGAATTGACTGCGTTATCGGACCAAATCCTCAGAATCCTTCAGACAGCTTCCTGGAATGTCCTCATTACTATAGCGTTTAACAGTGAGCCAGTTTCTTAGCTGTTGAGTCCTATACGTTTAAAGGAATTGAAACCATGAAGGCTCAGGGAACTTCAGCTTAATCTGAACAAACTGGAATTGCTGGATATCACTGGCTACCTCTGTCTGTATGAAAGCATAGTCTGTAGATCTAATAAAGTACTTTGGAGATTGGTTTTAATATAAATTTTAACTATTATACATGTGTCAAGAAGAAAGGAACTATTCAAAGATAAGTGTTTCTAGTCTTTCTTTCTTCTTTCTCTTCCCAGAAAGTCCCCTTTGTTACCATGAGTTGACCACCTTTTTAAGGCTGGCAAGAGAAATCAAGACAGAGGTAGTGCTGGTGACATGAGGAAGAGGGTGAGTGTCTCACTAGAAGAAAAATCATAAAGCTACATCCTGAGAAAAAACAAAGGTCTTGATGGCAGACCAGGTAACAGAGAGGCATTTCGGAGTTCAGAATATTCACAAAATAATTCACATTCTTGTAAAATACAAGCCCTGTGAGGGCAGAGACTGTGACTGTCTCACTGACTATTTTGCCATAGCACCAAGTGCAAGGCTTGGAACACACTGATAAATAAATCATAAATAAAGACAGCAAAACAAAAACAAAAGCTAAATAATAACTGCTGAATTACTTGAAACTTTTGGAAAAGAAACACCCGAAGGAATTTCTAGGAAGTTTTGCAGTGATATGGTGACAAAATTCACTCTTTTGGTTCCTCTGCAAGAAAGTACAATGAGCAACTGAGGCTGTTGAAGCCAAATCTGTAGTTCTTCTTGGTGTATGTGTACATGTCTGTGTGCATGTCTGCATTAAGGAGACCAAGCAGTTACAGATGTATTCATTTATAACACTCATAAACACACACTATTACTCTCATCCCTATGCTCCATATTTACATTATAATTATATCTGTACAATTGAAAAATGAGGAAAAGACACATTTGCAAAAATTACTCCTTTCCCATTTCACACCTCTGTCACTCATTATCACCATGTGATCAAAGAAACTTGAAAAATTAAAAGGACACAATTCCAAAAGTAATTATCTAATGCCCAAAGGGGTCTGGGATAGCTTAATTTTGACTAGAACTAAGCAGAATTGGCTGAACCAAATATTGCCTCCTTGGTGTCACAAGGCCATTCTTGATGATCTTCATAGTGTGTATAAGGTAACTCAGATGTTTTGTGGGTGACAAAGACTCTCTGGATGGAAATCAGATGCTATGACAACATGACAGATAAGAGAGAAGGCAGAATTTTAAAGATGTAAAGACTATTGTCTCTGACTCAATATACCTGTACTTAGTTTATGGTCATATCCCAAAGCTTTATACATCTAGGTAGAGAGTTAGTGTAAACTCCTTAATGTCTAATGTTTAAGCAGATTTTATTGCTGTAACCTAAGCATTGGATTTCAACATTTCACTCATTTCTTGTTGTCTTTTTGTTTCTTTTGTGAGACTGACAATAGGTGATTAATCTTGGGAGAGACAGATGCTTCTTTTTTAAAGCAATCAATTGTCACATTCCATCTATAAAGGGAAAGGAATTACTAAAGAGTAAATAATTGTTTTGTTATTTTTGCATTTACTATGTGATAATTGATATTTATTGTTTTTTAATCCATTTAGTACCCTGTCATTTAATTAATACTCTGAATTCTATAGATGCACATACACGCATATATAGAAAAAATATATACTGAGTTTTAGTGTCATGGTTAACTTTAACAGAAAGATTCAATAGAAGCTATAAAATGAAGATGAATGATTAGGATAGAGTTTGCCGTGTTTTTATTAGAATATGAAATTGTAATTTATTTCTATTTTTTAATGATGGGAGTGTATTCTGAATCTATAATTTTCCTGGCTTTGTATCTGAATAGGTCTTGATGGGGAACAGATGGTCTACTTGGAAGAGGTAATTAGAGAGGAATTAATGAATGAACTATTAATGCAAAGGTGTAGGCAGAGTAGAGAGAAACAATAAGTAAGGGAAATGTCCAAGGACTCACCAAGCCAGGAACCTATGCACCTTAGATATGAGGGACCACGGGAAGGGAGCTTATGTCTCAACTTGACACATAGAGTGCTCAGATTAAACATTATTTCTGAGTGTGTTTCTGAGGGTGCTTTCAGATGAGATTAGCATTTGAATTGAGTGGACTCAGTAAAGTAGATTTTCTTCCCCAGTGTGAATGGACATCATGCAAACTACAATCCATTGAGGGCCTGTATGACACAAAAGGCGAAGGAAGAAGAAATTTACCCTTTTTGGTTTCTGCCTGCCAACTTGAGCTAGAACATCTCATTTGATCTTTTCTGGCACTTGCACTGGAATTTGGATGCCCTGGTTCTTGGGCCTTTGCACTAGAACTAAATTATACTTTTAGCTTTCCTGAATCTCCTGCTTGCATTAGGCAGATCATGAGAATTCCCAGCCCTCTTAGTTGCATGAGAAAATTCCTCATAATAAGTCTCTCTCTCTCTCTGTGTGTGTGTGTGTGTGTGTGTGTGTGTGTATGCATATATGTATATATTTCTTTATGTACATATTTTTTCTTCTTCGACTTTTCCTCCTCCCTCCTCCTCTTCCTTCCTCCTCCTCCTCCTTCCTCCTTTCTTCCTCCTCCTTCCTCCTTTCTTCTTCCTCCTCCTCCATTGCCACCCCTCCCCCTCTTCCCTCCCCCTCTTCCCTCCCTCTCCTCCTCCTCCTCCTCTTCTTCTTCTTCCTCTCCTCCTCCTCCTCCCTCTTCTTCTTCCCCCTCCCTCCTTATCTTTTCCATCTTCCTTATCATAATTTCCTACCAGTTATATTTCTCTGAGGAACTCTAATAGAGAGCTATTTCCAGATGCAGATCAGTCATGGAAATGCTGCTCTTCCTAGGTGGAAGAACACAGTCAATACATACCGAACTTAGCATGAAGGCACTAGATTTTAAAATGTTCTAATTTTGTTCTAGTATGTGTTTTGTGCCTTTTATTGGCTAAATCCAACTAGAGGCTAGATTGCAAGGGAGTACTGCTGATGCAGGTCACAGAAGTTAGCCTTGCAGAATTCAGTGATGACCCCACAGTATCAAGAAACTTGGCAATCCTTTACTTCTTAGCAATCTGTATTAAGTCTTTGAATTACAAATTTTTAGCACAGGCAAAATAGTATATTGGTAAAATAATAATAATAATAATGCCATAATTTCTCAATTATGCTCCAATCTTAAGCTACATTTCTTCCATTCTATAGTAACTGCACTAGTATTTGGAGCAGTAACATAATTTAGACGTGCCATTATTCCATTTCCAAAAATGTTGGTGGTCTGTCATCTGTGTCAGCATTATGGACAGTAATAGACCATTTAGAAAAAAAAATGACAAACCTTAGAAGTCAAAATATTTTATTTTCAACACAAGCTATCAATGTAGCATTGGATAAGCTGTTTATTTTCTTTAAACATTCAGTTCCAACTCTATAAAACAAAAATTTGGACCAAATGGTATGGAAGTTGAACGATTATATATACTTTCATGATCTGAGATGAAAATGTTCATTTATCTCTAGAATTGTTTTAGAGGTAAAGCATGTTCAATTCAATACATGCCTGTTTGAAACACAGAGTTAAATAAAAGATCTTGTTGCTATCATAAAACTGTATCTTTCATATGAAAAATATAAACAATGAAATATTGGATACTTGAATTTAAATTTTGGCTCCTCTGCTTTTGACTTTTCTGCTTTTAAAATAAGTCAGATTTGTGGTTATAAGAAGGATTGGAAAAGTTGAGCTGACAAGCCAAGTTGCCCTGATGCCAATTTTTGAAGAATTGTGAACACTTCAAATAAATGCTTATTGCAATTTGTAAATCACTGGGTAAAAACAAGAATAATATTTATGACACATTAAAAAAAAGAAAATTATATGCATTTTAAATTTTACTGTTCATAAGTAAAATTTTATTGGAACACTGCCACAGTTATTTGTTTATATGCTGTCTGTGATTGCTTCCATGCCACCACACAGAATTGAGTAGCTGTGACAGCAACTGTGTGAGCCTCAAAGTCTATCATTTTTACTGTCTGGCTATTTACAGAGAGTTTGCTTTCCCCCGAGATATATTGAAACAAGAAGAATCTATGTTCAAAGGGAAAACGACATAAATGAGCTAGGTCATATGAAGATCTGGAGACTGGAAAGAAAACATAATTAGAAAGGTCTAATGTAAAAGGCAAGTTATTCTAGGATGTATGTGTGTATGTTTGTGTGTATTGATTATGAACCATGAAGGTCTTTGGCCCACTGAATATAAAGTCAGCAGTATTTGCCAACACTTGCAGAAAGCGATCCTCAGGATTTGAGATTGCCTTGGAACGTATTCTTAAATATTCTCAAAATAAGTGACTGTCAAGTATACTTGTCCCATTCCCACAGGGCAGATCCCTTTTGTACTTGGGTTATAAATTCACGGAGAATTCTTAGTCATCCCCAAAAGAGTGACTAAGTAAGACGACCATCATATGTTTGCTCTCTTTGTAGTTTAGAATTGCAAGGGAATAATTCTGAGGTTATGGGAAGGTGGTTCGTTTGTTCCCTCCCTCCCTTCCTTCCTTCCTTTCTTCCTTTCTTCCTTCTTCCTTCTTCTTTCTTGCATTCCAGCAAGGGAAATGAAATACATAGAAAGGAGGAATAGCTCGAAGAACTAGTAGCCTGCCTGGAGTTGAGTATTGGAGTGAGTATATGGGAAGAATGGAGATAAACCTAGATAAACCTACTCCTTATTTTTAAGGAGTAAACAAAAGTGGAAATATTCAAATATAAAAATAGTTGACATTGAACAAGTAAAACTCTATTTTTAGGTTTTTAATAGTCAGTTATCATTGAACAAGTAAAAGGAGTTGCTGATTATTATTATTATTATTATTATTATTATTATTATTTTTTTGAGATGGAGTCTCTCTCTATCGCCCAGGCTGGAGTGCAGTGGCATGATCTCGGCTCGCAACCTGATATGGTTTGGCTGTGTCCCCACCCAAATCTCATCTTGAATTGTAGCTCCCATAATTCCCATGTGTAGTGGGAGGGACCTGGTGGGAGGTAATTGGATCATGGGGTCAGGTCTTTCCCATGCTATTCTCATGATAGTGAGTAAGTCTCATGAGATCTGTTGGTTTTATAAAGGGGAGTTCTCCTACAAAAACTCTCTTGCCTGCCGCCATGTAAGATGTGTCTTTGCTTCTCTTTTGCCTTCCACCATGATTGTGAGGCCTCTCCAACCTTGTGGAATTGTGAGTTCATTAAACCTCTTTTCTTCATAAATTACACCCTCTTGGGTATGTCTTTATTAGCAGCATAAGAACAGACTAATACACAACCTAATTAGCATCATGTTTTAGGAAGTCGTGTGTTCAGTGAATACACTTATTTTTTATTTTATTTTATTTTATTTTTTCTGAGACAGAGTCTTCCTCTGTCACCCATGCTGGAGTGCAGTGGCACAGTCTCGGCTGACTGCAACCTCCGCCTCCTGGATTCAAGCTGTTCTCCTGCCTCAGCCTCCTGAGTGGCTGGGATTACAGGCACCCGCCACCACACCCAGGTAATTTTTGTATTTTTAGTAGAGAGGGGGTGTCACCATATTGGCCAGGCTGCTCTTGAACTCCTGACCTCGTGATCCACCCACCTCGGCCTCCCAAAGTGCTGGGATTACAGGTGTGAGCCACTGTGCCCAGCCAGTGAATACATTTTTTGTTTTTTTTTTTTGAGATGGAGTCTCGCTTTCTCCTAGGCTGGACTGCAGTGGCGCGATCTTGGCTCACTGCAAGCTCCACCCCCCGGGTTCATGCCATTCTCCTGCCTCAGCCTCCCCAGTAGCTGGGACTACAGGCGCCCGCCACCACAACTGGCTAATTTTTTTTTTTTTTGTATTTTTAGTAGAGACGGGGTTTCACCATGTTTGCCAGGATGGTCTCAATCTCCTGACCTTGTGATCCGCCCGCCTCGGCCTCCCAAAGTGCTGGGGTTACAGGCGTGAGCCACCGCACGCGGCCCAGCGAATACACTTTTTAAGCGTTTGGTTCATTATAAGTGATTTACATTTATCCTATGGACTAAATTCCATCTTTTACCCAAGATGGGCCCAAGAACTAAGCATCAGATAGGTTTGGAAATTGTAATTTTTTACAGCCTGTTGACAACATCTCTTCTGAAATGAAACAACAATACCAACCATTGTGATGGTTTGGTATTAATAAAATAATGTATTTCAAAGCATTTGAAAAATTATGAAGTATACTTATGAATATAAGTATAAAGGATTATTACTATCATCATCATAATCATCATCATAATTATTATTATTTAATTGTAACCATCAGGGTACAGGAGCTGGCATACAGTGTTTGGCCTGTTGTGTGAGCTTTGAACTTTTTTGAGTTATGATTAGTATAGATTGGGCAATGTAGAACTTCCAGCCTGGAACTTATTAAGCTTACTAATGTAATTTACCTAAAACAAGGTTCCCACTTCAAGCAATGATATTCCTTGAACAAACAGTGGGTATTCAGACAGGAGGGATGGGCACTGTTAAGTTAAATTGGGGGAATTCAGGAAAGTGAAAACATTCTTGTGATTTCCTTTTGGAACCAACTGTGCTCTTCTTCATGGGAAATGGAGAAAGGAGTTGAGTACAACCTTAGCCTAACCCACAATTCCAGCATTTAGGGCTTCACAACTCACCAATAGGGAGGTGGTTTTCTAGCAAATGAGACCAACATAAAATCTCAAGTTCTATTTCATTCTAAAAGGTCAGTGGCAACAATAATAGCTTACGTCTTCCTTGGAGACAAGAGAGGTGGCCAATTCCAATGTTACATAGGTAAAGACACACACCACTACCAGAGGAGAAAAGTTCCACGCTAGTCAGTTGTGACCCATTAATGATATGAAATAAAGAACAGATGGGGAGAAAAGGTTCTTTACTCAAACGAAGTAAAAATTATGTTGACAGTAATCAGAAGTAATGAAAGACCAGAGGGAGAAGTACTTTTCTCTTAGCTTAAAAAGGAAATTTTAATTTCCACCTGTAATTCAAGAGTCAGGGAAACAACATCCTCTTGTCTCTTGTTTAGAGGCAAAGGGGACACTACCACATTCTCTCAGTATCATTTCCTTCAATCTTCATTTTCACCTTATCTTTCCACTGGATTATGAACTCCTTTCCCAGGGCTTTCTCCCATTGGTATATAAACATAGTCAAGTCTCCTTTATTAGAAAAAGATTAAAGAAAAAGAGAACAATCTTTACCAATGCCATATTTCCTTCAGATATTGGTCTCTCCTTTCCTTTAGAGCCAATTTCCCTTTTTTCCCCCAGATTTACATATTTCTTGGAAGAAATATCTATAATCACTTTCTATACTTCCACGACTTTCAATATCTTCTTTTTAACTTACTGTCTTCTGTCCCCCTCTCTCCAATCTACTGAAACTGCTATTTCCAAGGTCAATAGTGTCACTATATTAAGAAGAAAACCCTTTTTTAAAGTGGCTATACCTACTTATATGCCTACTTATATACCAGCAATGGATGATTCATCCAGTCTCTTCATCCTCACCAGCATTTGGTGGTGTTACTATTTTTATTTCTGTTTTAGGCATCCTTACAGGTGTGTGGGAAGATCTCATTGTAGTTTTCCTTGCATTTCCATAATAGCTCATGTTGTAGAACACCTTTTTATGGGTTATTTGCCCTCAGTGTATCCTCTTTTTGACATTTTTTTTAAATTTTATTTTTCCATAAGTTATTGGGGTACAGGTGGTATTTGGTTACATGAGTAAGTTCTTTAGTGGTGATTTGTGAGATTTTGGTACACCCATCATCTGAGCAGCATACACTGCATTTCATTTTATCCCTTCCCCTCCTCACTCTTCCCCACAAGTCCCCAAAGTCCGTTGCATCATTCTTATGCCTTTGTGTCCTCATAGCTTAGCTCCCACAATGTGATACCACCTTACTCCTGCAAGAATGGCCATAATCAAAACATATCTTCTTTATTAAACTGTCTTTTCATGTATTTGCTCATTTTCTATTTGCATTGTTTTTTTACTCGAGATTTGAGAGTTTTGGATATATTCTAGATGCTAAAACTTTGTCACACATATGATTTGCAAATGTTTCCTCTCGGTCATTTATAGATGACTTAAAGATGTTTTAAATTTTGACAAAATGTGATTTATTATTTTTTCATCTTATGATTTTCAAGTCTTTACCTTTTTTACATTTCTCTCTTTTCTTTTTCCTTCTTTTCTATGAGTTACTGGTACATTTAAGTTTTAGAATTCCTATTTGATTTATTTATAGTATTTTTCAGTGTATCTCTTTACATACAGCTTTTTTCATGGTTGCTCTAGGTATCGCATTCTATATACACAGCTTATCATAATCGAATCATCTTACTTTACCAGTTCAGGTGGAGCACACAAACCTTACCTGCCTTCATGCCCCTTTACCTTTACCTTTCCCATTTATAATATAATTATCATAATTATTTTCTCTATACACATTTAGAAGTACATCAGACAATGCTAGAATCTGTGCATTCATTATCAAATATAATTTAGAAAATTCTAGAGGAGAAGTAAGGTCTATTCTATAACCCTTGTTTTGCTTATCATGTTCTTTCTTTCTTCATATTCCAAGTTTCTTTTATCATTTCCTCTCTGATAACTTCCTTTAGCTATTCTTTTAGCGAAGAGCTGCTGGTGGCAGGTTTTCTTAGTTTTTCTTCATCTGAGAATGTTATGATTTCCCCTCAATTCCTGAAAGATACTTTCCCTGGATAAAGGATTCTCTGTTGTCAGATATTTTCTCTCAACACTTGAAAAATATTGTGTCACTTCCCCTGGCCTTCATGATTTCTCATGAGAAATCTACAGTCATTTGAATTGTCTTCACCTACACATAAAGTACATTTATCTTTTACTGCTTTTAAGATTTTTTCTTTGTCTTTGGTTTTCAGAAATTTGACTATGGCCTGTCTTGGTATGGATTTCTTTGGTTTTAATCTTATCTGGAGTTCACTTAGCTGTTTGAAATTTTAGGTTTGTATCTTTCACCAAATTTGGAAATTTTTTAGACATTATTTCTTCAAGTACTTTTGCATCTCCACCATTTTCCTCTTCTTCTGGGACTCAAACGACCTAAATGTGAAATGTTTGGTTTTGATTCCTCAGATGCCCAAAGCTGCTGCTGCCTCTATTTATTGTCTGTTGTTCAGATTGAGTAATGTCTATTGTTCTTTTGTTAAGTTTACTAATTCTTTCATGTTTTTCTCCCCCAATGTTGAGTATATTTTCTGAGTTTTAAAAATGTTTGGTCATTACACTTTTAATTCAAAAATTTTCACTTGGTTTTTCTTTATGTATCTAGTTCTTTGCTTAGGCATTTTAGGTCTTTGTGGAAACTTTCTATTTAAAAAAATGTTTCTAGTATGTTAGTGGTTGCTCATTGAAGCATTCTTATGATGACTTCTTTAATGTCTTTGTGACATAATTCTAACATCTTTTTCATCTTGGTTTTGGCACTTATTGCCCCTTTTTATTCACATTTTGATCATCCTGCTTCTGAGAATGATGGGTGTTTTCAGTTGAAACCTGGACATTTGGGGAATGTTGTGAAACTCTCAATCTAAATTAACTGTCTCATTTTAGCTTACTTCCTCTGCCACTTCTTTGGCAGGCAAAAAAGGGAAGCTACCTCATTACTGCCAGGTAGAGGTAAGAGTCCAGTTTCCCCACTCAGCCTTCACTGATAACTAAGCTGGACCAGGATGGGGTTCTGGCTCCCCACTAGCCCTCCACGGATACATCCTTGGCTTGGTAGAGAAGGAGTACCATATGAATGATCCCCAGTGGCCTCCAGTGGTATACCTGAATGCAGGTGATCTCCTTGCTGTCATCAGCAGTGAAAATTTTGACACTCTAGTAGGCCTCTGACAGTGTCCAGCCAAGTGAATATGGGGTGCTTCATTATTTTCAGGTGGAGATGGAAGTCCAGGCTCCCTACACAGTCTCCACTGGCACTGCAGGAAGAAGAGGGATGAAAATTCTGGCCTCCCACTTGGTCTTCTTTGACATCACCATGGTGGGGTATTAGGGTGCCTTATTACAACCTGTTGAGTGGGAAAGTCTGGGCTCCCTACCTGGCCTTCACTGGTGAGTGGGAGTAAAGACAGAGTTTTTTCCATGGTATTTGGCTGGAGAGAGAAATTATTATCTAAAAGTTTTCTGTCTTGTTTAGCTGATCCTACCACCATCCTTTGGCCAGAGACAGCAGGCTTTGGTTGGAGCTTTGCTTGCCTGTGTCTTTGCTATTTTGGGATTTGCAGTTTCTTCAGCAACAAGTCTGTTGCATATGAGTCAAAAAGAAAACTGAGGGAACTCGCTGCCTTGTTTTCTCTTGGGTCCCAAGATCCCTAGTTTATCTGCCTTCTCTCTACCATCCATAGTTTTACTATTTTGTTTTATTTATAATGTCCAGAATTTTTAGTTTTACTTAATTCAGGAAAATGGACTTTGTCTTCCTAAAAGTGGGTTTCTTTACAAATAGATACAATTTTACTCTGGCTTTTCATCAGAATGCATTTTATTTCTTTTTCTTGACTAATATTCCTGACTAGAATATCTAGTTCATCTTTAAATAGAAGTGATGAAGGCAGACATCTTTGTCTTATTCCTGGTCATAGAGAAAAATCATCCACTCTTTTGTTATTAAGTATGTTATCTGTGGGTTTTGTGGATACTCTTTATCCACTTGTAAAGAGTTATTTTTATTTCTCATTTGATGAGTGTTTTTATTATACAAAGACGTCGGATTTTGTCAAATGCCTTTTCTGCAGCTATGGAAATGGTCATGTCGACATCTCTTCTTTATTCTATTAATATGATATATTATAACCATGGTTATGGTTTGTTACAGCAAAAAGACAAAGGTTAAAATCAACCAAGAAAAGGTACAAAGGACTAAGTGCAAGAGAAACCAGACACAAACTTCCAGCCATGCTCTCACAGTGGAATCACACAGACAGTGCCTAATTCTCCTAGCAGTGATATGTGCAGTGCTGCCAGCCAGGGAAGCTCACCTGAACTTTAATGTCATAGTTTTATTGGAGATTAGTCACATAGGAATGGAGGACCCATGTGACTGACCTTAGCTACTCAGCCTCCAACTCCTCCCTACATCCTGCCACAGGTCAAGGAAATACAACATTATTCAAAGGCACTGACACATGAAAATAGGGGTTCACCATAAATCATGCTGTAAGCACCAACCATCTGGTGTGACCCAAAGTCTCAGATACACAAATACACTCTTAACAGGCAGGATATTCTCAGGGTTCTGAGGCAACCTCCTAGAAGCCAGTTTGGAGTCAATCCTTTATTGAGAATGTGCAGGGTTTGAAGACACCTGCCTGCTACGTTAACCCTTCATGGTATAGGTATCACTCCCTTCTTGGAAACACTATCTTTCCTTAGATGCTGTGATGCCCCATATTCCTTTTTTTTAAATCACTTCTGAATACTGCCTATCACCCTTTAAATCACATCCCTTAAATGTTGATATTTCTCTGGGTTTTGTACCAGATCCTCGTCTGTTCTCATTTTATAAAATCCCAGGACTTAACAGGATAATTTTCTTCTGTTTATTCAAGTGTTGTCTATATGCTAATGGTGTCCAGTCACTTATATCTCTGACCAACATATTAAACCACCCATCAGCATATCCACCAGCATGTTTAACATTCACCTTCCCAGGTACCTAAAACTCACCATATTCTAAAGTGAACGCATTAGCATTCCTCTAAAATCTTGCTCCTTTATCTCAGTGAATAATACCTATAATCACTGAGCTATTTAAACCAGAAATCTTGATGTTACCCTTGAAATAAACTCTCTCCTTCACCCACATGTCTAATGTCTTGTGTAATGCAGTTGATGGATTTCTTTCCATGTCTTCAATTCCAACTCCCACATCCTGATTACAGACACCACAATCCTTTGGAAGGAAGATTGCCAGCAACCAGTCATCCTTACCAGAGTGTAGGTAAGAATGACTAGAGTAACATGAAACCAAACCACCAAAATGCATTCAGAGCAATCTTTCCAAAAAGCAAGCCTAAACAGTGTTACCTCCTACTCTTAACCCCCACCTTAGTTTAACAATCTTCCAGTGGCTCCAGTTTCCTTGAGATGAACTCCAAACTTCAGACTCAACGTGGCACTATGTGTCACAGTTGGACCCTTCTTATCTCTTCAACTTGATTTCTTCTCATTTTCTGCAGACATTCTACTTACTTTAAGCAATGGAAGAGCTTCTTTCGGTTGCTTTATTCGGCCTTTTCACATGTCAATCATTCTTCTAAAAAACTGTTCCCTGTCCAGCGGCCATTCCAGTGATTAACTCCTATGGATTTTTCAAGTCTTGATCATTACCCCCTATAGGAATACTTTCCTGACATTCCTTCAAACCTGGGTTTGGAGCCTACCCTAGGCATTGACCTGGTACCTGCTACCTCTCTTATCAAAGCACGGATAGATTATATGTTATTTTTTCTTGATTTATCTTTATCCTTCATTTGACTAGCAGTTCTAAGGTCTTCTCCGCTATTATACCCTCTGTCCAGAAATACTCTTGAAAAATATCAATGCCACATAAATATTTGCTTAGTAACTGCTTTCTTTTATTTTTACATTAAGAAAGTTGTATATGATCTTTGGAGTAAATAGACTTTCAGACAAGGGCTGGGGTTGGTGCAAATCAGAGAATTATAGACCATAAATATATAGAATTTTTGAAGACATTTTCTCCATTACAGTATGAGTGTCTTGAGAGAGTCCTTGTGACAGTGACTATAATGCCCCAGTATAACCTTGTGTGCCCTGCCTCCTGGCCAAAAATTTCACTCCTGTGTCCTATACATGGAAGACACTCTATAAATGCTTCTTTAATTGAATTGAATTGTTTCAATTTTATATCTACTCAATTATATGCTATGATATACCCTTTGCAAATGTAGCTCGAATCACTGACAACAAAGGTGACTTTAGCCACTGGACTCAGACTTCAATATTCACGGAGGGAATGCCAGACTGAGGAGCATAATTCAGACAGGATGTATTTTAGGTCAGAACAGGGTACAGTGTATTTGACTTTTTAGTTGCTGCTGGAGACCCTTTCTTCTGAAAGAAAACGGGGATCCTTGATAGAGCCGGGATTAGGGTAAGGAAAGTGACATGTTCACTCTGCAGCACAAAATTTCAGGAGCACCAAATACTCAGTAATCCAGATAAATAATACTTAATGAAATCATTTTTAAAAATCAAAATTATTGCAAAAATTTATGATGAACAAACTACATGTTTAAAATAAAGACAAACGATTTCATGACCTGCATTATTGTCTGGATGCAGCCTGCAGTTGGTTCCTGGGCCTGCATTCACCATCACATCCCCGACTGGTGGGCTCTTGGGAATTGACAATGGCGTGGGAACAGATCAGGCAACACAGAGCTTTGTATGTCATTGTGGTTTTTTCTTATTGTTGTACAGCTTTCATTAACTTTTTTCACTTGCTTTGAAATATGGGAGGATATTTGATAACTGTATGAAAAAGTACACATTTTTCCTTTGTCTCTGGCTCCAAGAGGGTTATGGAGTCACTGTCCTTGGAAATATCCGTTAGACATTATATAATGAGAAGCAAAAGACAAAAGACAGCCAGTCTGTCTGAACTTCATGGATGAGGGTTCTAACCAAGGTCAGGATCAAGTCTGAGAATAAAGCATGGGTACACACCTTCTTCGTCAGCTTCATCCACTGAAAAACCTGTAAAGCTAAGCAAAGTTGATTGCCTAAAGCAGCCAATTTTTCTAAAAGCAAAGGAAATGGCAGTAAAATTTTTCTTTTGCATGCTGCTCTCCCCACATCACTGCCCAGCAGATGTCATTGAAGTAGAGGAGGTTGGGAAGATTTTAAAAGTTTCATTGTTCACATTTTTAGATGTTAGTTTTTAAGGTATAAATAATAACACCTGTGTGTCTACCAGACTTTTAAAATAAATTATTGTCCTTACCATTGAAGTCTCTGTGTTCACGCATCACTTCTTTCTCTCCTCCTTGGCACACTGAGAGATATTCACTGGATTTGTCTTCATTATTAGACTTTTCCTAATGAGAAGTAAGCTCCCTCAGCAATACATGAATAGTTTTGCATCTTTTAATAATCTGTACATACTCTTCTGCAACTTGCATTTTTTTCATTTGACATTTTGAAAAATATACCATCAATACATGAAGCTCTGGGTCACTTATTTTTAATTTCTATATACTACTCCAATGTGTGAATACTCCCAACTTAATTTGTCCATTCTCCTGTTGATGGGTTTTTAATTTTTGATATCTTTTCTATGATACAAATGCCACTACAGATATTTCTGAATTTTTTTTTATTCAGGATCAACAACTCAGAAGACAATTGCTGAGTTGTGAATATTCATGTCAGCTTTACTAAGTTTTACTTAACTGACTTCCAAAGTATTTGTACCAATTTGCACCCCTACCAGCAGCGTATAAGAATTTGCAGTGTAACATCCTTGCCAATAGATGTTATTTAGACTGTTAAAGGTTTTTTGCTCATGAGTAGGATATAAAATGGGTTTTCATTTCAATTTTACTGTACATGTCTCCAATTACAATAAAATTAAGCCAGCTTTTTAAATAATTTCAACTTTAGTTTTAGCTTTAGGGGGTATATGTGTGGATTTGTTACATCCGTATATTGAGTGATGCTGAGGTTTGGAGTATGATTAATCCCATCACCCAGGTGGTGATCATAGTACCCAATAGTTAGTTTTCAACTCTTACCCTCCTCTTTCTCACCCCTCTAGTATTCCCCAGTGTCTGTTGTTCCCATCTTTGTGTCCATGAGTAGTTGATGTTTTGCTCCCACTTACAAGTGAGAACATGAGGTATTTGGTTTTCTGTTCCTATGTTAATTTGCTTAGGATAATGGCCTCCAGCTGCATTCATATCACTGCAAAGGACACAATTTCATTCTTTTTTATGGCTGCATAGTATTTTGTGGCGTATGTGTACCACATTTTCTTTGTTCAATCCACTGTTGATGGTCACCTAGGTTGATTCCATTTCTTTACTATTGTGAATAGTGCTGCAACAAACTATGAGGGTATGTGTCTTTTTGGTAAAACAATTATTTTTCTTTTAGATATATACCCAGTAGTGGAATTGCTGGATCAAATGGAAATTCTTTTTTAAGAGTTCTTTGAGAAGTCTGCACATTGCTTTCCACAGTGGCTGAACTAACTTACAGTCTCAACAACACTGTATAAGTGTTCCCTTTTCTCTGTAGTCTTGCCAGCACCTGTTGTTTTTTGACTTTTTAATAACAGCCGTTCTAACTTGTATCTCATTGTGGTTTTGATTTGCATTTCTCTGATGATTAGTGATGTTGAACATTTTTTATATGTTTTGTTGTCCACTTTTATGTTTTATTTTGGGAAGCATCTCTTCTTGTCTTTTGTGCATTTCGTAATAGGGCTATATGTTCTTTGCCTGTTTAGTTGTATAAATTTTTTATAGATTCTGGATATTAGACCTTTGTCAGATGCATAGATTGTGAATACTTTCTCCCATTCTGTAGGTTGTCTATGCTGTTAATAATTTCTTTTGCTCTGCAGAAGCTCTTTAGTTTAATTAGGTCCCACTTGTCAATTTTTGCTCTTGTCGCAATTTCTTTTGAGGACTTCATAAATTCTCTCTCACAGCCAATATCCAGAATGGTGTTTCCTAGGTCTTCTAGAGAAAAAGTCAAACTATCTCTCTTTGCTAATGATGCATTTTTATACCTAGAAAATCCTAACTATTCTGCCAATAGACTCTTGGGACTGATCAATGACTCCAGTAAAGTGTCAGAATATGAAATCAATGTAGAAAAATCACTACCATTTCTATACACCGATAGCTTTCAAGCTGAAATCCAAATCAATAATTTAATCCCACTTACAATGGCCACAGAAAAAAACTAAAATACCTGGGAATATATTTAACCAGAGAGATGAAAGATATCTACAAGGAGAACAACAAAACACTGCTGAAAGAAATCACAGATGATGCAAACAAATGAAGAAACATTCCATGCTTATGGGTTGGAAGAATCAATATCATTAAAATGGCCATACTGTCCAATGCAATCTACAGACCCAGTACTATTCCTATTAAACTACCAGCATTATTTGGTAGAAAAAAACTATTCTAAAATTCTTAGGGAAACCAAAAAAAGAAAAAAAAAAAAAAAAGAAGCCCAAATAGCCAAAGTAGTCCTAAACAAAAAGAATGAAGCTGGAGGCATCACATTACCTGACTTCAAACTATATTATAAGGCTACAGTAACCAAAAAAACATCATACTGGTACAAAAACAGACACATAGACCAATGGAACAGAATAGAGAACCCAGAAATAAAGCCACACACCTGCAGCCATTGGATGTTCAACAAAGTCAAAGAAATAAGCCATGGGGGAAAAGACTTCTTATTCAATATGTGGTGCTGGAATAGCTAGCTAGCTACACGTGGAAGAATGAAACTGGACCTCTACCTTTTACCATATACAAAAATTAACTCAAGATGGATAAAAGATTAAACATGAGATCTCCAAGATTCCTTAAGCCATCTTTTATGTTTATTGTTTAGTTGCATTTTTATCTGTAAATTTCCTGTACTTATGTTTTATCTATTTTTCTTTTGAATAGTTTTTATTTTTCTTATTGAGTTTAGTAGGTTTTATTTTTTAACTCTGGATACTAATTCTCTAATCTTTCAATATTACATGTAAATATATTCTTCCAACCTACAGCATATCTTTAAACTTTTAAGACATATTTAAATAAACAGAATATTTTAATTTTAGTGTAGTCAAGTTAATATATGGTATATAAGATATGATTTGTGTTTTATCACATTTTACATTAAAAATTCTTCTCTGCCTCCAAATCATAAATATAGTTCCATATATTTCCTTGTAAGATGAAGTTCAATTCCTCTGTCTGTTTATTCAACTTTATTTTTTAAATGATAACTAATGTTCTAAATACCATTTAGTGCAATTACAGTTCAGTATCAGACATTGAACTTCAAAATATGTCTGGATATTTTCGTGGGCTCCCTTTTCTATTCAATTAATCTTTTGTCTCTTTCCAAGCCAGTACTGCACTGATAGTTCTTGTAGCTGGATTCAGGAAAAAAAAAATTCTTTGTCTTATTAATCTGAATGGTCTTGACTACTTTGATAATTTGGGGTCTTAGTCTGTTTTGTGTTGCCATAACACAGTACCTGAGGCTGGATAATTTATAGGGAAATGAGGCTAATTTGGTTTATGATTCTGGTGGCCGGAACATACCTGTCTGAGTTGTTGCTTCTGGTGAGGGACTCGTGTTGCTTCCAATCTTGGTGGAAAGAGGAATGGGAGCAGGTGTGTGCAAAGAGATTACATGGCCAGAGAGGGAACAAAAGAGAAACCAAGGAAGCTAGACTCTTTTAACAATCCACTCTCATAGAAACTAAGTCGTTCCTGAGAGAGCAAGAACTCACTCACTCCCAGGGAAGGCATTAATCCGTTTATGACGGATCCACCCCCACGACCCAAACCCCTCCCACTAGGCTCCACTTCCCAACTCAATTCTGCCACATTGGGAATCGGATTTCAACATGAGTTTTGGCAGGGACAAATCACATCCAAACCATTGCATTTGGTTTTCCATATGACCCCTATAATTCCTAGAGTCAGTTTGTCAAATTATAAGAACAATGCTACAGAGACTTTTACTAAAATTGCATTAAAATTTGTTTAACTTGGAGACATCTAACATCTTTATGCTAATGATTTTTCTCTATCCATATATATGGTATATCTCACCAGTTATTTAGGTCTTCTACCCGATTTGTTCATAGCAATTTGAAATTTTAATACCTTAGACATAAATTCTTTTCTTAGATTTTTTTCTTACATATTCATAATTTTGCTTGCTATTTTGAATGTTATCTTTTTAAACTTTATTTTTGGCCATTGCTAGTGCATAGGATTTTTTTATAGAGATCTCATACGCAGTAACCTTGTCAAACTCATATATCTTTATTTATTATAAACACCTCTAAGTTTCCTGCCCTTTCCCTTGTAATTCTCTATTTTCTATTTATAGCATAATGGTAGAAAAGATTAGTTTTAGAAAAAGAATGGAGCAATAAGAAACAGAGGATAGGGCCAAGACTCTTTATTTTGACATGTGAATGCAGTGTGGCCTGGAGAAAATTATACCTTTTTTTCTGGATTATAATTTTAAAAGTTTTTAGTTATCTCATCTGTACCTCAAATATATTAAATAGTATCCATGATTTGTTGTGTGAGTAGGAAATAAGCTAACAAATACAAAATACTTAGCACTTAATGACTGCTTCATAAGTGTTAACTGCTATTGTTATTATTACGTTATTAATTCTTATTTCTAGCAGATGTCCCGGCCAATTTACAAGTGCAAACATTTGTAACATATCTTGAAATTGGAGGCATTAAGTGCCAGCTTAATCTATGTCAGAGTTTCTCGATCTTGGTATCATTAACGTTCTGGGCTAGATAATTCTTTATGGTTGAGAGAGGGGTATCCTGTGCATTGTATGTTTAGCAGCACACCTGGCCTTTACCCACTAAATGCCAGCAGCACTTCATCCCCCTCCTCTACCACGGTGATATCAACCAAAATCTCCAGACCTTGCCAAATGTCTCTTGGGGAACAAAATACACTGGTCTATGTAAATATCCTGTCTCTCTGTCACTGTCTCTCTCCCCACCAGCCCCATATATACCCCAAACTACACATAGTACATTTCTCTATAATATCCTTGAATCTCCTCTACGCAGTCTTGCCTCCCTATGCCCCTCTCTCATCTTGAAGGGCAGTAGTTCAGTAGTACCTTTTTGCAGGAAGCCAGGAACTGCAAAGCTCTGGCCACTAGGAGAATGTCTGACCCTTATGCTTAAATCCACATTAGCGCCGCAGGCCCCATGAGAGTAAATGGGAGGAGAGGCTGTCTTCTTTCAGAGCTAGCTGGTAGGTGGTCTGTTTGCCTTTGTTCCAGCCCTATGCAGTTCTCTCCTGTGTTTCAATCCACGGCCTGCTGGGCTTTGTAAATGTAGCAGTCTTTGGTAGAAGACTTGATCTTTCAAATCATGGAACCTGGGCTCTTTTCAAAGAAGCAAAAAAAAAAACCTTCAACATAGCAAATCAGATTGTACTTTGAGATGAATAATGAGGAGTCCAAGGAAAGGGTTTCAGAATCCTGAAAGGAGCAATTAAAAATAATGAGTATTGAGAATAAAGCATTATTCTCAAAGAGGAAACATAAGGGCCAGTCAGAACACTTCAGCTGTGCTTGGGGTATGTTTAGCCACTTTAAACAGCATAAAACACTAAAATGTTTTACCTTGATGAAATGTATGTGCAGCAAAAAGGAGCAGAGTTTCTTACTTTTTCCTCTAGGTTGTGTTACTACTGTGTACGCTTAGTCGCAAACTCCAATTGCTGAGTAATAATTGATGAGTGCTTACTTCTTAAATCAAATGACCCCTCCAGCCTCTTTTCCACCTGGCCTGGTGGTGCAGGTGCATCTGGTGCTCACCTGCCTCTGTTGCTGAGTCAACTACCCAGAGCCTCTCATCAACATTGTTGCCACCCGTGGGAAGGTCAGCAATGATTGGCAATACTCAGGTAACAAAGGCACATTGCCTCTTCCCATGACACTTTTACTCTTTGCACTGTAATTTCCAGTTTTTCAAAAATTTTCCCTTGTTTGCATTCCTCTATCTTCTATCTCTACCCCGACCTTTCTCATAGCGGATTCGGAGACCACAAGGATCTCTTCTCAGGAGAAACTCTGTGGAGGTAGGCACCTCTAACCCTGTTTATTTGGTTTTGCTCTGAAATAATTCCTTCTAAATAAATTATTTACATTTCTTTTTGCTACATCCCACCTTTTCTCAATATACATTCCAGCATGACTTTCTTCCCAACATTATCCAAATATTGGGACATCAACAGTTGCTGAGAAAAACTTTCAAAGAAGAATTGCACCCGACAAGTTAAACAGGCAAGGAAGATTTATTCCAGACTATTGCAATAGGGAGAGAGATTGAACTCAACACCACTGAAGCAAAAGGTGGGAGAGACTTTAAGCATTGAGGTGAACTATGGGGAAAGCACTGTGGGGCCTCAGGGCCAAGGATGATCAAAGTCATTAGGCTATGTGTTTTTGCTAATTGGCACTTATCTAAGTTAGGATCCTGCCCTCCCAGAGAGAGGAGGAGGAGATAGGGTCTTCATCTTTTGTAATGATAGCATTTCCAAGGAATGACTCCCAAGCCCTGGAGAAAGGGATTTCTGGGTTGTAAAAATGGCAAGAGGCTGAAAGATGATTTACATCTCAAAGAGACAGAGAAAAAATGAACAGTTGCAAGTGTTGTTTTTTTTTTTTTTATATATATCCAATGCTTCAAAAAAAGGAAAGGCAGAGATATAGAGTGAGATGCTGTTAGATGAGGTAATATGACATCATATTAAGGGCCACTAAGAACCTGACTCTAGGATTCACCAAGTCCTAGGATTGAATTCTGTCTCTGCCAGGCATTTGATGTATAGATTTTAAGGTTCATTTTCCTCTATACAATGGGAACAATAGTAGAACTATTTCCATGGTAGCCATAGAATAGAATGAGATATTATAACTACAGTCATTCTAGTAATTTGCTAATCATTCTTCTGATGATTTAGTTAGGGAGTTAGAGCTTTTAAAAGATAGCTGTTTGTGTCATTGTAAGAAAATATACCTGAGACCTCTGTTAAGAGGAGTCAGGAAGGGAGACTATTTTAGCATCTGTTTCACAAAAATGATACCTGAATTTTTGTAAAAAAGAAAAAATCTTCAGACACTTAAAGATCTCCATTCCCTTTTTTTGTCATGAAATAAATAAATTGTCCACTAGAAAGTTGACAAACAAAGCAATAGCAGATTGTAAACTCTAAATGCATAGTGAATTTCCATGTTTGGGAATTCATGCCCTCCAAATAATCGTAGATTTATATAATCATACAGCTAAAGATATATTAATTGCAGTATTATTTCTCTAAAATGTATTGAAGCATAATATATACACAGTAAAGTATACAAATCATATGTACACAGTTCAAATTATTTTCACAAAGTGAATAAATGTGTTCACCCAGCTCAAGATATAGAACAACTCTGCTTCCCAGAAGTTTTCCTCAAGTCCCAAGCCCATCAGTTACATCCCAAAAGTAACCAGTACTGTGACTCTATTAACCATAAATTGGTTTTACCTGGTTTAAAATTTACATAAATGGAATAAAAATAATTAGTAGGAAACTCTAATATCTACTACTTTCACTTATAAATTTTATAAAACGTATCCGTACTGCTACGTGGAAAAGTAATTTGTTCTTTCTCATTTCTGCATAGTATTCCATTGTACAAACATAACATAGTTGACTTTTTTTGTGCTGTGTGCATATAGCCAGGAGTGGATTTGCTGTGTTACTGTATATGTATATGTTCAGTTTTAATAGGTAATACCAAAGTGGTTTTACTAATTGACACCCCCGTGGTTTTTCAAACATTTTGTGTATTCAGTCTTTTGAATTTTAGACGTCTTATTGGCTGTTAATTTTCATTTTCCTAATGACAATCCTGTTGAGTGTCTTTGTAGGCACTATGGTTCAGGATTCACTCCACTGGGAAGTACCTGATCAAATATTTTGCTGGTTGTCTCTTGCTTTTCCTATTGATGTATTGTTGATTTTTATATATTGTTGATTTTTATATATTTGAAGCACAAAGTATTTTTCAGAGCTAAGTAATAACAATTTCTTCTCTCACTTTGAGCCTTGAAATTTTCTCCCTAAATAATGTTTTTGATGAATAGTCTTTTCCTTTATAATTAATGCGTTTCATGTCTAGTTGAAAATATCGTTGCCTACCTTCAGATCATGAAGGTACTCTTCCACATTTTACTTCTAATACTATTTGTAATAGAAAATTATGAAAACATGCTAAATACCTAGCCACAAAGAACTGACTTAAAAATCATACATACCCATGTCATGTAGTAATATGAACCCATTTTAAAGCCTATAGAATAATATGTGATGAAATGAGAAGTGTTTATCACATATTGTAGGTTGAGAAAAGCAGGTTATGAAAGATGTGAAATGTGATATAATTTTTGAAGAATGCATACAGAATAAAGACTGTACAAATACATTTTTAAAGTAATTATCTAGGGGTGGTGATAATATAAATTATCATTCTTTTATTTTTGCTAATTTATATTGGCAATATTTATATAAACACATGTTCCTATGCTATAATACAAGATAGAATCTGTTAAAACTAAGGGACAGTGACATCAAATTTGAAAATAAATATTTTATTCCATTTTATAGCTTGTTAATGGTAAAATGTGAGGTAAATATTAGGTTATTATTTAACCAATACACCATCCTATGTCTGAAGGTGTTCATAATCACAGATGCAGAATACAGGGTGTTGAGACCAATTTGATATTTTATTAGTCAAATCAAAAATTTAACAATGTTTATAGGTTCTCATCAGTGATAAGTATCTGCTGCCTGCTGATGCCTGCATTTTTATCAATTGGCTACAGTCCAATATGCAACTGCATATTTAATTAGTATGTCCATTTATTCTCATAGTGAGCCAGTGAGATTGTAGATAATACAGAGGTTTTCTACCAACAAACATAGTCACTCTGACTTTATAGCTTATAAGTTGGAAGAAGGAGACCCAATGGGTATAATTCTCTTGAGAATTTCTCTCCTTTGGAAAACCTTTTTTTAAGGAAGTGGAAGGGAATGATGTAATTAATGGGATAATTCTCACCCTGAGGACACTTGGGTTTTTCTTCATGCTATTCAGAAATTATAGAAAGTCAAAAAGGTCTCTGTAAATTTGTTGACCAAGAATCATATTACGTCCAAAGTATCTCCCTCAATTTTAACTTTACTTGACTATCAAGAGATTGCTTTATTCACTTTAGGTTTACCTTTGTTTTTAATTCATCTCATCTTTAATTTCTTTTACATATCAACTCAAAAAGAATGAAAGCATTCAATCCTGAACCTTCCTCAAACGGGGTGATGTAGTGAATGCTAACAGCAATTAGCAGTCCCAATTAGTATTTATGCATTCCACATGAATACAAGAAATATTATCCATGCCAGATGCTTTTCCTTATGCAAAGGGTTAGTGTAGTGAAGAAGGAGATAGATTAAATCCTTGCCCTCAAGAAACATGCATTCATTTAGGGTAGCAGACAGAAAATAAGCAAACAAAGTAATAGGTCACAGAAACTTAACTCTCTTTTATACAAATTCGCCTATGGTCAGATTTTCATTTCACTTAAAGCCTAAGTTTTTAAGAGCCTATGGACAATGTCAAGTGAGGACTTACTGGACAAGGTAACCAGGTCACAGCTATGATTAATGTAGCAAGAGCCATGAAGTCACATTTTTTCTTTAAGCCAGAACTTGCCTCTGTCTCAGAAAGAAGCCAATGGTGTTCTAATCATGAAAGTGGTTAGAATTAAAATGGAGTCATTTAAGCCAACCTGTAGTCCCAGCTACTCGGGACGCTGCGGTGGGGGATTGCTTGAGCTCAGGAGTTTGAGGCCAGCCTGGGCAACACAGCAAGAAATAATGCCGCATATCTACAGCTATCTGATCTTTGACAAACCTGACAAAAACAAGAAATGGGGAAAGGATTCTCTATTCAATAAATGGTGCTGGGGAAACTGGCTAGCCATATGTAGAAAGCTGAAACTGGATCCCTTCCTTACACCTTATACAAAAATTAATTCAAGATGGATTAAAGACTTACATGTTAGACTTAAAACCATAAAAACCCTAGAAGAAAACCTAGGCAGTACCATTCAGGACATAGGCATGGGCAAGGACTTCGTGTCTAAAACACCAAAAGCAATGGCAACAAAAGCCAAAATTGACAAATGGGATCTAATTAAACTAAAGAGCTTCTGCACAGCAAAAGAAACTACCATCAGAGTGAACAGGCAACCTACAGAATGGGAGAAAATTTTTGTAATCTACTCATCTGACAAAGGGCTAATATCCAGAATCTAAAATGAACTCAAACAAATTTGCAAGCAAAAAACAAATAATCCCATCAAAAAGTGGGTGAAGGATATGAACAGACACTTCTCAAAAGAAGACATTTATGCAGCCAAAAGACACATGAAAAAATGCTCAACATCACTGGCCATCAGAGAAATGCAAATCAAAACCACAGTGAGATACCATCTCACACCACTTAGAATGGCAATCATTAAAAAGTCAGGAAACAACAGGTGCTGGAGAGGATGTGGAGAAATAGGAACACTTTTACACTGTTGGTGGGACTGTAAACTAGTTCAACCATTGTGGAAGTCAGTGTGGTGATTCCTCAGGGACTAGAACTAGAAATACCATTTGACCCAGCCATCCCATTACTGGGTATATACCCAAAGGATTATAAATCATGCTGCTATAAAGACACATGCACACGTATGTTTATTGCAGCACTATTCACAATAGCAAAGACTTGGAACCAACCCAAATGTCCAACAATGATAGACTGGATTAAGAAAATGTGGCACATATACATGATGGAATACTATGCAGCCATAAAAAGTGATGAGTTCATGTCCTTTGTAGGGACATGGATGAAGCTGGAAACCATCATTCTCAGCAAACTATTGCAAGGACAAAAAACCAAACACCGCATGTTCTCACTCATAGGTGGGAATTGAACAATGAGAACACATGGACACAGGAAGGGGAACATCACACACTGGGGCCTGTTGTGGGGTGGGGGAAGGGGGGAGGGATAGCATTAGGAGATATACCTAATGCTAAATGACAAGTTAATGGGTGCAGCACACCAACATGGCACATGTATACATATGTAACAAACCTGCACGTTGTGCACATGTACCCTAAAACTTAAAGTATAATTTAAAAAAAGACCCTATTTCCAAAAAAAAAAAAAATGAAGGCCTTAGTATTTTTAAAAACCCTGACAAACAGAATCTGAGAAGGCTGTGAAGAGAAGGGTCTTATACTTGTATGCCTCACAAACTATCACAGAAAACTCTAATGAAACTACAGTCTTGCACAAAGGTTGTTGCAACCTTACACAAAAATAACTGGGCAAGCACATCTGTCCAACAACTGCCTGTCCAATCTCAGACTGGTGTCATCATTGTTATTGATTCTTATAGCCAAGGATAATCATTTTAAAACCATTATGTAATCCTCTTCATTTTTTCTTTAAAAATGTTTGTCTTTCTTTGCCTCCCTAAATAAGCACATTATTTACAATGACAAGTGTACTCCCATTGCAAGTTTCTCTTCCCAAGCAAACATCATTTTCTTCTAGAGAGTCTCACTCTATATTTATGTATTTATTTTGAAACTGGACCTTGCTCTGTCACCCAGGCTGGCGTGCAGTGATGCAATCAGAGCTCACCGCAACCTGGATCTCCTGGGCTCAAGCAGTACTCCTCCCTCAGCTTCATAAGAAGCCGGGACTATAGGTGCTCACCACCACACCCTGCCTATATTTGTTATTTAGGTTGACATAAGAAACACGAAGAACCAAATAATCCTGTCACAACTTTTCTTATTCATGTTACTTTTCTGAACTGGACAAACACTCATGATGAAAATGACGACCTAGAAGGAAACAAAGACAGGGAAAACCACAGTTCCTTTTCCTTCCTGCCCCTTCTTACTCATCAGTAAACTGAAACTAAGGGGTGTTGGTAGAGCATGTGCTTGAAATATAGACAGCTGAGTGAGGTAGTTTCTTACAGTGATATCCACTGTCCTGGTAAGAAGAAACTGCATCTGCATGTGTTAACTACAAAATACAAATTGTGTAATAATGTTGGTGGTTCTGCATAGAAGCAAAATGCTCAAATATTTGCGTCTAAAACTGTCATTGCATAATATAAAAAAGAATACATTTATATTAATAATTTTTATTTGATTATTTTATTTTCCTTTCAAATAGCATTAAATAACAAATGAAAAACACACTATGACAAGTCAAAGGAGAGATTATGGAATATTGGAAAAAGCTTCATAGTTAAGTACCTTTAGCTACACTTACTTTATGAATAAAAGACTCCACATTTTCATTTTGCCCTAGAATCTGCAAATTATGTATCTGGTTCTGCCTGTGGAAAACAGGATCCAACTCAGAGAGTTCAATAAACTTTAGTGAAGAAACTAAATAAATTTTGTCAGAAGGCAGGGAACTGGCAGGGATTTAAAGCACTGAGACTAGCAACAGTGAAGAGTCATTACCACCCTGGACCTGAAGGAGCAGGGGATAACATATTTTCATCTCAGACTAGGAGAGTGAATAGTTGGGAAAAACATGTCCTGACCTCTGTCTCCCCTGCCCTTGGATCTCTTTCCTGGGCTTTCCTTTGGCAAACCCAAGTGGAAGCCAGCCATCTAGGGAGCCTGGGGCATGCGGTCCATGGGGTCAGGGCAATAAAACATGTCAATGAAGGGCAAAGAAAGTATCTGAGGTGAAGGCAAGTTGAGTATAACTGTGGCATAGTGAAAAATAAATATTTGATCTCTGACCCCAGTTTTGGACACAAAGCTCCTAAAATCCTTCACGTCTCCAGAGTGATAATAGTATCTTTTGAATGTTCCTAGCAAGGATCTCTAAATAGCTTCAGAATTGGGAGCTGGTTGCCAGAAAGACCAAGCCATGATTAAAGGCTTGAAACTTTCAGCCCCACCCTGCCCCCTTTGGGGGACGGGAGAGGGTCTAGAGATTGAGATCAGTCACCAATGGCCAATGATATAATCAATCATGCCTACCTAATGAAACCTTCATCAAAACCCTTAAAAGAGTTTTGAAGCGCTTCTAGGTTGGTGAGCGCCTCAAAGTGCTAGGAGGCATGGAAGAAGCTCTGTGTCTCTCGCCATCAAGTCTTGCCCTATATATGTCTTCCCTTTGTGTGTTTCTGGATTGCATCCTCTATAATAAACCAGTAGGTATAAATACAGTGTTTTCCTGAGTTCTGTGAGTCATTCTTGTAAACTATCAAACTGGAGGAGGGAAGGGAGACTGATATGGAAATGCAAGAACTTGTAGTTGGCCAGGCAGAAATGTGAGGAGCCTAGGTACCCTGTTTGCAGCCAGCATCTAAATTGGCAATTTGTGGGACTTGGGCAATCTGTACAGTCCAGATAGTTAGCGTAAGAATTGAATAGAATTGTTGGACACCAAGTTGACATTGGAGAATTAGTTGGTGTTGGAAAAAAACACCTATCTGGTGTCAAATGTGGTACCAGAAGTGGCATCTCCTTTTTTTTGGTTGATCATACCTATCTGGAAGAGTTTATAAGAATAAGCAAACTTGGCACATGTGTCCAAAGATGAATCTTCAAATTTTTAAATCCAGGTGTTGCCAAGTTATTTAAGCCTTACTCATTGTTAACTGAGCATAAGCTAGTCAAATATGAAGGCAGGCAAAAAACCTTCATATAGTGACTGCCAGGGCATGACTGTAGTTTGAAAGGCTTGTGAAAATCAACCTTTTCTGTGTCTGATAGCATAAATGGAGCTCATTAAAGTAAGCCTCTTTCAAGTTATTGAATGTCTGCCAAGGAGACACCTTTGTTCTGAAAACTCTAAGAAACCTCCTTATGGTTTTAGAGGAGAAATTATACAAACCCCTGTTAGAAGTCCCAGATATTCTGTTTGTAATAAGTATAAGAAAAAAGGGGGAAGGGCAGTTATACTTGGTAGTTGCTATGCAACAATGCATTTGGCCATTGCTATTTTAGATTTAATAACTTCTAACACATGCACTTTATTGGACATGCAGCTAATTTACAGCAAGTAGTGCTCAAATTGATTCTACCTCTTCATCTGAAATGCCAGTGCCATGCTAAATTTGTGGTCCATGACATACCAGAGGCCTGGCAGTTCAGGTTAATACACTGCTGAATTCCTACAATGTGGACCTTACAGTGATTATTAATTGAAAAGCTGTGCTCAATGTCAAATTAATGTGCCATGGAGTTATGTTTTGGCTCAAATGCAAAGCCAGATAACTAATCTCTGTCTCTCATATATTAGCAGAATGCTGAGCTCATTATTGCCCTTGTAAACTGGCAATATTCTCTGGAATGCCAGCCTATTGAGCCTTCATTAGGAACAGAGGGTGTCCTTCTTCAGTGGCAGTCTTTTTTTCTCTTCCACCCAAGTTTAACCTTGAGAGGTGTGTGTGTGTGTGTGTGTGTGTGTGTGGTGTGTGTGTGTGTGTGTGTAGTTGGCTACCCCAAATTAAGTTGTGTACATTGTATACCAAGATCACATATTACAATTATTATAATTACTGGTAGCACTTATGGAGCAAGTGCATTATGCCTAGAACTAGTTTAGCCTCTTTATATTAATCTCTTATATAATCTTCAAAATAGCTCACAATATGTGGAACATATAGCCCTATGATATTAGCTATGGAAAATAGCAGATTATCAGTAAATGCTCGTCAAATGTTCAGTCTGATGTTAGCCACTATGGGGGCTATTCCTTTCTCTTTTGTCCTGCAAGCCCTCCTTCTCCCTTAGTCTGGAATGTTTACCTAGATCTCCTCCCATTTACTACTATGGTGGTGGGCATGTAACCCAGGTTAGGCCAATAATAGTACCTCCCTCCTACCAAAAGTTAGCCCATAACCCAAGCCAAGCCAAGGAAAGTCCTTCCTGGAAATGTTCAAAATTACTTGAAGGTGAGAAAATGCCTTTTACCCCCTTCACTGATTGTGCTGTTATTAACATGTAGGAATGGGGACAAAAATTAGTAACCCAGGGTGCTTAGGACATGAAATTTAAGGAGGCATTGACTCTCAGTGTCATGCAAGTGCAAAGTTGATACTTGAAAATAAGTGTCTCCTTAAATTTTCTACCCAGTGTGTCTGCCTCTCTAGCCACAGCCTAGTTGCAACCCTGCTAAGATGTGAACGTAGAAGTGCCAGTGGCCCTTCCTTCAGCCACATGAAGAACTAATTTCATTTGAAGAGAATAAAATCAATAAGCAAAGTAGGCCTGCCTCCAACATTTGCAGAGCCCAAGGCAAGAATACAAATGAGCCCACATCTCATATATCTAAATATTTAAACATTATCAATAAGGCTGTACCAATAGCCCAGCTGGCATTTGTGCCTGGGGACCAACAGACACTCCCAGAAACACCACTCAGAGTCCAGAGGTTGAAGGGGTTGCCCTCCTCTCCACTGACCCGCCAGTCTTGGTACGTGCAAACATGAGGGGCAGTAGAGATCGCTGGGGTAGACAGGCAGAGCTGGGCAGAGCCCAGGACAGGCAAAACCCAGGACTCCTGGGAGGTGAGTGCCCCCCGCCCCAGAGGACTCACCCAGGACTCACCCTGGCCCCGTCACTGAGAAAGTGGGATAAGGCGCCAATGCAAGAGGGTTTTCTTTCCTTATGTCTCATTTTCCTGACTTAGAATTTCCAGGCCATTCTAGCATAGCAGTTCAGAATACCAGAGGGGAAAGACAGGTATACGTATCTGTAGAATCCAGTCTTTAATAAAATGCAAAGTAGGTTTATATATATATCAGAGCATCCCATCTTAGTGTCCCAGGAGAGAGCTTAAATTTTTTTCTCCTGTAATTCCTGTTTCACAAAAATCACCAAACTTGCAAAAAAAAAAGAGGTAGTTAAAAGAGATATATATATATATATATATATATCTATATATATATATAGATATATATATATATATTTCAGGGTCAGCATAAAGCAGGGTCCCTAAGGCAGAGGTCCCTAAACTACTAAGTGTACACAGGCAGGACCCTAAGGTGCTGGGTCTTCCAAGTGCAAGATGTCTTCAGGTGGACATCCCTTAAGATATTGGGCTTGGTTGCGCTTAGCAGGCACACTTTTCATCCTCCATCCCTAGAGGCTGAGCAAGCTGAGTCAACTATGTGGCCCAGAACTCTTAGGCAGTCGAAGTGTTCCACTTGCAATTTGAGAGTAGGGAATGAGGCTTGAAGGAAAACAGGAGCCGTCCAGGTGAAATGTAGTGGGGTGGGAAGGGGGAGTCCTTGCTAACCAAAAAGACTGTCAGGAGAAGAGAATGTAAGACAAGAAAGAGTTCAGCAAATTCAAGGAATTGAAAAGTGTCCCATAGAGAAAAGAGCAAGAGAGAGAGAGGGAGAGAGAGAATGAATGTGACTGTGGAAATTGACATGAGCACCATCATGTCAGATCTTGCAGCACCAGTATATCATTGATGGGAAGTTATTTAAGGAAATGACTAATAAGATCTGACATAGGGTTTCAAAGCTCCTCTGTGGACCCAACTCGGCTCCAGCTTGGACCAGGGCTGTGACATAGGGCATGTTAGGATGCATGTGATTAATGTCTGTCTTCTGTGTCCAGGTTCTGGGAGGATTTCTTAAAGGCATTTTCTCCCCCAACTTGTTCCTCTCTCAGCTGTCAGTTCAACCTAACTTTATCCATGACATGGAGCAGGCCAGCTACAGCAGGAGGGCTTTTTATCTCCATGTGTGATTAGTAGCAGACAAGTTCCCTGGGTCACAAAAATGGCCAGATAGACTGTTGGAGTTTTAAAAATATCCCTTTAGACCAACTTGTGCATGAAACGAACTGGAAGAACAAAGAAACAAAGAAAGCTTTGGTAAATGTGAAACCCCCTCAACCTCTCTACTACTCAGGTATGGTTTTAAAATGTCATACTGGAAACAGCTCAAGAACAAAGGCTGCCTCTACCCAAGTAAAAGAAGTGTACATACAGGATAATTATCTGTCCAAACTCATCTACAACTATACCTGAGTTATCTAGATAATGCAGGCAAAAATATATTTAATTATCCAGATAAGAATCTGGATGTCGTGACTTTTATTTGCATGTATAAATAGCCATATGGAGGGTGTTTGAGGCCAGGTTTCAGCTTCCAGTTTTTTTTTCTTCCTAAAGTGTTGGGAGATATCTTAAGCAGCTCAAAATTATCTTACTCCAATATTTATCAGTCAAACACTTTGCTATGGATAAAGTGTTAACAGAGGTTCTAGCAGGATGTATTATGGGATTTGGAAATCTTATCCTAAAGCAAACTTCATCTCAGAAGATGAGATTGTGCATGATTTGATATATACTCCCTCATTCACTTTAGAAGAAGCCAAATACAAATGTAAATAGAGATAAAAATGAAGAGGCATTTAAGGCAGACAAAGGCCAAATGGCCAGCTTTTGTGTTCTGTATTGGAAGGATGGAGTTTCCTGGTATTCAATAAAAAGACTATTTTTCTTGAACAAATCCACCCAACAGTGGAGCCTGGATCAATTGAATGCTTCTAATGAAGAGATTAGAATTTTATGCTCTATCTATATTCTAGTGTGTATCCATAGGGAGGGATTATCAACCACTACTGACATTTTGGACTGGATAACCATTGGATACATGGGGAGGGAGTGAGGGGCTGTCCTGCGTATTGTAAGATGCTTAGCAGTATCTCTGGTTTATGTCTACTAGATTCCAGAAGCTCCTACCAATCACTAGTCAGGACACCAAATTTGTCTCACAGACCTTTCCAACTGTCTTTTGGGTCTAAAATCACTCCTCGTTGAGAAACATGGCTGTAGAGGATATTGAGAGATGTTTGGGCAGCCAAACCCCAATTTCTTTTTAAGAAATTGACTTTGGCCATCAGGATAAATTAATATACCTGTTATTTCATTGCAAGAGAAGAAGGGATCCTTGAAGGTTCATTTAGCTAATGTCATAGTCTCATCAACCTTAGTAGGGACCTGGGAAGGTCAGAAGATCTAACCTTAGTCAATTTGGTTATTTGCTGGACTCTGAATCTTAACTGGAGTTGTACCATGAATGAAGAAATGATTTGAGCTCAGGACTATTGAATGATTCCTCTTTTTTATGCCTGGTTCTTCCAAGTCTGGTTTGACGGCTTTCCCTTCCAACTTAGAAGCCCCATCTTATTTTATTTTAATAAGCTGCAACTAAGGAAACTTTATTGAAACAGACTCTTTACTTTCAGTTTCTCATTGAATTTAGTAAAAACAATTTAAAAACTAAACAACTAAAAATCAAATACAACAATAGAAAATCAAACCATTAAGATCATTTTACACAATTTAAAAAACCAAATAAACTGCTGTTTTAATCAAACAATAATCAGTTAAGCCTCATTTGTTAAGCTTCAATGATTTAGTTACTTAAAACAACAAAAAATTTTACATTATACTAATGAAAGTATTTACTTCCAGGATGCTCAAATGTTAGGTAACAAAACTGAAAGTTTAAACAAAATCCTTTGCCGAACCTCAAAATACAAAAATGAATTAAAAATAGCATTTAATTAGTCTACACTTTTGATTTCACTTATATAATATTTATATATTTCTAATTATAGCAATATTAACACTAAGTCCTTTTGATACCCATACATATTTAAAATTTTAAATTTTCTTCAACATCCAAATTATCTCTCTTTTGAAATTCTCCATCTTTTCCTGCAATAAATCAATTTCTTTGTGTAGGTTGTTTATCATCTGTGCCAATGATCACCTTTCAGCCCAAGTCTACCCTTCAGTGTCTGCTCTGTAATAATGGAACTGGGTGGGCCCTGTAGATTTTTCTCCTTTGCCGGCTGGCACTATGTTAAGCTTTTTCAGTTGAGACACCTGGAGTGATACTGAGGGAGAAAGCAGTTTGACCTCTTGGTTCTGGCATGTTCTCTCGGTTTCTGTAGCATGCAGTGCTTCTGCTGTGTTCAGCTTTGCCAATGCATACAGCCTCTGCAGGGCATGTGGTTTTGCTCCTCTGGTTCCTGCAGTGTATGACATGAAGCAACCAGTAGCATGTAGCATCTCCTGTGAACAGCTTTCCTCTGGCACCCCCTCAGGTGGCTTTGCAGTGAGCACTAAGGCATGACACTGCCCTGTAGACAGCTTACTCTGACACCCCCAGAGAGACTCATAGAGGCCCCCACTTGTGCAACTCATCAACAAAGTTCTCCAGGAAACCATGACCCCAGTTCCTCTAATGAAGGTCACAGCCGTTTTGTGTAAAGGCCCTCTCCTATCAACACTCTAGCTCAGCCCAAGAAGTGGTGGCTACTTTTTATATTTGTTATTTCTGTATTCTTTAGGATTATCTTCATTCATTACTAGCCAATCCCTTTTTACCCAAGTCTCTTGTTAAAGTTTAATAATTTCTTTATATTGATGTTTTCATAATCAAATTACTAGATGATTTCTGTTTGCTGATTGGATCCTGATACATCATTTTTAAAATCACCAAACTCTTTGCTAATTGCAACATGTGGGTGATCTGTGAGTAGGTTTTCTTCCTGTTGATTTCATTTTCCTTTGACTCTAAATCACAGTTTTCTTTGTCTTCAGAAGTCTATTGATTTGCTATTGTTAGTGGGTATTGTGGATAATACTTTGTGGAAGCTCTAAATTCTCTTATCTTCCAAAGAATAATGAATCTGAAAGTTTTGCCTTAGCAAACTTCCACTAAATTAGTGGAAGGTCTCTTTGATATTGTGCAGCTGTGGTTTAAAGCTGTGGAACTATATCACTGTTAAACTTAGTCATAGGGTACATCCCTTAATCCTAGTATATGGTCCTTACTTTTAATGCATGACCATTTTGAATAAAAAGCCACAGTATGTATTATGCCCCTCGAATTTAGCAGGATTTTAACTCAAAACTCTATCTCCTCAACATTGGGCAGGAGTCTGCTAAATTTTTTTCTTTATGGCTATTTTTTGCTGGGATCTTCACTTGGGCGTTCTGGAAGTCAATAAGTAATTTAAGGCTGGTTTTATACAGAATTGGTGACTCCCCCATTTCCAGCTACGCTGGTTTTTCCAACTAATAGCTCTGATTCCTCAAAAAACATATAAACATAGATCTCACCCAATAGAACCCCTTCTTTCAAGGTTTTATCTCTTTCTCTTTCTACCTATCTTTTTTTCTCTCTCCTGTGGTATTAGTTATATAGTGCTGTGTACAGACACATCCCAGAACTTAGTCATTTCTAACAGTCACTGTTCACTTAGCTCTCCGTTCTGTGTGTTAGATGGGAGGTTTTCATCTGAGTTGCCTCAGCTGATTTTTACCAGGCTCACTTGTGTACCTGTGATAGCTGCTGTTTGGATTGTCTCAGATACTCTTACTCATATATCTGGCTGGTGGCAGGTTGTCAACAGTGGCAAATAGGCCATATGTCTCTCACCCAACAAGCTAGTTTGAATTTCTTCATCTGATGATCACAGAATTTCAAAATAGCAAAAGGGTAAGTCTTAATGAACAAGTGCTTTTCACGTCTCCATTTGTACCACTTTGTTAATGTCCCATAGGAAAAAAGCAAGTCACATAGCCAAGCCACGTTCAAAGGGTTGAGAAATAGATTCTACCTTTTGAAGGGAAGAGCTATAGCATCACATTACAAGGCTGTGGACACAAGAGGGGAAGCATTGGTGACCTCTTATACTATCTATCTGTCACAAATTCCTTCAAAATGTTTTTTAAAATTCAAAGTTTATATTTGTTTTTGGAAGTTTGATTGATCTAATACATCCTGTTCCAATATTGCCAATAATATACTCACTGTTTTTTTGTTTTTTTTTTTTCTTTTTTTGGAGACGGAGTCTCGCTCAGCCATCCAGGCTGGAGTCCAGTGGTGTGATCTTGGCTCACTGTAAGCTCCGCCTCCCGGGTTCACACCATTCTCCTGCCTCAGCCTCCCGAGTAGCGGGGACTACAGGTGCCCACCACCATGCCTGGCTAATTTTTTGTATTTTTAGTAGAGACGGGGTTTCACCATGTTAGCCAGGATGGTCTTCATCTCCTGACCTCATGATCCACCCGCCTCGGCTATACTTGCTGGGTTTTTAAGTGAATGTAGCTGCCATATATCATTTACTTTCTTATACTGCCTTATAAGATCTGGTTTTGAATGTGCTTACACAACTATCTGTGGTCTGGTATGGGCTTAGTGATTAAAGGAAAGTGTAGCACTACAAAAGTTCTGATTATGCCTACTATATGGAGAACATCTTCTATATACAAGATTTATCTTGACAAGTAAGCCTGATTTAAAATTCCTTCAAGACAAGCTTTGATATTGTGTGATTCTTAATAAAAGATAGTTTGGAGAGATTAAAATTATTTCCAATTTTGCATAAAGCTAGAGTTTTAGTATAATTGCATGACTCAGTTTCTGCTAAAATGCAGCCATGATAATATATTCACAATGATAGCAAAAAAAATTTATTCCCAGAGTTGCATAAAATAAATTAACCTGACAATATGAATGAGTACATTTTTGGGTTTCAGTATGTTATCCCTTGGCATATAATGTTAGATGGGGCAGAATCTATTATTATATTTAAAAAATAATCTAATCATATTTTAATGAATTTTAAATAAAACACTTGCACAATCCTTGAACTATCTGCTAAAAGGAACACAGTTTTAAATCCTCTATTTCATATGTAGTCTCTGCCACAAGAGCATGAATTTCTTGAGAGTACAATCATTGTCTTATTATTGCACTGTAAACTCTTAGCAAGAAACGATTCTCAATATTTTCCTTAAACGAGGCTTAATCAAATAATGATGTATTAACATCTGGCTAGTTGCAAGTTAAGTTTTGGTACTGAATGATGATTTATTTTACGGTAAATTCTGTAAGATAGGCCCATAAGTAGCATCACTTATTATTTTATTTAATGACCACCATTGAGCCCATATTGTGAAGCCAGGTGCTGTCTAGTGGATACAATAAGGAATACTGGATACTTTTTGTAAGCATGCAACTTACAGTATAGAAATGGCAATACATATAATCATTGAAGTCACCATTAACTCATACTTTGCCATTGGGCATGTAAAATGGTGAAGCCACTTTGGAAACAGTTTGGCAGTTTCTTAAAATGTTAGATATTTTAAGACAGTGTCAACCCAAGAGAAATAAAAACATATCCACATAAAGAATTATTTGAGAATATCAGTTAACAGTACTATTCATAATAGTTAAAAGATAGAAGCAATCTAAATATCCATCAACTGGTGAATGGATAAGCAAAATGTGGTATAATCCATACAATGAAATAGCATTCAGCAATAAAGAGGAACAGAGTACTGATATCACCACAGCACAAATGAGCCTCCAGAACATTATCTCAAGTGAAAGAAGACAGACACAAAAACCCCACATGCCACATAATCCTTCTGATATGAAATGTCCCCCTCAAAATGGCAACTCAGGAGAGATAGAAGGTAGATTAGCAGGTGCATGGGGATGGGGATGGGGATGGGAACAGGGAGTGACTGCAAATGAGCATGAGGGTTCTTCTGAGGGTGATGAAAATGTTTTGAAATTAGATTGGGGTGATAGTTGCACAGTCCCGTAAAGTTATTAATTATCATTGAATTGCTCACTCAAATGGGTATATTTTATGGTTTGTAAGCTATAGCTCCATTATACTGCTTTTAAAAATCATCATTAAGAAGATGTGCTATATTTTGGAGTGACAGAACACATCCTGGGATAAGTAGCCTGAGTTACATCTAAAGGATGACAAGAGATACTATGAGAAATCGCTGTGGTGATAGTAGGATAAGAAAAGTTCGCAGAGAGGTTTGAATCAGCATGATGTGTGCTGTGTGCATTTGGTATTTGTGTGTAGAATCTACATTAATGTGTGATGCAATGAAGCTCACAGCAGTAAGAGTGAGGATAGGGGTGGAGAAAGTGTCTAGACTATGGAGGGCCTGTGTGTCGTATTCCAAAGGAGAGTTTCTGTTCTATAGTTGATGCAGATATTTTAAAAATTGTAAGCCCTATCATCACCTAGTTGGCTTTTCATTTCAAATTAATCACAAGGGTGGCTCATCGTTTGTGTGGGGATGGCCAAGGAAAGCAGAGAAGAAAACTGTATCACAAGGGCCCTGCTGGAGGCAGGGCGACCAATTATGATATTGGTGAAATATTTAAGATGAGATGTAATGATGATTGCCACTAGGAAAGTTGTCAGAGGAATGGAAAACAAACACTTTTTAGGTAAAATAGGTAGGGTTGGTGATTGGTTAGACATGGGGAATAAAGGTGAGCAAGGAATTATGGGTGAATTTCAAAACCTTGACTTCTGTGGTGACATGTGATGATTCCAACAACTGAGATAGAGAATCCAGGAAAACCTGTTCTAAGAAGAAAGATGTGTATGGGTCATCCTGGTGGCAGTGTTTTAGCAGGCCACTGGAAATATTATAAGAAATTCCAGATAGGAGCTTTTTGTTTGTTTGTTTGACGGAGTCTCACTCTATCACTCAGGCTGGAATACAATGGCATGATGTCCACTCACGGCAACCTCCGCCTCCCAGGTTCAGGTGATTCTCCCGCCTCAGCCTCCTGAGTAGCTGGGATTACAGGCACCTGACATCCTGCCCGGCTAATTTTTGTATTTTTGAAGAGACAGCGTTTCACTATGTTGGCCAGGCTGGTCTCAAATTCCTGACCTCAGATGATCTGCCCGTCTTGGCCTACCAAAGTACTGGGATTAAAGTCGTGAACCACCACACCTGGCCAGGATCCTATATTTTATTTTATTTTATTTTATTTTATTTATTTATTTATTTATTTATTTATTTATTTATTTATTTATTTTGAGACGGAATCTCGCTCTGTCACCCAGGCTAGAGTGCAGTGGCATGATCTCAGCTCACTGCAAGCTCTGTCTCCTGGGTTCACGCCATTCTCCTGCCTCAGCCTCCCGAGTAGCTGAGGCTACAGGCACCCACCACCATGCCTGGCTAATTTTTTGTATTTTTAGTAGAGACAGGGTTTCACCATGTTAGCCAGGATGGTCTCGATCTCCTAACCTTGTGATCTGCCTGCCTCGGCCTCCCAAAGTGCTGGGATTACAGGGGTGAGCCACCGCACTCGGCCCAGGAGCCTATATTTTAAAGTCATTGTCTTGGTAATTGAAATCATAGGAATGGATGATTTAGCCATGGTAAACATGCATATTAAAAAGAAATGTTCAGCCGGGCATGGTGTCTCACGGCTGTTATCCCAGCACTTTGGGAGGCCAAGGTGGGCGGATCACAAGGTCAGGAGTTCGAGACCAGCCTGGCCAACATAATGAAACCCTATCTCTACTAAAAATACAAAAAAAAAAAAAATTAGCCAGGCATGGTGGCAGCTGCCTATAGTCCCAGCTACTCAGGAGGCTGAGGCAGGAGAATTGCTTGAACCCGGGAGGCAGAGGTTGTCATGAACGGAGATCACGCCATTGTACGCCAGCCCGGGTGACAGGGTGAGACTCTGTCTCAAAATAAATAAATACATAAATAAATAAATAAAGGCTCCTATTTGGAATTTCTTACAGTATTTCCAGTGGCCTGCTAAAACATTGCCACCAGGATGACCCATAAACATCTTTCTTCCTAGAATAGGCTTTCCAGGATTCTCTCAGTTGTTGGAATCATCACATGTCACCACAGAAGTCAAAGTTTTCAAATTCATCCATGATTCCTTGCTCATCTTTATTCCCCATGTCTAATCAATCACCAATCCTACCTGTTTTACAGAAAATGTGTTTATTTTTCCATTCCTCTGACAATTTCCCTAGTGGCACTCACTAGGAGGCAGAGAGCAACAGAGTGAGACTCTGTCTCAAAAAAAAAGAAAAGAAAAGAAATGTTCACAATACCAGAGATATGAAATCAACATAAATACTCATCAATTATAGACTGGATTAAGCAAATGTGGTACATATATACACAGGAATACTATGCAGCCTTAAAAAAGAGCAAGATCATGTCCTTTGCAGGGACATGGATGGAGCTGGAGGCCATTACCCTTAGCAAACTAACACAGGAACAGAAAACCAAATACCACATGTTCTCACTTATAAGTGGGAGCTAAATGATAAGAAAACATGGACACATTGAGGGGAGCAAAACACACTGGGGACTATCAGAGGGTGGAGGGTGGGAGGAGGAAGAAGATCAGGAAAAATAACAAATGGGTACTAGGCTTGATACCTGGGTGATAAAATAATCTGCACAACAAACCCTCATGGGATATATTGACTTATGTAACAAACCTGCACATACCCTGAAATTAAAATAAAAGGTAAAAAAAAAAAAAAAATGTGTATCAAGGACAGAGTCGCAGGTGATCACCAGGGACTAGATAAAAAATTATTTTGTCTGGACTGGTGCTTTTCAAGCCTCATTTCCTAATGGGGAAAGTAAGTAGGATTCTTGTCTTCGTAACCCACTTTTACTACAACTATTCGACATTTTGTCTCTTTTGTATACTGAGGGAAACTTAACAAGGACTTAAAG
Source organism: Symphalangus syndactylus (assembly GCF_028878055.3). NCBI lineage: Eukaryota > Metazoa > Chordata > Mammalia > Primates > Hylobatidae > Symphalangus > Symphalangus syndactylus. Next base: position 17,313,639 of record NC_072446.2, on the reverse strand, counting down.
AGTGTCTGAAAGAATGGAGGATAAATATTCTAAAGCATCTTCCACACTCCTGGTCTGTTTTTGTTTGCCTGCTATTTGGATTAAGCAACCTCTAAAGATGAATTAACTCCCTACAATGTTTTAAAATACTTCTAATTTATAGCACTAAACGCCCACAGGAGAAAGCAGGAAAGATCTAAAATTGACACCCTAACATCACGACTAAAAGAACTAGAGAAGTAAAAGCAAACAAATTCAAAAGCTAGCAGAAGACAAGAAATAACGAAGATCAGAGCAGAAGTGAAGGAGATAGCTCACTGCAACCTTGAACTACTGGGCTCAACCAATCTGCCTGCCTCAGTCTCCTAAGCAGCTGGGATTATAGGTGTACCACCACACCCGGCTACCTTTTTTTTTTTCTTTGGTATAGATTAGATTTCATTATGTTGTACAGGCTGGCCTCAAACACCTGGCTTTAAGCAATCCTCCCACTTAGGCCTCCCAAGGTGCTGGGATTACAACCATGAGACACCATGCTCGGCTTTATAATTACTAATGGAAGAGTAGGCAATAATGGGACCACAGTCACACAAGTTAGCCATCAGCTAGGACTTCCCTCCTTAAATGAGATGTGATTTCTTGTTGCCAGAATCAGGCTCCATCCTGACAGCCCTGCATGCTTCCAGCCTACCCTCCATGAAACCTTGAGTTTGAGGCATCTAAAATAGACCAACACAATCACTCATATAATAGATATTGATCAAGTGTCTGCTAGGTGCAAGAATAGGAGCCTAATGAGGGCAAATGTGTAATCTGTTCTAGGTCCACATCCAGAGTAGTTCCTGGCCCAGGGCAGGCAGAGGGACACATATTTTGAATGAAAGAATGTGACGTCCTGAAGACATAGATAAAGTTCTTATTGTGAAGCAGCTCAAATCAGCAATTCAGACCCACAAGCAATCATAGGCCAAGGTGATGACAACTTTGAGAATGTCACCTGTGGGAAAACAGACAAGAAAAGTTGAAAGTTGTGACATCACCATTTAGTGGTTGGTGTCAAAACCAATGCTCAAATCCTAGTCTATCAAGTCATTGTAGGGAAGAAAATAAAGTAAAACAAAACACAAACTATTCTGGGCAAATTAGTTGAAAGAGTTATACACCAAGACATGTGGAAATAAGAAAATTCCAATTTAATGTTGGCTAATGTATTAAACTACATTCCCCTAAACCAAAAATTAAAATTTAATGTTATTCAACCACAATTTCTTGCCACCCATAATTTATCATTTGCAGTTATTACTGAATTAGTCTGCAGATACATATAAAGACCATTTTTAAATGTAATCTTCAACTATTTCTCTTAAGCATGATATCTGAGCATACTTTTACCCAACAAGTTCCATGCCAGAGGAAAGGAATTAGTCGCTTGTATAAAAATTATTGCATTTACAAGACAATTTCAAACTAAATCTGGTACTATTTTCTTTTAGTGTGCAGAAATAGTGTAATTTACTACTTATTAGATATAGCTGTTATAGGAGGGGCATGAATATCTTGGGGTAAAAAATTTCAAACTACAACCATTCAGCATCTTCATTAAGGAGATTCAGATTTTCAAAGCTCACAGCATTCATGCCAACACCTGTCTAATCCAACAAGCAAGTCTGGTGGTAGTGGCATGAGCTTAAATTTGACTACCCTACTGTGGGATTCTGGGGACTTTCTTACTTGAATTATTCTCAGCGATGTAGAACTTGGTTGAGATAAACTACCTTTGGGACTAAGACTGAAAACAGATGTGACATCTTATCTTTTTAGTTTTTAGGGGTCTATTATTTGCCAGGGTTGGTAAAGTTGGTGTTGGTAAATTTAGACTATTTATCTCAAATTTAAATTGCAAATCTGGTCAGTAATTCATACAGGAAAAATTCCCAGAGTCTTGGGATGTAGTCTGGGACAGCTGGATGTAGAAATGTCAGCAGCTGTTCCAAATGTGCGAACTTCATACAGCATAAGTCAGAACAGAATCCAAGATAATCCGTTCAGGTGAAAGCTAAATTATTGGCATAAAATATGTAATGTAAAGTCACAGATAGAAATTCTCCAGAATGATTGACAGCTTGACTCCATTCTTTTAAAGCATTTTCTTCTTTTTTTAATCTGAGAAATGATCTCTTCTTTTAGGACAACAAAGGTAATCATGCCATTACTGGAATGCTGAAGCACACATCCAGTAAATGCTTGAGTCATTGATCTATAGGCAAAACCTTCAATAGCATGTCTCAGACCCAGTATTCCTAAAGTTTCTAGGGTCCAAGAAATCCACTTTCTAAATAGTGGGAGAATAGCGAGTGCAGAGAAGCACAGGTACTCGTCCTTGCTCCGGGCAGGCATCACTAATCAACCGGACGCTCTGCTCCTGAGTCTAGACAACGTCTACCTCTCAACTCCATTCTTCAGATAGCACATGCCTTAGCTCCAATGATGAAGCTTACTTACCATAACTGGTAGAAGAACCTGCTCAAGGGAGCCAGTCTACTTCCCCCAAAAGATCAGGCTAGAATGCATGTCAGGGCTGCAATCGAGTCACAAAATGATGTGTACTTTAACAACAACGGAGGGGAGGCAGAAAATCCTCCCCAATTCTGCTGAGGGCAGGGCCTCCAGATCAAAAAGATAAAGACGTTTTCTTGTAACTCAGATTCTCTGAACAATGGTAACTGCACTGTCAGAAAAACGGCTCACTTTACAAGAGTAGATGTTTTTAAAAAATTAAATTGTCGTATTGACTTACATTACTTGGAAAGATATCTGTTTCCTATTCATTTTGAATTGTATGAACACAGCTGACTCTCACTTATGATTTCAGTAAAGAGTGTCTTTATGTGTTCTGAGAATCTAAGAATATGGCATTCCTCACGAAACCCTCTTACCTATGGGGAGAATGTGTTGTATTCTGGAGAGAATGCTCCATCACTGGCTGGTCCTAGAGCAAATGTTATTTCAGATTATTTACAGACAAGGTTACATTTTGTTCCTTCTGTCATTCACCAGTGAGCTTGTGACTCTCTAAGCTGTGTGCCCTTTGTCCCCACATTCATTTGTTTTTCTTGAATTTTAACATTACCCATTTATATTCAGGTTTCTATTTTAATATGACCAAGTAATTCTGGATCCTGTCAAATTCTCCTCTGCATGTCTGCTGTAGCCATTATGAGTCTTTCATTGCTGTGTTATAACCTTATAGCTATCCATCGGTAGCATAAGACATTTTGTTTATTATGACCTGATGCTCTTCAAAGGTTTTCTTCGTATTTCTTTATCTTTGGGGAAGTGTAGTCTAGAAAATAGCCAAGGGCATACATGAATAAATTATGTTGTTAAAATCTTAGTGGAATACCATCAATGTAACCTTAGGCTCCCATCAGAGTTCAGAGACAGTTTGTATCTTAAATGTGCTTTCTGTAACATTTCTCTCCCAGTATTCTATGATTTATAAGTAAGTAAATATTGTTTCATATAATATTCATTTATTTAATTGAGTAAATTTTATTCCATCTAAAATGTCATGTACCTTAAATAAATGTGAAAGAAAATTTAAATACTGTAGGCAGAGAGGCTAATGTGGCATTACTTAAAATGTGATAATTAATCCTGATATTGCTTTTCTCCTTTTACATTGGCTAAAGCTGATTTGAAGATCTGGGGTTGCAAGGTTCTATGCAAAATATTCTATGATTTACAAATAAGTAAACATTGTTTCCTATGATAATAATCCATTTATTTGAGTAAATTTTATTCCATCTAAAATGTCATGTACCTTAAATAAATGTGGAAGGAAAAAGAAAATACTACAGACAGAGAGGCTAATGTGGCATTACCTAAAATGTGATAATTAATCCTGATATTTCTTTTCCCATTTTACACTGGCTAAAGCTGATTTGGAGATCTGAGGTTACAAGGTTATCATTTGATGGAAACCTTTTATTCCTTTTCTCTCTTGCTGACCAATCCCAGATTAGAGCCTTGTAAATTCATTCCCAAGTGCTCTCTTTTATCAGACTACCAAAATTTAGAGAGAAATTCCTTTTAATAAACACTGTGTACATATCCCAGGAAAAAACAATCTTATCAAGGTAAACAGGATAAAAACAAATCTTACCTTCTAATAGATTTTCTTGAGAGGCAAAAGAAAAAGAAAAAGTAAAATTCAATGGGTGGTGGAAGGTCCTGAGCAGAGATGGTAGTGGGGGTAGGGTAGTGGGGTGCAAAGACTCAGCAGTATTACAGATCAGTCGTTCTTGAACTTTATCACATGTTAAAATTATCTACAGAGCTATAAAAATTTCAGTGCCTTTCTCAATGAAATCAGAATATTTCAGGGTTGGATCTAGACACAGACATTTTTCAACGTCCCCACTGATGCCAAAGAGTGCCTAAGTTTGAGAACTAGTGTTCTAGTCTGCATGCAATTTTTACTACTCAAACGATTATTATAGTGGTAAGTTTCATTATGGCCTTGACAGACCCAGACCCTGTTGGTTTGTTAATCAAACATTGTTCTCAGCTCCTTCTCCCCCATGGGCATGCATTTTAGACTCATATGTGTTCTCCTCATTTTCATAACTGGTAGTGAGTTTTGAAATGTTGATGGCACAGAATGTGTATGTGGTATGAGCATGGATTGAGCGAAAGCAGCTCAGATGGTTGCAGGACTCTGACAGTAATTCCGTGTACCAGATCACGGTGCTTGGGTCAAGGAAATTGCAATGGAGTTGGGGAGAAGGGATATACTTAAGTGATATGTAAGTGTTTGCCTTGACAGGAATTGATGACTGTAAATCGAGGTGGACACATAAAGGAGTTGTCAAGAATGACTCGGTTTCTGATTTTAGCAACCCAACAGATGAAGGTATCGTTTGCTGAGATCTGAAATGTTGAAGTAGATTTAGTTTGGAAGATGATTTTATGTTTGGATGCATAAACTCTGAGGTGCCTGTGAGACACTTAATGAGATTGTCGAATAAGCAGTCAGCTTTCAGTTCTAGAGAGCTTTGGTCTGGAGATGGAGACTTGGGAGTCATCAGTCATGGGAGTAACTGAGATAAACAAAGAAGATGTGTGAAGTTAGAGGGGAAACAGCCCATGATAGAGCCCTGAAGATGGGCAGAGGAACAGAAGCTAGCAAAGTCTGTGAGGCCACTAGGTAGAAACGAAGGAAATGCACTGGCCTAGAAGCAAAGAGAAAAAAGTGTTTCAAGAAGGGTAGAAAGTGATCAGTGAGGTCAAGTGGAATAGAAACTATAACAGACCGGCCAGGCGTGGTGGCTCACGCCTGTAATCCCAGCACTTTGGGAGGCCGAGGCGGGCAGATCACGAGGTCAGGAGATCGAGACCATCCTGGCTAACACGGTGAAACCCCGTCTCTACTCAAAAAAAAAAAAAATACAAAAAATTAGCTGGGCGAGGTGGCGGACGTCTGTGGTCCCAGCTACTCGGGAGGCTGAGGGAGGAGAATGGCGTGAACCTGGGAAGTGGGGCTTGCAGTGAGCCGAGATCGTGCCACTGCACTCCAGCCTGGGCGACAGAGCGAGACTCCATCTCAAAAAAAAAAAAAAAAAAACTATAACAGACCAATGAATTTACTGGTTTGGAAGACTTCCATAAGGTCAGGTGAGTGGAAGATGATTACATATCACTCTGATAACGCTTATAAATGCACATGTAAGATAAAGAACTGTATGGATATTAGCTATTTCTCCTACTAAATTATAAACTCATTGGAGAGAAGGACACATTTATTTATTTTATATCAATAACAGCTACAGCTCTATTACCTCAAACTTATGATTAAGTAATATTTGGTGGCTTGGTGAATGAATGCACTACTATAATACGTTATAACTGTGGAGAAGACTGAAGATTTTTCAGATTCTTAAAAAAATTTATGTTGCTAATTTTGAGATTCCTGAGTTTAATCCATCCCTTTAAACTTCCAGTTGGAGAAAATTTATTCTAGGTTTTGAGATTTTTCTGATTTCATAATTACAGTTCCCTAGAATTTGAAAATGTGTAATTCCAAGTAGGTGTACATTTGAAAATATCAGCTCCTGTTCCACAGACCCCCAACTAGAAATTATGACTTTTACTTTATGTACTACCAGTTTACAAACTGGTAAGTCTACTTCAGTGTCTTTGGCTTTAACAGAGACACATTCTGTGTTATCAGCGATTTCCTTCAGCTTTCTATTCTTTTTCTTATATAAGTGTTGTTATTGGAATAGAGAGTATAAAAATGTTATCCATTGTACAAGTATAAAGCCATATACTTAGTAATTTTACTATTTCAGGAAATTTTATGTTCCTAGTTTATACAAATTAGAAATAATAAAATAATAAGTATAATATTTTATTATATTATACAAATAAATATTATAAATTCAGTAGAAACTAACAAAATAAAAAGAATAAATTGTGACATTTTCTCCTTTGTATTTTGGAATAGATGCTGTTAGTTACTTTAAAAAAGTTTGTGTAGTAGAAATTGCGTTATGATTTCAGTGTGTTTTCTAAATTAACTTATTTTTTCTTGGTCAATACATTGAAAGCATTTTATTAAGACAAGTGATCTTCTATGATACACACACACAAACATACACACATACACACACAATTTCATTATCTGGATGAATCAAAATTCATTTAAAGAGCCTCCTATGGTTAGACATTTAAATCATTTCTAATTCTTCAATAATATAAGCAATACTTCAAGGCATGTCTTTGAAGCTAAATTATTGTGGTCAGCTATGATTTTTACCTCAGAATACATTTTTGAAATTGAAACTGCTGGAATAAAATATAGACATACCTAAATTATTGATAAGTAATGTTAAATTGCCAATCATTAAAAAATTTGCACAGGTAATATGTACTGAGTATAGAAAAATATGGTAAAAGAAGAAAATAAGAAAAATCACTTTTAATATTACAGACCCGAGATCACAATTTTTTTTGGATGATAACTTTTGGGCGGTGATGTCTGAATGTTGCCATGGCAACAGTAAACTGACATGACACTGGGGTGTGTGTCTCATGGAGAGATGCTTTTCCCTCTTTCCTGTTTCACTCAGTCTTCAATCTGGTCTGGAGAGTCGGAGCCCCAACTGTAGAGTCAAGTGCTGCCTCCTACCTTAGTATTTTTGGTACAATTGGTATGAATATGCTAATATTTAACATAATTGTATTCTACTTTGGTCGTAAATTTTGAAGTGAGATTGGGCTATAGTTGGTGTGTCTGTATGTGTGCATATATATGTGCTTCACTATTTCACTATTTAGATTTTGGCAATCTAGAAATACTAGGTTTTTCTAGTTGAATTGAAATAAAATTGTATATTTTTTCAGGGTGTCGAAAATAGTAATAACCTGGAAATTACCTTTTCTCGAAAAGTCTAAATGAACAGCTACTGCTACCACCCTTGTCCAAGCACCATCATTACCTCTTGCCTGGATTTAGCTGTTCTCCTAGCTTCCATCCCTGGTCCCCTGTGATACACTCTCCAGCGGGCAGTCAGCATGGACCTGCAGCATGTGTTACATCACACACCTCTTCTGAGGACCCACGAAAGTTTCTTACCCCTCTCTAAAAGCTGTACCGCTGCTCGTTTACTCCTTATCTGCTCTTCCCTCATCTCACTCACTTTCTGCTACCTCTCCTGGTTCCTTTTGTGGTTTCCATTCTATGCCAAGCACCCTCTCACCACAGGTACTTTGTACCAAATCTTCTCTATCCTGGAACTCATCCCAGATCGCCATCAGTTATCCTTCAGGGATATCTTACCTGAAAATCATTACAGTATATAAAGGAGAACTTCTCATCTTTCTTAAGTTAACTTATCTAGGATTGTTACATGCCAGGCACTTTTCAAACGATTTTCTGTTAATGCACGTACTTCTCACAACAACATCGCGAGGTAAATACTATTAATCTCATTTTGCAGAAAGAAAAGCTGTGAATGTTTGAAATAATAACTTGCCCAAATTCACATGGCTACTATGTAATGCAGTGAGGGTCTTAGAACAACAGGCTGGGCTGGGCGTGGTGGCTCACACCTGTAATCCCAGCCCTTTGGGAGGCTGAGGCGGGTGGATCATTTGAGGTCAGGAGTTCAAAACCAGCTTGGCCAACATGTTGAAACCCCATCTCTACTAAAAACACAAAAATTAGCCAGGCATGGTGGTGGGCACCTGTAATTCCGGCTACTCAGGAGGCTAGGCAGGATAATTGCTTGAGCCTAGGAGGCAGAGGTTGCAGTGAGCAGCGATTGCGCCATTGCACTCCAGCCTGGGTGAAAGAGCAAGAAAGGCTCTGTCTCAAAAAAGAAAAGAAAAAAAAAAAATAACAACAGGATGATGTATTCACTGCCACTCCTCTTCTCCTTCACTCTTACCTCCTCTCTGATTTGTTCCTAGGTAGCACTCATCTGACCATTTAGATCGATTTGGTTTTTGTCTGTTGTATTTAAGTAGGGATTTGCTCAGGTCTGTATTCCTGGACCCTGGAGCCACATCTGGCATTCACAAGTTTCCAAAAATATATTTCTTAAAATAAACGAATATTGAATAAAAGAACCAAAAAAATGAGTAGAGCCCAGAGATTAGTTTTAGCAGTAATCATCTGATACCTTTTAAAAGCTTTCATGGCTGGGTGCGGTGGCTCACGCCTGTAATCCCAGCACTTTGGGAGGCCGAGGAGGGCAGATGATGAGGTCAGGAGTTCGAGACCAGCCTGGCCAACATGGTGAAACCCCGTTTCTACTAAAAATAAAAAAAAATTAGCTGAGTGTGGTGGTGTGTGCCTGTAATCCCGGCTACTTGGGAGGCTGAGGCAGGAGAATTGCTTGAACCTGGGAGGTGGAGGTTGCAGTGGGCTGAGATTGTGCCACTGCGGTCCAGCCTGGGCGACACAGCAAGACTCCATTTCAAACAAACAAACAAAAGAAGCTTTCATTATAGCTGTTGTTCTATTGTGTTCTATTGGATTGGCTACAACCTGAGTCACTTTTGGCTATTTCTATTTTCCTAGAAAAGCAGGCTCTGAACCCCAATTTTATACATGGAAAGCCACACTTTAGATATTATATCTATTATCTGAAAGCCTATCTCACTTATCCATCTTAATATTCTTCATTTGTGATTTAACCTTTGTTTTTCTCAATTAGGCTAGAAGGCCTATTACAAACACTGAATTAATTCATATAAAGAACCAGTTCCTAAATATAATCATTAACTCCAGTGTTTTCTCTGATTTCTATGTTTTTCTAAAATTCTACTTTTCCAATTTGGAGATTTCTCAAATAAGTAAAAATAGAATTACAATTCAACCTAGCAATCCCATTACTGGGTGTATAAGAAAATAAATTATTCTTACAAAAAGACACCTGCACTCATATGTTTATCACAGCATGCTTCACAGTAGCAAAGATATGGAATCAACCCAAATGCTCATCAATGGTGAATTGGATAAAGTAAATGGGGTACATATACACCATAGAATACTTCGCAGCCATAAAAAAGAATGAAATCATGTCCTTTGCAGCAACATGGATGCAGCTGGAGGCCATTATCTTAGGTAAATTAATGAGGAACAGAAAACCAAATACCGCATTTTATCACTTAGAAGTGTGAACTAAACACTGGGTACACGTGGACACAAAGATGGAAACAGTGAACACTAAGGATTCCAACAGGGGGAAGGGGAGAGAAGAGAGGATAAGAGTTGAAAAACTACCTTTTGGATACTTTGTTCACTACTTGAGTGATAGCATGGTTAGAAGTCCAAACTTCACCATCATACAATATACCCATGCAACAAACTCACACATGTAACCCCTGAATCTAAAATAAAATTTAAAAATTAAAATTCTGCTTTTAAATGGACTTATTCTCTATTTTTCATTAATTTCCATTGTCATTGCTTTTCACCTTAGTACATTTACTATCATTTTCCATTATGTAATAATGAAATGACATGATGCTGAATTTGCCTTACATTGCAGTTTTGAGCATACTCCATAATTCTGTTATTTAGTGTTTCATTATTATTTTCTAAATAACCTCTGAATACAACTTTATTACTCTTTTTACTCAATGGTAAATTAACCATATCTTGTTTTCCTAAAGGCTGGCAGAATTTAGGTATTTAATCTTTTTACATTAGTTTCTAGGTTTGTTATATAATACTCAGATAATATGGCTGACACAATTTACACTTTGGGGAAAATTGCTGAGACTTACTTAGGGCTACAGAATGTGACAGTTCATACTTTTTTTCAAGGAAATGTAAAAATAATGTATATCATTATTGTATTATGGTTTACACATCTATATATTTGTGATTTAGTGATTGATTATATGGTTTGTTCCTTACGCTACTATAAATGCATTATTATGGAATTATTAATTATATAATAAGTTATTACTGAAAAGACAGTAATGACAGCTTTGCAATATTGGACATTAATTATGTAAAGATACTGTATATCTTAATCTTTTTATTAGCCCAATGATATATCACTATTTTGATTGTTGAGTCAACTGAGGCATAGAAAAGTTAATTAACTTTCTCAATGTTACATGGCTGGTAAAGAGTAAAACAGGATTCAAACTCAAATCTGGCTAAATTCAAGACTTACACAGGATCTTCATCATTGTTACACACTCAGAGCATAACCCATTTTATTTTCTATATGTGAAATCAATTGATAGTTTACTTAAAATAACTATATAGTATTCCATTTTACATATACCCAGTAGGCAGTTTTTCAATCATTATCGCTCTCCTTCTCTCCCCTTCCCCCTGCTGGAAACCTCAGTGTTTATTGTTCCCATCTTTGTGTCCATGTGGACTCAATATTTAGCTCCCACTTATAAGTGAGAATATGTGGTATTTGGTTTTCTGTTCCACAATACATTTTCCATTCTACAATTTGCTTAATCAATCCTTTACAGATTGTACATATCAAATATCAAATAGGTCCAATATTTTTTGTTGGCCAAAAACATTTTTCCAAACGTTTTTATTCATTACCACTTAATGACAACCTAATATATAAGATTTGTCCTCATCTGTGATTATTTCTTTGTGGCAAAATATTTGAAATGAACAGCAGAATCAAAATTCATGTACATTGCCAAGTTCTATGATCTATATTTCTAGAATACACTCCAGAAATGCTATGTTAAATATGATTCTATCAGTAAATGAAACCCATGTCCTTGCACCTGTGCTCATTTTTTTAATTTTAAAGGATTTCCAGTAATTTTACAGGTAAAAGATTTTTTCTTTTGCAGATTAAAATTTTTCTTGGCTCTCAATGCCTGTTGAAATTTAGAGTTGGATGGGGGTGCTATGATTTGGCTGTGTCCCTACCCAAAATATCATCTTGAATTGTAATATGAATTATAATCCCCATGTGTTGGAGGTTGGACTTCATGGGAGGTGATTAGATCATGGGAGTGGTTCCCTATGCTATTCTCATAATAGTGAGTGAGCTCTCATGAGATCTGATGGTTTTACAAGGGGCTTTTTCCCACCTTCACTGTGCCCTTCTCTTTCCTGCTTGCATGTGAAGAAGGACATGTTTGCTTCCCCTTCCACCATGATTGTAAGTTTTGTGAGGCCTCCCTAGCCTTGCGGAACTGTGAGTCAATTGAACCTTTTTCCTTTATAAATTACTCAGTCTTGGGCAGTTCTTTATAGCAGCATTGAGAATGGACTAATATGGGGGTAATCATTTTCTCATTTATTTTATTATTTTTTGTACTACATAGCAGTTGGGTTGAGCTCATAGACGTATGTTCAACATATGCAGGGCTAATACTATTCAAGAATATTCAAATGTGTTGGTATTGTTTAAAGGGTGTCCTTTATCCCCATCAGCTCTTTCTAGTGATTGGTGGTATATGGAGATGTTACTGCTATTTTATATTTATCTTTGAGTCCTGTAAAATTATTAAAGTTCCCATTTTTAAAATGGTTTTTCAGTTGACTCTCTCTTGTGTTTTTATTTTTATCTAGACTGATAGTATCTTCTAAAAATAATGAGAATTTTGTCTCATCGTTGGCAATAATTTCATCTATTACATTTTGTTGCTGGTGTTACAAAAATTCTGTTGGCTAGAACTTCAGAACATTATCAAATGAATGATAACAGAAATTAGATGTTCATTCCTTAATCAGGATGCCTCTAGATTTTAATTTTTTTTTGTACAATGTCAGCTGTTGATTTCAGATGGATTTTTATTTATCACAAAGAACCAATTTTTAAATTTCTAGTTTATTAATATAATTTACTATTAGAAATGGATGTTAAGTGTTATTAATTTTTTAAATCTATGGACTGTATAGTATGAGTTTCTAATGTGATAAAATAGATTTATGGATGTAATTATTGTAAACTATGATTGTAGGCCAAGAGTAAACCTTACTTGGTGATAGAAAAATAGATAATGTTAGCATATATGTTTTCTGATCTGTAGTGCTGATTCTGTGGACTAATATTTAGTTATAAGTATTCTGTATTTATAAAAGAGATAATTATTACTTTGGTTTCGTGTGTGTATGCATGCCATTTTTTCAAGTTTTTTTTTCTAAAGGATAAACTAGTTTTTGAAACATGAAACAGGAATTATTCTCTCTATATGTATTTTTTGCTTTTACTGGAATAATCTATAGTCAGTTGAGATCATGTGTTCCCTCACTTTAAAATAATTTCTCCTTTAATTTATTTTCTGTTAATTTTTGTATATAATATAAGGAAGGGGCCCAGTTCCAATTTTCTGCCTATGGCTGGCCAGTTCTCCCAGCACCATTTATTAAAGAGGGAGTCCTTTCCCCATTGCTTGTTTTTGTCATATTTGTCGAATATCAGATAGTTCTAAGTGTGCAGTCTTATTTCTGGATTCTCTATTCTGTTCCATTGGTCTCTGTGTCTTGCACCAGTACCATTATCCTTAGCAAACTAAAGCAGGAACAAAAAAGCAAGTATGTCACGTTCTCACTTATAAGTGGGAGCTAAATGATGAGAACACATGGACACATAGAGGGGAATAAGACACACTGGTGCCTATTGGAGGGTGGAATGTGGGAGAAGGGAGAGGATCAGGAAAAATAATGAATACTAGGCTTAATTCCTGGGTGATGAAATAATCTGTACATCAAACTCCCATGACGCATGTTTACCTATTTAACAAACCTGCACATCCTGCACATGTACCCCTGAAGATAAAATAAAAGGACAAAATTTAGCCTGTAAATATATGTACACCTGGTATGATAAAGTAAACCAGTAGAATTAAATGGAAAGCCACAAAACATAACTACACATTTGTGAAACTTTATGTATTACATAGCCTCCATTGCAGATGTCTGCAGGAAAAACGAACTATTTAATGAATTATGCTATGTCAGTTCTTTAGAGGACCATATAAATTTGGATCTCAAGCTCACACTAGACACAAAAATCAATTCCAGATAAAGACATGGTTTAAATATAACAGATAGTAATTTAATTTTTAAAAGAAGGTTTAAAAGAGTATTTTATGACATTGGAATATAGATTTTTAAATTATAAACATGATGACAATGGGAAGTCATAAAGAAAATATTAGTATGTTGGATTACATACAAGATGACCTTTTACCAGAAAATATTATAATACTGAAAAGATAAATCACATAATTAGGGAATATTTTCAAAATATGTAACCAAAAAGGTTAGCATTCATAAAATATTAACAGCATCTTCAAATCAATAATAAAAAAAGCAACATATTCTGAAAATAGTTTTTTTTTTTTAAAGAAAGAGGGGTGGTTAGTGAACATAGAATTCTGTCAGTCATTGTTAGTCATATGTGTACATCAAAACCACAGATAGTTGTTTTCAAGGCTCCCTGAGATCATGAGCCCCTGGGTCTCTTGCAACCTTTAGGGGACTAAAGGTCAAATGACAGAGGGAAATTGGAAGCCTGAATGGGAAGGGATAGGACCAATGGGTTGAGCAAAGGGCTGAAGAAGGTAGGGACTTGAAGGAGGACATACGAGAGCATCTGTCTTCACTACTGATGGTTGAAGAATCCATGGTTAGTCCTACTCCTGAGCCAGTGCTCCAGATCACAGAACATTGATACAAGGTAAGGAGAGATTCTGATTCTTGTGAGTCTTAGTGAACTCTGGAAGCTGGATTCAAGTCCCAGATAATTAGAACTGAAGGGAAGATGGACAGTGGTAGGAGAAGGAAGGAGGAGCAGAAGCAATGGGAAAGAAGAGGCCTGAGGGTAGCCAGTCTGGGGAGATGGCAAGTTTTCCAAAGAGGCCTTTGACGTTTCAGAGTATCCTTAGTAAAATCATATCAACAAGAAGAGAAGCAGACAGAGTTGGTGAAGCACAGAGTCAGCAGGGATTCAAAAAGGGAGATTTCAATCAAATGAGAAGCTCTAATGTCCTAGCCAATGGTACCTTCACACTTACACATGGAAGAAGTTGGGACTCTTAACACACCTTGTGTTCCTTACAGGGACTAGCTTCTTATAACTGGAGAAGACTAGCACTGCACCCAGGCTCTTTTTTTCTGGGACTTAAACCCAGCTTCCAGAGTTCATTCAGAATTGTCAGAATCAGAATCTCTCCTTACTGTGCTTCCACGGACTGCCACCTGGAGCCAAGGGCTCAGGAGTCGGACTCACCAGCAGATCCCCAATAAATCGGGAGTGAGAACAAAGGCTTCAGAGGTGCACATTTGAGATCCTTAGGTGAGCAGGCTTGGGGTCAATGATGGACCTGATCCTCTCTGAGTCATAGCATTATAACTGCCCAAGAAAACCCAGAGCAGTTAAATTGGTGAAAACAGATTTTATTCAAGATGATTGTAACGAAGGTAAAGAAATTTTGACATAGAACAGGGCTTAATTCCACATACTTCGTGGGCCAGTAGAAAGTTATTGCCAAAGAGCAGGGTGGAAATAAGTGGATGGAAAATTATCAGGAGGAAACATCAAGGGTCCCGGGATTCTGGGACAGAAAAGTCCTAACAGAATTCTTGCTGAAGACAAGCCAGGGTGATTAGACACCGCTTGGGGGATGCTAGAGGAGCGATATGGTTTGGCTCTGTGTCCCCACCAAAATCACATGTCTAATTGTAATTCCCAATTGGGGAGGGACCTGGTGGCAGGTGATTGGATTATGGAGGCAGATTTCCTCCTTTGCTGTTCTCATGAGAGTGAGTGACTGCTACTAAGATCTTGGTGTTTAAAAGTGTGTATCACTTCCGCCTTCGCTCTCTCTCCTGCTCCACCATGGTGAGACATGCTTGCTTCCTCTTTGCTTTCTGCCATGATTATGAGTTGCCTGAGGCCTCCCAGTCATACTTCCTGTACAGCCTGTGAAACTGTGAGTCAGTTAAACCTCTCTTCTTTATAAATTACCCAGTCTCAGGTAGTTCTCTATAGCAGTGTGAGAACAGAATACTACAAGGAGGAAGAACCCGATTCAATATTGTGGGTGATCAAATATGGAGAGTGGGAAGTTCTTGCTAAACTAACTTAAAAGGGTTCTTGCTAAAGCTGGATTTTACAAAGAAGTATCCAGATGGGCCTCAGAGAAAGTTCAAGGGCTTAACTCTGGTCAAGCAAAGAATCTTTGTCACAACTACTCTTATGACTTATGGTAATCAGGTCCTTACGCTTCTATTTTTAAATATGTCTTTTATGTTCCTATCCCTTTTAGTTTATAGATTCCTTTCTCCAACTCCCACAACTCTTGCCTGGCAATTTATTTCTTGTGGAAACAACACTGGATTTTTTTTTTTCCTTAAAGTTTCCCACAGTGTAGGATTGTGTTTGTTGACTGTATTTCCACAATGGAGACTAATGTTTTCCTGTGTCATATGTATATATGTATTTATCTACATATCTGTGCATCTGTCTAGCTAGCTAGCAAGAATACTTCACAGGTAGGATGCATTCTTTGTCAAAGGCAGATAACATTTGACACCCATGAATTACTATTACTGAAAAGATTATGAACAATAAATGTCGATGAGACTGTGGGGAATCTTAAACTTTCACGCACCACTGGTTAGAATGTAAAATGGTAAAACCACTTTGATAAAAGTTCTGATAGTTTCCAATACAATTAAGCACACAGTTACCTTGGGAACTAGTAATGACACTCCTAGAAATTCACCCAAGACTGAAAACATGTTCACAAAAGGACTCGTACACGAATATTTACAGCAGCTTTATTCACAACAGTCCAAACCTGGAGAAATCCCACGTGACCATCAACAGGAGAAAGGATAAGCAAACCTTGTGGTATTCATACCAACCAATCATACCAACCAATGTACTCAGCAGTAAAAAGACCGGAGAAGCACGTGACAGCAAGGTGGAATTTAAAAACATTCTGAGTGAAAGAAGCCCTTACGAAAGGAAGATATTTGGTGTGATTTTGTTTGTATGAACTTCTTTTAAGTTTTCACTGTTTGCTTCATTTCTGTTTCTGTTTTCAAATGCTTTCTGTGACTTTTTCAAATTTCTTTTTCTACTAATCTAGGGATTTGAAACTTTGTCCTGTTTCTATGTAAATAGTCTTTTCTTACTCACTGTGAAACAAAATAAAATCAAGATGAAAACATTATTTCTTAATTATTTAAAGGAAAACACCCTTGAAGTTTTTTTATCATCCCTACTGTCACACAATGCTATTATAGTTTTCTCTACATATATTTTTACATAATCATTTGAATATTTCAGTGAATTTTACTACTATATGAAAATAACTGAGCAGTCTGTTTTTTAAGGTTACTTTGTTGTTCCTAACTTCATTTAAAAAATTATTTCTTTATGCCAGATTGAAATAATTATTTGAGATTTTTTTTTAGGAAGAGTACTAAATGTAATGCTTTCTGGGAATCACACATGAGACAATTATGTGAGGTGATAGATATATTAATTATTTGGATTTAGTCATCCAATAATGTACACATATTTCAAAATATCACATTGTACCTCATAAACATATACAATTACTATTTGTCAATTAAAAATTGAAAAAAACACATTTCAGTTGCATTTGCAAATTTAAGTTACGGACTTAAAATTCTTAAAATTCTTGTGTCTAAATACTGAAAGACTGCTGGGTGATATACAAATATTTTTTTAAGGTCAGAAAGAAAGAGAAAAGAAATAAAAACAATATTTAAGAAAGTAGGATATGGCAATCTCACACTCCCCTTTTGATTGCTAGCAGTGTTTTCTTTGTTCAGATCATTGACAATTTTCTTTTCTTAGACTTTCAGAAATGTTTTCAGTAGATGTCTAGATATTGGTGGCAAAAAAATAAAAAATACCCTTTGCATCTTGGGGAAAGCTAGAATAAATCGGTCAGAGAAGAGATTTGGAATAAAATCAGACTATTCGGAGTCATTAAATTATAAATGATGTTCAATTTGTTTAATGAGATCACAATGGCTCATACCTATATTTCCAGCAAGTTGGGAGGCTGAGGCAGGCGGATCACTTGAGGTTAGGAGTTCGAGACCAGCCTGGTCAATATGGTGAAACCCCATCTCTACTAAAACACATACAAAAATTAACCAGGCATGGTGTGGTAGTGGGCGCCTGTAATCCCAGCTACTCTGGAGGCTGAGGCAGGAGAACTCATGAACCTGGGAAGCGGAGGTTGAGGTGAGCTGAGATCATGTCACTGCACCCCCAGACTGGGCAACACAGCAAGACTCCATACCAAAAAAAAAAAAGAAAAAAGATCACAGAGAAGTGAAATGAGAAGAAGCTTAGGAGGTAGATTCAGTGAACCTCCAACTCTGTGGAGAAGGTAGAAGAGGAGGAAAGAGCAATGGAGGCTGAGAAGGAAGGAAGAAGGAGGAAAAATAGTTAGACTTGTCATAGAAACTGGAAGAGGAGTTTCAAACAGAAGGAAATAATCTACCAGTTAACTGGCTAGCTCTTGTATAAGTTATAATTATGTAAAGAGTGTGGCATTGCTAAGATAGTAGAAATTTTTTATTAAAAAAACTTCTTTTAAAGAAAAAAAAGAAACAAGAAGAAACAAGCCTTGTATGCATTTAGGAAACATTTGTCACTTTAAATTTGTTTTACTATTGGATATTCAATATATACAAGTATATATGGAAAAGCAAAATAAGCATCTGTATATCCATCATCTGTTTAATTGTTATAAAATCCTATTGCAGCTCCCTGTATATTTTTCCTATATCTAAAAAACCTAAGGATATTTATTTTCCCAAAGAGGTATTGATAATCTTCTTTATTACATGGTTAATATCTGTTTAACTTAGGCTTTTTTAATCTAATTTTTATTGTTCTTATTTAAGCAATTTGACCCTATATGTTTTCTCGTAATTTCTTTCATACTGCATCTCATAAGTTCTAATGTGTTTGTTGCTTTTAAAATATCCTCAATGGGTTCCATTGAAAAACCACGTGTATTATTTAATTGCTGGGCCCAGGGTTCAATATATGCACATATGATCATATTTACTTTTAATTTATCAGTTGATTTTTATAGTTCCATTTTATTTTGCTTTGCATGTTTTGAAGCTATGTTGTTGGATACATATAATTTTCAACTTCTTATAGGTTCATAGTTTCTTGGCAAATTGAAAACTTACTTCATTGCATGCTGGTGCAATTTGTCTTAAATAATGTTTTTTTGCCCAAAGGCCTACTTTATTTGATATATTGTCATCAATTTTTTGGTTAATATTTTCTCTTATATCTCTTCTCATTCTTTTTCTTTCAAATTTATTCTTATGTTTTAGTCTATCTCATTTTAACTGTATATCATTGTATATTTTAAATATAGTTTTGCAATCATTTTCCTTAATAAAATGATTAGTAAGTCTATATAATGTTGTGACTATAGATATATTTGGACTTATTTCTCCATCTCATTTTATTCTTTCAATTGTTCCCATTTTAATTTTTTTGCTGTTTCCTTTTTAAAATACTTTCATTTTAGGTTCAGAGGGTACATGTGTAAGTTTGTGACGTAGGTAAATTGTATGTCTCTGAAGCTTACTCTAGGAATGATTCTATCATCAAGATAGTGAGCACAGTACCTGACAGGTAGCCTTCCAATCCCTACCTCCCTTTCCTTCACCCCCCAGCAGTCCCCAGTATGTATTGCTCCAGTCTCAGTGTCCATGTGTATTCGGTGTTTACCTCTTTTTTTTATAAGAGAGAACATGCAGTATTTGGTTTTCTTTTCCTGTATCAGCTTGCTTAGGATAATGGCCTCTGGCTACATCCATGTTGCTGCAAATGACATGATTTCATTCTTTTTCATGGCTGTATGGTATTTCATGGTGTATGTGTACCACATTTTCTTTACCCAATACACTGTTGATGGACACCTAGGTTGATTTCATGTCTTTGCTATTGTAAATAGCACTGTTATACAGTGCATGTGTTTGTTGTTGTTGTTGTTGTTGTTGTTAGAACAATTTATTTTTCTTTGGTTATATACCCGACTGTGAGATTGCTGGGTTGAATATTAGTTCTAAGTTTTTTGAGAAATCTCCAAACTGCTTTCAACAGTAGATAAACTAATTTACATTGCCACCAGCAGCATATAAGTGTTCCCTTTACTTCACAACCTGGCCAGCATCTGTTATTTTTTGACTTTTTAGTAATAGCCATTCTGTCTGGTGTGAGATGGTATCTCATTGTGGTTTTGATTTGCATTTCTCTGATGATGAGTGCTAATGAGCATTTTTAAAAATATTTTTTGGTCACATGTATGTCTTCTTTTAAGAAATGTCTCTTCATGTCCTTTGCTCATTGTTTAATGGGGTTATTTGTTTTTTGCTTGTTTGATTGTTTAAGTTTCTTATAGATTCTAGATATTAGACTTTTGTCAAATGCATAGTTTATGAATATTGTCTCCTGTTTTGTAGGTTATCTGTTTACTCTGGTGATAGTTTCATTTGCTGTGCAGAAGCTCTTTAGCTTAATTAGGTGCAACTTGTCATTTTTTTCTTTGCTGCAATTGCTTTTGGGGACTTAGTTATAAATTCTTTGCCAATACCAATGTCCAGAATGATGTTTCCTGTGTTTTCTTCTAGGATTTTTAGTTTTAGGTCTTACACTTAAGTCTTTAATCTATTTTGAGTTAATTTTTGAATATGGTGAATGAAAAGAGTCCAGTTTCAATCTTCTGCATATGGTTAGTTACTTATCCCAGCATCATTTATTGAATATAGAGTCCTTTCCCCATTGCTTATTTTTGTTGACTTTGTCAAAGGTCAGTTGGTTGTATTGTGGCTTTGTTTCTGGGTTCTCTATCCTGTTCCATTGATCTATGTGTGTGTTTTTGTATCAGTATTATGCTGTTTTGGTTACAGTAGCCTTATAGTATAGTTTGAAGTCATGTAGTGTAATGCCTCTGGGTTTGTACTTTTTCCCTGTGATTGCTTTGGCAATTTGGGCTCTTTTTTTGTTCCATATGAATTTTAGTATGCTTTTTTCTAATTCTGTGAAAAATGTCATTGGTAACTTGATAGGAACAGTGTTGAATCCATACATTGCTTTGGGCAATATGTCCATTTTAACAATATTGATTATTTCCATTTATGAACGTGGAAAGTTTTTCCATTTGTTTATGTCATCTCTGATTTATTTCAGTAGTGTTTTGTAACTCTCATTGTAGAGATGTTTCACCTCCTTGGTATGCTGTATTCCTAGGTATTTTATTCTACTTGTAGCTATTATAAATAGGACTGCATTCCATTCTCAATTTGGCTCAGCTTGGATGATATGGGTGTATATAAACACTATTGATTTTTGTATATTTATTTTGCATCCTGAAACTTTATGAAGTTGTTTATCAGTTCTAGAAGCTTTCTGGTGGAGTCTATGGGGTTTACTAGGTACAGAAGCATATAATCAGCGAAGGGAAGGTTTGACTCCTTTTCCCATTCAAATGTCTCTTAATTCTTTCTCCTCTTGATTGCTTAGGCTAGGACTTCCAGTACTGTGTTGAATAGGAATGGTGAGAATGGGCCTCATCGTCTTGCTCCATTTTTCAAAGTGAATGCTTCAGCTTTTGCCCATTCAGTATGATGTTGGCTGTGGTGAGGATGTATATGTGACATTGATGGCTCTTATTATTTTGAAGTACGTTCCTTCAATACCTAGTTTGCTGAGGGTTTTTAACATGAAGTGATGTCGAGTCATACTGAAGACCTTTTCTGTATCTCTTGAGATAATCATGTCGTTTTTGTTGTTAATTCTGTTTATGTGGTGAATCACATTTATTGATTTGCATATGTTAAACCAAACTTGCATCCCAGGAACAAAACGTAGTTGATTGTGGTGAATTAACTTTTTGATGTGCTGCTGGATTTGGTTTGCTAGTATTTTGTTGAGAATTTTTACATCTATATTCATCAAGGTTTTTGGCCTGAAGTTTTCTCTTTTAATCATGTCTCTGCCAGGCTTTGATATCAGAGCAATCCTGGCTTTGTAGAATGAGTTAGAAAAGAGTTTCTCCTCCTCAATATTTTGGAGTAATTTTGGTAGTATTAGTACTAGTTCTTTGTATGTAATTTGGTTGTAAATCCATCTGGTTCAGAGATTTTTTTGGTTGGTAGGCTTTTGATTACTGATTCAGTTTCAGAACTCATTCCTTCTTTTTATCATATTGGATTACTTGTTTTTTTCTTGTTTATTCTAACAGTTTTTATTCTACTGGTTTAGAATTTAATTACTCTCTTTTTGTTCTGTTTGGTTTTATCCTTGAAATTTTGACATTCATGTATAATTAAATGTAAAATCAATCTCATTTCCATACTTCAGAACAGGCTTAGAATTCAGTAATTCTGATAATTTCCTTCTCAAAGCATATGCTGATGATCAATATTTTAGTTTTGTGGGTTTTTTAACAATTGTATATTATTACTATAGTTGTATGTATGCAAATTTTTTTACTTTGGTGTAAATTTGCCTACAAGTTTACAAGAGTCTTTTGTTTGTTTCTCCTAATTTGATTCTCAGATCTTTATTTTCAGATCATATTCTTTCTTTGTAAAAGTTATCTCTTAGAAGTGATGGTCTTATGTTAGTAAATACTTTGAGTCTTTATTTGAGAATGTCTTTATTTTACCGATTCTTGAGAGTTTATTTCACTAAGTATAAATTACAAATTAGTAGTAATGTTAATGTTGTTAGTCACAATTCAAAGATACATGTATATGTCCTCTAGCTTCCATTACAGCTGTGAGGAAGTCAGCTGTCAGTATACTCAATCTTGTTTTGCAGGTGATTTTTCTATTTATTCTGGATGTTCCTATAATTTTCTTTTAGTGTTTGATATCCCGTAGTTTTACAACAATGGTTATAATAATTTATGCCAATCCTGGCTTTTGGAAAATTCTCAAAATTTTTCTTTTCACGTACTCCCTCTCTAATTCTCTTCATTTTTCTCTTTCTGGAACTCTGATTAAACATGTAAAACTTTTTATCCTGCCTGCTGTCAACTTATTTGTCCTATTTTTCTATTGCTTTGACATTCTGGTTATCAGTATTAGATCTGTATATATCTTTAAGTTTTCTAAAGCTCTCTTTTTAAAAATAATTTTTCATTTAAAATTTTTATGGGTACATAGTTAAGTGTATAGATTTATGGGGTACATGAGATGTTTTGATATCGTCGTGCAACACGTAAAAGCAGACGTTTTCCGTGGGAGTGGAGCCCTCATGGATAATCTCTACCAGGGCAGTCCAGAGGGGAAATGTGGGGTTGAAGTCCCCACACTGAGTCCCCACTGGGGTGCAGCCTAGTAGAGCTATGAAAAGAGGGCTACCATCCTCCAGACCTCAGAATGGTAGATCCACTAACAGCTTTCACTGTGTGCCTGGAAAAGCTGCAGGCACTCAATGCCAGCCTTTGAGAGCAACCATGGGATCTGAGCTCTGCAGAAACTCACCCTTTGCATCAGTATGGCCTGCATGTGAGACATGGAGTCAAAGAAGATTATTTTGGAGCTTTAAGATGTAATGAGGGCCCTGCTAGGTTTCGAACTTGCATGGAGCCTGTAGCCCCTTTGTTTTGGCTGATTTCTCCCTCTTGGAAAGGGTATGTTCACCCAATGCCTGTATCCTCATTGTATCTTGGAAGTAACTAACTTTTTGTTTATTTTACAGGCTCAGAGGTGGAAGGGTCTTGCCTTGTCTCAGATGAGACTTTGAACTCTAGGCTTTTCAGTTTATGCTGAAATTAGTTAAGACTTTGAGGGACTGTTGAGAATGGATGCTTGTATTTTGCAATGTGACAAAAACATGAGATTTGGGGGACAGGGGTAAAATGATATGGTTTAGATTTGTGTCCTCCCCCAAATCTCACGTTGACTTGTAATCCCCAGTCTTGGAGGAGGGGCATTGTGGGAGGTGATTTGATCATGGGGGCAGATTTCCCCCTTGCGGTTCTCATAATAGTGATGAAGTTTTCACCATATCTGGTAGTTTAAAATTGTGTAGTACCTTCTCTTTTGCTCTCTCTTCCTCCTTCTCCATCCATGTAGGATATGCCTGCTTTCCCCTCAACTTCCAACACAATTGTGCATTTCCTGAGGCCACCTCAACTGTGCTTCCTGTAAAGTCTATGGAACTATGAGCCAATTAAACCTCTTTTCTTTATAAATTACCCATATTAAGCTACTCAATGAGATACCAGAGTAAGGTAAAAACTTCCATAAACAAAAATTTAAAAGTAGTTCTAGATATGAATAAAACAATTTCTAGAGAGACAGATATAAAGAAAAACCAATCAGAACTTCTGGAAATGAAAGACACACTTAGAGAATTACAAAATTCAGTGTAAAGTTTTAACAATAGACTAGAACAAATAGAACAAAAATTTAGACATCAAATATAAGGTTTTTGAATTTTGAATAAATGTGATACATAATATAAACAGAATTAAAAACAAAAACCATATCATCATATCAATAGATGCAAAAGCATTTGACACAATCTAATATCCCTTTATAAAAACTCTTACCAAATGAGGCGTATCAGGGACTTACATGAAAATAATAAAAGCCATATATGACAATCCGACAGCCAACATCTACTGAATATAGAAAAATAAAAAGCATTCCCCCTGAGAACAGGAACAAGACAAGGATGCACACTTCCACCACTTCTATTCCTCATAGTTCTAGAAGTCCTAGCCAGAGCAAATAGGCAGGAGAAGGAAATAAAGGACATCCAAATTGGAAAAGAGGAAGTCAAACTATCCCTGTTTGCAGATTCTATGATTGTTTGTCTAGAAAATCTTGAAGACTCCTCCGAAAGACTCTTAGGTTCGATAAACAAATTCGGTGTCTCAAGTTACAAAATCAATGTACATAACTCACTAGCACTACTATACACCAACAACGACCAAGCTGAGAATCAAATCAAGAATCGAATCCTTTTTATAACAGCTGCAAAAATAAAAAATAAAAAACTTAGAGATATATTTAGCCAAAGAGGTAAAAGATCTCTATGAGAACTACAAAACACTCCTAAAAGAAATCAGATACGACACAAACAAATGAAAACACATGCTCATGTGAGGAAGAACCAATATTGGGAAAAGGATCATAGTGCCTAAAGCAATCTGCAGATTCAATGCAATTCCCATCAACATACCAACATCATTTTTCACAGGATTAGAAAAAACTATCCTAAAACCCGTATGGAATCAAGAAAGAGCTCAAATACTCAACGCAAACCTAAGCTAAAAGAGCAAATCTGGAGGTATCTCATTACCGGATTTCAAATTATACTATAAGGCTATAGTTACCAACACAGTATGGTACTGATATAAAAGGAGACACGTAGACCAATGGAACAGAATAGAGAACCAATAAATAATGCCAGATACATACAGCCAACTGATCTTTGACAAAGTATACAAAAACATAAATGGGGAATAGATCCTCTATTTAATAAATGGTTCTGGGAATGCTGGCAAACCACATGTAAAATAAGGAAACTGGATCCCTATCTCTTACCTTATACAAAAAATCAACTCAAGATAGGTCAAAAACTTAAATATAGGACCTGAAACCTTAAAAATTCTCAAGATAACACTGAGAAAACTCTTCTAGACATCAGCCTAGACAAATAATTCCTGACTAAGACACCAAAAGCAAATGCAACAAAAGCAATAATAAATAAATGGGACCTAATTAAACTAAAAAGCTTTTGCAAAGCAAAAGGAGTAATAATCAGAGTAAGCAGACAACCCACAGAATGTGATAAAATATTTACAACTATACATCAGACAAATAACTAGTATCCAGAATCTACAAGGAACTCAAACAAATCACTAAAAAAAATCAAATAATCACATCAAAAAGTGGGCAAAAGACATGAATTGACAGTGCTCAAAAGAAGATACACAAATAGCCAACAAACATGAAAAAATGTTCAACATCACTAATAATCAGGGAAATGCAAATAAAACCACAAGGAGATACCACCTTACTTCTGCAAGAATGGCCATTATTAAAAATTCAATAGATACTGCTGTAGATGTGGGGAAAAAGGAATACTTATATGTTGTTGTTGGGAATATAAATTTGTATAACCTGTGTGGAAAACAGTGTGGAGATTTTTTAAAAGAACAAATAGTAGATCTACCACTGGATCCCGCAATCCCACTACTGGGTATCTACTCAAAGGGAAAGAAGTAATTATAATAAAAAGACACTTGCACATGTATGTTTATAGCAGCACAATTCACAATTGAAAAGATGTGGAACCAACATAAGTGCCCATTGACTAATGAGTGAATAAAGAAAACGTGCTATATATACACCATGGAATACTACTCAGTCATATAAAGGAATGAAATAGTCTTTTGTGCAGCAACTTGGATGGAGCTGGAGGCCATCATTCTAAGTGAAGTGGTACAGGAGTGGAAAGCCAAAAAAATATGTTCCCACTTATAAGTCAGAGCTAAGCTATAAGTTTGCAAAAGCATACAGAGTTATATAATGGACTTAAGAGGGGGAAGATGGAAGGGAGGCTAGGGATACAAAAACTACATATTGGGTAAAATGTACACTACTAGGGTAATGGGTACACTAAAATCTCAGAATTTGCCATTATATAATTCATCCATGTAACAAAACTCCACTTGTACCCCAAAAGCTACTGAAATAAAAATTTAAAACAAAACAAAAACAACAAAATAATCCTTACATCACACAGAAAAATTAAATCCAAACTCTAAATCTGAGTGCCATTTGGTGATTGTACATTTGAGGAAAAACATATTTTCTCCAGTAGGTAGAGTCAAAACATACAGACAGGTGTCTTTGACAGCTCCTTTTGTGAAATGGGCTGGGTTTTTCTTTATTTTAACTTATCAAGATATAAACATTGGAGACTTGGATAATGCAAGGATTTCTGCTCCAACTCCCTGCTTTCCATGGGACTAAGGCTAATTTCTATCTTTCTCAGGGCCCTCGCACCTGAATGTTTCCTGTGATTCATGAGATAGGCAGGAGCCTTTCATGCAGGTGCCTGCATCAGTGCCCTTCTGAATGTATGCCCACTTCATATCACAGCCATGTGTTTAAAAAGGTATTTATTTTTATTTTTTATTTTTTTTTAGACCGAGTCTCGCTCTGTCTCCAGGCTGAAGTGCAGTGGTGTGATCTTGGCTCACTGCAACCTCTGCCTCCCAGGTTCAAGCGGTTCTCCTGCCTCAGCCTCCCGAGTAGCTGGGACTACAGGCACGTGCCACCACACCTGGCTAGGTTTTGTATTTTTAGTAGAGATGGGGTTTCACCATGTTGGCCATGATGATCTCGATCTCTTGACCTCGTGATGGTGCCCGCCTCAGCCTCTCAAAGTGCTGGGATTACTGGACGTGATCCGCACCCAGCCAAAAAGGTATTTTAATATATATTTTTCCAGAGTTTTAGGTATTCAGTAGCAGAAGATTTTTAGAATACCTAGTTTACCAATTATTTTTTAAAGAGTGTCAAGTCCCACATATATTAGAATCTAAATAGAACATCAAGTTTTAGAAGTAATTTATCGTCATCGGTACTTAGAAGTGACCTCACACTGAAAATTAAAAACCAGGAGACAGAGAAGAACCACCTAGTATCTTCCCAAGAGCTAGATATTTGCCTCTTGGATGTTTGCTGGTTTTTCTGTGAGATCCCAAGATGATAATGCATTCTTGTGGGAACTGGATTTAATATAGACAGGTTTTGATGTAATGTTGAAGAAAAACAAAGCTCGATTAATGAGGCTTTTCAATTTGAAGAGTAGAAACACAGTGGGAGAACGACACTGGGGCTTTGGGTAACTAATGAAGACACAAAGAACTCCTGGTACTTTTCAAGGAAAACAAAGTACAAGAGGGTTAGGGAATCATAAAAAGGAGATGATGAAAAATAATGGCAATTGCATATTTTCAAACTTATTAGATGGTTGGCTGTTTAAACATTTGTATTAAAATTTAAGAAAATGCTGTGTTTCAAAAATATCTAAATTTACTTGTGATATTTAGATGATTATTTAAAATTATAAAATTCTGTATTTTTCTTGCTGGAGTTACAAATATTGTTTGGGCTGATGTTTTTCATTAGCGGTAGTAATTTGTGTGTTTTATTGTTTTTGAAGGAAACACATGGGACAGTGCTTTGGGATTATGTTGACCCTACTTTTAGTCTAAATATTGAATTAAATTTCAATGTGGAAAAGTCAGAATCTCATAAAGACAGTATCATTCTTATATGTGAGGGTCTGTGTCTACAAATTTAATAAAAATCAATATAAGAACAATTATCTAAATAGTGTGGCTGAACACATGGACCCCCAAATTCTTAAAACCTAAATGTTCTTTGTCATTCGTATTCCATGATAATGTATGCATCAAAGACAGACTTGGTTGATTTTTGTTCCCTTCAATTATTCACTGAGACCTCAACTTTCAGTCAGGTCAGTTGCTTCCCACTCAACTCTTGCAGATTGCAAATCTTCCCTGTTGAGTTGCACAGCAACTGCCACTCAACCTCACCTGCAAAAGGTTAGTCCAACATCTTTTTTTAAAATATATTTTTGTGGCTCTAGAAATAAGCAAGCCAGCTAGCAGTATTCTAAACCAAGATGCTCAGATCTTGTTGTTAAGTATAACACCATTGCCTTCCTAATTGTTGCAACTAAAAGAGTACAATATAAAGAACGTTCTACAAGGAAGAAGAGAGCTTGAAATCTAGGCTTATCTCTGCCAGTTGCTGGCCATATGATTTTATAATTATCTCTCTTCCTCTTTTTTAGCTTGCGTATTTTTTTTATTTCTAAGGTGAAGTAGTTAAATGAGACGATCATTTGGATTGCTTCCAGGTCTGACATTCTGATGATCACATGAAAGAAAACCTTTGTGAGTTCACTGTGATAGGCGGTCTTATATACCACTCCAAGGCTGTTTCATTATTCAATTTATGGTGTCAGTATTCCTTATACTGTATTCTATAGGAATGGTGCCTTCTGGAGGACATTGCAGGAGGAGGCACTTACGTGTATTAACATGTGCCACTCAGCCATGTTCTATGCCCTAATAAAAGACTTGAAGAAACTGCCAAGTAAAATTCGAAGGGGTGGGGTCTACACATTTTATGCAGGGAATCTCAAATTCAGAATGGTTAAGTCCATTGTGCAAGGTCATCTGGCAAGTAAGTGGCAGCCGTGGTATTTGAACATTTGGTGGCCAGATTCCCCAAGCAGTGCCCCTTTAATCAGGCTTTAAGGTTATTTTTCACTGGATTATGACACTCATATATTGTATTTTTCAGGCTCATTTGCAAATAGAAAAAAAGACGGTCAACGCAATCTAGCTTAAGCAATCCATGATAATTACTTAAAATAATTATTAGTTTAAATAAATGAAAGGTCCGTATAAAAATTGCATCAAGCTTCAAATCAAGACTTTTCTCTCTACCTCTGAATCCTGTTCCTTACTATGTTAGTTTTGTTCTAAGCCAAGCATGTCCCATGTGGTAATGCAATGGCGCTAAATTCTGTGGTTTATTTTTATAGACTGAATGTTCATGTCCCTCCAAAATTCATATGCTAAAATGCTAACCCCCAATGTGATGGTGTTAGCAGTTGGGGCCTTTGAAAGATTGTTAGGTCATGAGGGTGGAGCCCTCAAGAATGAGATTAGTGACCTAATAAAGGAGGCCTGAGAGGTTCTCACCCCTTCCACCATGTGAGAACATAGCCAGAAGATGGTCATCTATGAAACGGAAAATGAGTCCTCATTCAGACACCAAATCTGCCTGCTAATTGGTCTTAGATTCTCCAGGCTCAACAATTGTGAGAAATAAATGCCTATTATTTAAAACATCCAGTCTATGGTAGTTTGTTATAGCAGCCCAACAGACTAAAATATATTCTCAGAAACCCTAGTGGAAAGTCAAATTCCATTCCTCAGTAGTTCCAACTGAAGTCATAAGTTGGAGTTCTTCACTGACAGGTCAGGCCATCTCAAAAGGGTCCAGGTGACCAGTAGGAACGGAATACTCTGTCCCTGGGTGTAAAATGCCTGCTCAGTCCTGGGACGTATGGGGATAGTGTTAGCTTCACTGACCACAAAGATGAAAACAATGTCAAACATGGGCCAAGAGAAGAAAATCATGGTGTCAGAGGTTGGGATGTAGTAGATGCCAAATGAACAAAATGTGTCATTTATTTACTACAGATGTCCAGTTCCAAAACTGAGACTCAACTGTTGTTACTGTTAAAGTCAGGAATGAATGCGGTGAAAGAATAAATGCTGTGTTTTGAAGCTGTCTATTCTCTGTATCGTATTTTTTAGCTAAGCCAATTGATAGTACATTGAGGTAGTTCATTGCCAAGTGACAGCTCTGGTTGACATAAGAAAAAGATTACTTTATATAAATCTTCTGTTCTTTACCCATTATGCTCTATTTTTGATATTATTTCAGAAATAGACCTGAATATAAGGATATAATATTATTGGTAGGTAGTAATTTGAAAGGAAACTCTGGTTCTTCCAATAGTATTTCCATGAAAATATCCTTACTCTGTCTTTCAGTATCTCACACAACAATCCTGGAAAATTGGTATTCTCCCTTGACACAGAGTGTTACCTGACCTCACAGAAAGTAGGTAGAATGTCAACTTTCAGCATTCATCTATTATTATAGAGGTTATTAACATGTCATCTTTCTTACAAACTTTTCAGAAATATGCAGTATTGTCTCAGATGAGTTCTCAGGACAATCTCTTGAATGGATCCACAAGGAAACATATGATGAAATGATTGGTTGATAATTTGAAAAGACAGTTCTATTTAACAAACATGATTTACTTGAAAACATGTTGATGCTACAGAGTTCACGGAAATTGGAATTACACATTGTCAACAATAAAATTTGTGCTTTTTATTTCCTTGTGACTCCCTTAGGAAATAATAGGTGTTTTGTGTTTATTGGAATAATTTATTCTTTACAAATTATGCATCAACATTAGCAAATAACAGTCTATGCAAAAACATTGATAATGCATTTATTACAATTATAGTATTGCCACTAAAAGAGAAAAAAGTGAGTTTCATTACCTGTACAAAAGGCACAACTGTTTCATTAGGCCTTTCCTCTTTTATGAAGTGGGTATAATTCTCTTATTCTTAAGAATGTTTGTATATTGATAGCCCTCCTGGCTGAAAGTTTCTATGGCCCTATCACAATTTTCTCAATAGGAAGAGTGTTTATTTTTTTAAATTCCTCTTTTTAGCAGGCATCATAGTGTATATCACATATTACTTGTTTAATAAATACCTATTGAATAAATTAATAAGTACAAATACATTTTTAATTCCATAACTTGCTTAGTCTCAGAGACTTAAGAAAACAATGGTGGGATATAAAAACCATCTATATTTTCACTGAGTGGAAATTATCTTGACAAGAGTTTGACAGGATATGAATATCTTGAACGAAACATTATTTACTCTTTGAAGAATGTTTATTTTTAAATAAAAAGAATCAAGTAAAAGACGCCCTGGTCCCCAATATAGTAAAGCCTATTTCTTGTTCAGTAGTAACAGGCAATGTCTAATTTATGTATCATAATAACTATCCCAGTTTTAGAAATGAATTTAACCCCTGTAAAAATTTGTAATATGAAACAAACAAAAGGTAGTTAGAAACAGCAAAATAGACCTTAACACAGTGACTGTTATCATATTAGTGTTTTTAGGCAGTGGAAACTCCAGCTGATAAATTATCCAAAGGCATAATTATAGCACTATTTCTGCAAATGGGAGCAGATATATACAAAATAAAGTCTGATTAGGTGCCATCAGAATGACACCAATGGATCAACAGCCTAAATAACATAATATTAGTGATTAAGATGATGACTAATCAGTTGTTCATTTGTCTTTTAAAAAAAAAGTGAACCCTAGCATGGTCAGTTGCCATTTCAATTATGAATCATTATTTTTTTCCTTGTTATAAAGGGAGAGCAAACAGTTGGTTCTTTTAAATTGCTTTTCCCTGGCATCTGGAACAGGTCTTGTGAGTCAGAGTGAAATTTCCGATTTAAATCACCCCAGCCAAGCATCATTTGATCAAGAGTAGAAAATAGTGATGGTTAGTAAATTAACTTCTCTCAGTATAGATAAACACAAAATAATTTCAAACTCTCCAGGAAATCCCATCCTACTAGAAGAATTTGTTTAAAAATTGTGAGATTTTCTCCATGCTGTGCAATTGCCTGTAAGTTGCTGTAAAGGGAGAATACTTGGCTTCTTTTGAAGGCTGCAGTTCCCAGCCCTGCTTCATCATTGAACAAATGAAGATCACGCCTTAGCTCTTTATCTATTAAGTGAGATAAATCAGAATGTTTGGATTCCATGTCTCTGGTGTGAACTTTATCACCGGGTGTTCACATGAGCCGAAGCTAAATAGTTCTAGGTGGTTTGATGTGTCTCTCAGACTCGACATCTGCCCTGTTATACAGTTCCAAGTTTTCATGCCATTGACCATTTAGAAATAAATCATGATCTTGAACCCAGTCTGGCCACTAGCTTCTCTGACCTAATCAAGTTTTTGAGCTTTTGCTCAGCTCTCTCCCCACCTGGATTCTTGCTCCAATAACATCTTGCATCAATAAGAACTCTTAGTTTTCAATGACTGAAAACGGTTTTAAATCATTGTAATCTAAAAGAGAAAATTTATTGGTTCATGTAAGTTTAAAGTTCCAATTTACCGTTTGCTTCAGAAAGGACTAGATCTAGCAGCTCAAATGACATCATCTGAACTCTTTTTCTCTCCATGTCTCTTGGCTCTTTTTCATCTTTGTTGCATTCCTGCTAAATCAAGGCCTCTGTAAGCAGGATGAAGATGGTCATGATCAGCTCCATGTGTATATACTGCCCCCTTAGTAAATTTCCATAGTTCCAACATAATTCCAGGCTGGATCATTGACTCTGATTGACTTACTTAAGTAATGTGATGCTGTGAGTCCCCATCCATAACACATAGATTGATACTGTGTTGTTTCAAATAAAATTCAGTTGCTCTAACCAGAAAACAGTAAAATAAATTCTGGGTATATAAAAACAACATCCATTCACTGTATTCTCCGTAGCAGAGATTGACTGTTTACTAAGCTGAGTCATTTTCTTCCTAGCCAGATAGCTGGACTACAATTCTCAGGCCTCTTTGAAACAGGTGTGACCATGTGACTGAGTTTCAGCCCATGGAAAGTGGGCAGAAGTGATACCACAGCTTTCAGGCATGGTCCCTACAACCCTCTCGTGGGAGACCCTTCCTTCATTTTCTGCTTGCTACCTGGATATTAAACACCAGAGTGAACTTGATATCTGTAGGATGAAGATGACACAGCCTCTGTCAGCCTAGATCCCTGATTGGAGCAGAACTTTGAAACCACCCTTCCACACACACAGAATTGGTTTTTATGTGAATGAGAAATAAAACAGAAAACAAAAAAACTACTGTACTCAGCCAGTGAGATGTTAGGGTTATTCAATTCTATCAACTAGCGTCCACTTACACATTCTTTAACAGACCTAATATTCCCTGTAATATACCTCAGCTATTCCCCCATGTTAAACAGTTTCTTATTTAGAGCAAAGAACTGTATCCAACTAAAAGTTCCATCATTGTACCTTACCTCTTTACATTAGATGTGGTGAAGTCCCATTCAGAATTTCTTAAATTTAATTTTGTACATTTTATATTCTAAAAGCTTTGTCTACCCCAGGGCTGCAAAGGTTTCCTCTCATTTTTTTTGTAGAGGTTTTCCAGTTTTAGATTGTACATTTTGAATTAATTTTTGTGTATGACTGAAGAAAAGGTCAATGTTGACTGTTTTCTCATCAGAATATCTAGTTAATCTAACACCATTTTGTTAAAAAGGTTTTCTTCCTTAATTAAATTGGCTTGGCAACTCTGTCAAAAAATGACGTCATTATATATGTGAGAATCAATGTCTGACCTCTCTTTTCTATTTCATTGATCTATAAGTCTATCTTTTCACCAGTACCAAACTATTTGAATTATTGTATCCTTATAGTGAAATTAAATTATATAAGTCATCTAACTTTTTAAAAAATGCTTTATTATTTTATTTCTATCTGTATATAAATTTTAGACTTTCTTGCACTACAAAATGAAACAGCTTCATCTTATATAATTTCTGCCCAATTCCTAGAATCAATTTCTCCAAGGAATTCTGCTTTTCTTTACTGGATGATGGTATTAGAAACCAATATCTGGGCATTAAGTGTGCTCAATGTTACTGGGGTGTCAATAAGTTTAGCTTGCAGAGGAAGGAAATAATATGTGTTCACTAACACATGTATTATACATAGATATGTAAATATTTTTACATGTAAACATCTATATATTAAGCTAAACATGAGTTCAGAATGCTGTCTCATATTCTAATCCATTAAAATATGGATCATTCTAGTCTCTTATTCTTGCTTATTGTTAACTTCCCATTCCAACAGTGAGAGATCTAGCCTCAACCATCTACTATCTATTTACTTAATTGTTTAATTCCAGCCTAGATGCATAGAAGTATCACAATTTTTACCCCATATCTCATACTAGACTCCAGAGATTATATCAAATTTCTCTCTTATTTAGTCTTATAGACTTATTTCCAAAACTATGTAGGTTAGTACCTTTTCCCCCACTCCATCAATGAATTGTTTCATACACACAATATCATTAAATTGTTTTGTCACTTTCTGCATTCCACCCTGGGATCTCCTGACCTTCTAAATGATTTCTGAGTTTGCATACATTAAGGTTTACTGTTTGCACTGAAAACCTCTATGGGCTTTGACAAATGCATAGTGACATGTATCCACAGTTACAGTATCATATCATACAGAATAGATTCACTGCCATAAAAAGTTCCCTATGCTTAATGTGTTCAATCCTTCTTTACCTTCTGCTGAAACCCTGGCAATGAATATGATTTTTATACTTACAGTTTTACCTTTTCCAGAATGTTGTAAATTGGAATCATACAGTGTACTGTAACCTTTTTAGACTAGAGTCTTTTACTTAGAAATATCCTTTTAAGATTGATACATGTCTTTTGTGATTATTTTCCCTTGTCACTTAAACATTTTTCTCCTTTTTTTTTTGAGATGGAGTCTCACTCTGTCGCCCAGGCTGGATTGCAGTGACGCAGTCTTGGCTCGCTGCAACCTCTGTCTCCTGGGTTCGAGCTATTTTCCTGCCTCAGCCTCCTGAGTAGCTGGGACTACAGGCACATGCCACCATACCTGGCTAATTTTTTTGTATTTTTTTTTGTAGAGACGGGGTTTCACCGTGTGAGCCAGGATGGTCTCGATCTCCTGACCTCGTAATCCGCCTGCCTTGGCCTCCCAAAGTGCTGGGATTACAGGCGTGAGCCACCACACCGGCCTACCTACTTATTTATATTTATTTTAAACTAACTTTTAGCATGTTGAATATGATGTGTCTAGGTGACAAGTTTGTGGGCTCATTCTACTCAGATTTTCTTCAGCTTCCTGAACTTGTAGAGTAGTATTTTCTAGCAAATTTGGAAGATTTTTCTACCATGTTTTCTTCAAATAATTTTTCTGCCCTTTCTTTGTCTGTTGAACTCCAATCATATATATGTATGTTTAGATATTTAATATTGTCCTTCATGTTTCGAAGACTCTGTTCATTTTTCTTCAGTATATTTTGTCTGTTATTTGGACTGTATGATTTTTGTTGTTCTATACTCAAGCTCCTGATTTTTTGCTATGTCAGGTCTGCTCTTGCACTCATCTAATACATTTTTTGCAATTTTTATTATTGTACTTTTTAGATCTAATTTTTTGTTTATTTTTTATAGTTTCCACTTCTCTGTGACAAGTTCTCATTTATTAACTATCATTGGCATAATCTCTTTAATTATTTGAATATATTTTTCTTTAATTCTCTGTACACAATTGTAATGTGTGCATTGAAGTATTCATCTGCATAGTCCAAAATGTAGTCCCACTTAGACTCTGTTTCTATTGCCCTCTTATTTCCATAGCATGGGAAATACTTCTCTATGTTTTTACAAGTCTAATTACTTTCTATTTTAAGCTACACTTTGTAGACAACAGATTGTTGCAACTCTGGATTCTGTTTTATTCTTCCAGGGAATGTTAATGTTTTTCTTTTGTAGGCACATACTTTGCCTGGACTCACACTAAAGTCTGTCTCCTTCACTCAGAGCAGTCACAGATATCTATACTGAAGTTTCATTTGTTTGCTTATTTGTTTACTAGCTCCCTAGTTCTCTCCCTTTTGCTGGTGTAATTAGCAGTCAACCACTGACGTGGACAGAGGTTGTACTCAGCAATATCAAGGCAGTAAATCCTTTACCCACTGTTGCTTAAGTTTTATGTGGGTTGAGGAATTCACTTAGATGTGTGGGTTGATTCATGAGTGTCCCAGGGCTTTGAATTTTTACCAGACTCCCTCCTTTCCATGTATACATTTATAAAAATCAGGTAGAAATGTATGAAGAGTATATTCTTTCAGCCCTTCTACAGCTCTCTCTTACTATCTTCAATTTACCTTTCCAGCTGTTCTGCTACCTGCCACTACCTCTGGCTAGTAAAGCTTTGAGTTTGTGTTGCTCAAGCTGGGAGAGACAGAAATGTCTGCAGGCAAGATGGCTACAAATCTAGTATCCTTATTTGTAGCAATAGGGTTGCCCATGAGTAAACACTTCGCAAGTTGTGCTGTGTCTAGTTATTTTCCAGTGCCCTGTACAAAGTTTTTCTTCTTAAAATAATTTTTTACATTTGTATGCTTGTTGTATATAGAGGGTAATTGCCTGAATTGCTAATGCTGCCTTTCTGGTAGCAGAAATGAATATTTTTTAAAAAAACTAATATTTTCCAATGGTTGAAAATGCAATAAACATGCAGATTAGAGTGAAAAGTCTTCTTTCAACTTTGTCTCCCAGCCACCCTGGAAGAGAATCACCAAATGTCAGTAAATTACTATTATCCTTCCAGAGATATTTTATGCATATATTTGCTGTGTGTACATACATTAATTTTTCTTTTTTTCACAAATTGTTCTGCATCTTTTTTCTATAAGAAATATCAACAAATAAATATAATTCTTAATGTTATGCATATCTATTTCACTGAATATATGTATATTAAATTTTATATATTCAATATGTATAAACATTTCGACTTCTAAAATCTTTATTATGAACAATGTTACAATGAATAAAATAATAGATAACTGTATTAGTTGTATATTCATGTGTAACAGGTTACTCCAAACATTAGAAAGTTTTTCAGTCAGAAATTCAGGTGTAGTTTGGTTGGGTGTTCCTGACTCTGAGTCTCTAAAGAGAGGAGATTTTCTTTTTTTCATTTTATTGTACTTTAAGTTCTAGGGTATATGTGCACAACGTGCAGGTTTGTTACATATGTATACATGTGCCATGCCGGTGTGCTGCACCCATTAACTTGTCATTTACATTAGGTATATCTCCTAATGCTATCCCTCCCCCCATCCCCCCTCCCCCCACCCCAGGACAGGCCCCGAGTGTGTGATGTTCCCCACCCTGTGTCCAAGTGTTCTCATTGTTCGTTTCCCACCTATGAGTGAGAACATGTGGTGTTTGGTTTTCTGTCCTGGCGATTATGCATCCATATAAAAGGATGAGTTCATGTCCTTTGTAGGGACATGGATAAAGAGAGCAGATTTTCTATCTATCTCTGGTCAACCTTCAGGTTTAGTGTCTGTTTTCTTTTACTAATAAGGTTTTCAAGTTTTATCCATGTATCATATATACACATAATATTACTTCATTCCTTTTTAGAGCTGAATAACATTCCACGATATGAATATACCAATTTGTTTATTACTTCATCAGTTGATGAGTGTTTTAGTTATTTCTACCTTTTCTCTACTGTGAATCATGTTGCTATAAACGTTTCAGTAAATGCATGTATATGTTTGAGTGTGTTTGCATGTGTGTGTTTGTGTACATGTTCTAAATCCAATTGGATATATGCCTAGAGTGACATTGCTGGGTTGTAAGGTAACTCTACCATTACCCTTTTAAGAAATGGCATTGATTTCTATACTTTAATTTACTGACATTACCAACTAATATTATCAAGTTCATGAGTGTATGAAAACCATTAGCAATATTAGGGTAGTTTATGTTTAGCAAGCAAATTGCTATTCCTTTACCCACAATTTATTTATTTAATTTACTCAATAAATGTTCAAGAGAAAGAACTAGAGAGAGAAAAATACCAAAAATTGATTAAGCAAGTGCATCATGTGTTTTACAGAACATATATACTGTGATAAACATGGGAGACTATTTGTAACTCTACTTTCAAATCAAGAATAAGGAGCTCATTTTGTATCAATTATACGTGGAAGGTATCTTCTCCCTGTGGTGGTTCATGGGTGTGTCAGCTCAATTGTATTCTGTTGTTTTTGAGAATGGTGGCAATATGCTTTTGTTTGAAAACCAAAGAACATCCCAGATGATATTATTCTCCTTGATTTCTGTGATTTTTCTCATTGAATACATATTGGAGAAAATCATTGTTTTCTAGCTGGACTGCTTTGCTATTTTGCATCAAGACAACCAATACTTCATTGGACAAATCAGAATTGCGTGTAAAACAATAGTGATTTGTGGCTATGATTTTGGCAGCAGGTTTTTTGTTGAAATATTTTATCTTTATTTTGATTCTGAGCTTTTGTGTTTTTAGTTGTTGTTCCTTCAAATATGTAGTTTAGGTATAAATGTTTGCAGATGTTCCAAGCTTGATTTATTAAAATGGTTTCAGTACAAATCCCTTACGCAATTAAATGCCTATTCATGGTTTCTTTTTTTTTTTTTTTTTTTTTTTTTACAATGAAATGTTAACAAATAGCTTTAACATAATAGCATAATAGTTTAGGGAAAACTTGAGTGCAAGTGGCTGATAGATATGAGCTGGTGTGATCTTATGAAAAAATACCATTTTTTGTTTGCTCTGATTAAAAGGTAGTGTGTGCACATCGTAGGGAATTTTGAAAACATGGAAAGGTGCAAAGCATAAATATTACTTTTAATTCCCACACTCAGAAATAAACACTCAATTATTTGCTATTTGTTTTCCAATATTTTCCTTAAGCTTATTAATCTTGAAATTCAGAAATTTCACCTGGATTTGTCTCAATGAGAGTCTGTTTTTATGAATTTTGCTACAACAGAATATGTATCATGTTACTTTCTGCTTAGCATCTTCCTTGACTAGCTCCCCATCGGACTTAATTAAAAAATCCAAAGTCTTTAACCCAGCTTACACAGTGCACACAAATTTCAGAGTTCTCATGATTTGACCCATGTCTAGGTCTACAACTTTATCTCCATTAAATAAATAAGTTGGTATTTTAGATCTGAAAACTCAGATGTTGTTGTTCTTGATGTTTTAATTTATAGAAATATTATTCTACTTTTTGTTCTGTTATTTCCTGTCCACCTATTGTTCCTGTCCTCCTGAAGTTCCTATTCTGTGTATATTTGACCCCTGGTATCTTTGCTACATGCCTTTTTGCCTTATTTTAAAATTCATCAAATGATATTACTTATTCGTAATCTTAGCTCCAGATCATGTCTTATTGTTAATTAGGTTGAACTATTTTTTCCCCTGGAAGTATTAGACAATTGCTTTTGTTAAACTGATGTCTTTTCGTATCTTTCCCCCAATATTGACGTGTCCTTATTATAAGATATTTACTCAGGAAGAATATCCTTTGCTTGTACTCCATAATATTTTGTCATTTGCCACCTAAAGTATTTTTGCTATAAAATCATTTAATTTTTTCATATAGTCCAGTGTATATTTTTAACTTCAAGATTTATTTTTGAATATTAGGCCTAAAATACCTTTTGTTATTTTGCCTAATAAAATATTATATAAACATTTAGCTATAATATTGCTGGTAATGTTCTTGTTTTCTTTTTCAATATGTTACTTTTAAATACTGCTGAAATTTGTGTATAGTGGGAACTTGTTATTTTTTCGCAAGTGATTAACCAATTTTCCTCCTGAAATAGTAACTCAGTAATCTGATAATTTTCAAATATTTTGAAATATTACGTTTTAATATACTAAGTTCTCATGTGTACTTGTTAGTTTTTAGTCCTTTTCCTTTTTGCTAGTGATTTACCTTGCTAGGTTATAGCTTGTGATATACACTTCTAAATTTATTTTTATTTTAATACGTTTTAACCCCTTGTTATACCACATCTCAGTGATTCTCATATATTTATTCTTCTACATAAAGACTTTTGTCATTCATGTTCTTAAAAAAAAAAACTTGCTAAGGTTTTACTTGAAATTGAACTAAATTCTTAAGTTTGGGGGATAAAAATGATGTTTATATAATGTCATATCTTCCTATCCAGGAACCTGTTTGTTTTTTATTGTTTTAATTTGGCATTATGTATTTCAATTATACAAATATAGTTTATAGTTTTTCTTTTATCTATACACAATCTTTCCGGTTCTCTGAGTGCCCCTTCTTCACACACAAAACTTCCTCTTGTCTTTAACTGAGGCTCTTTCTGTTTTACATTTCCACATTTGATCACATCTCTTCCTCTTTCCGTTCAGGGTGCATCTCCGCCATTCCATGCAACATCTTTTATTCTTAAAAGTACTTTTTATGTTGCTATTTTAAATATTTTAATATATTTTTCCTTTTGTTTTAAATCCTGTTTAACAATATTTAGAATAGAAAGCTGATATTGTCTACGGTGAATTTTTTCATTTCCTTCAATAAAACAATTGTACATTTTGAGCACAAGTTATTTATTTCTATCATACTGCCTTTGACCTTTACAGTCTTACTACCAGCCTTGATCCCTCAGTTGCCTCCCTACCATGCATACAATTTTGATCAGCCGAACGTTATAGCTTTTACAGCTCGGCTTAGATACTCGTTTTTCTTTCTTTGATTCTCCCACTCTAGACTAAGTGACTGCTCACTCTACACTCAGGGTCCAGTACACTATGCCTCTAGTAGTGCAATTGTCACATTGTTCACCTTATTTAGATAATGTAGATTCCAATTTTCAAATTCATTTAATTTGTATTTTACCCTTTAATATTGAAATTATTTTAATAATTTAAAACAATGTTTTTTTTAAAAAATCTGGATTATGACAATGTGATTTGTGATTTTTTTCTGAAATGAAGACAGAAAAAATATATTAAATTTTATAAATGTTAAAGAATTTATGACTGGGCATGCTAGTTCATGCCTGTGATCCCAGCACTGTGGGAGGCTAAGGCAGGAGGATCCCTTGAGGCCCAGAATTTGAGATTAGCCTGGGCAACATAGCAAGACCCATTTCTGCAAAAAAATAAATAAATAGCCAGGCTTGGTGGTATGTACCTATAGTCCTTGCTACTCAGGAGGCTGGGGTGAGACAATTGCTTGAGGACAGGAGTTTGAGGCTGCAGTGAGCTATGATCACACCAACCTGGTCCCTGAAGTGCTCTCCTTAGACCCCATCAATGCTTCCTAAATTCCTACTATCCTTCTGGAACGTTGCACTCCAGTCTGGGCAACAGAGTGAGACCATGACTCAAACAAAAAAAATTATGTATAGTCATGTGCTGCTTAATGACATTTGGTTGACAGGCCACATAAACAACTGCTATTTCATAAGATTATAATACTGTGTTTTTACTGTAACTTTTCTATTTTTAGGTATATTTACATATACAGATACTTACCATTGTCTTACAGTTGCTTCTAGTATCCAGTACAGTAATAGGCTGTATAGATTTGTAGCTAAGAGCAGTAGCCTATACCATATAGCCTAAGTGTATAGTAGGTTACACCATCTAGGTTTGTGTAAGTATGCTCTGTGATGTTCACACAATCATTAATTGCCTAATGGCACATTTCTCAAAACACATCCCCATTGTTAAGCAACACATACCTGTTTGTCATTACTCGTCCAAACATGGCACTCAGGCATGTACAATAATAATCAAATTTAGTACTTTTTGTTGTTTTGCCAACTTTCAATCATACAAAATTTTGAATTTAAATATTTAAAACATTGTTATTGGGACTATATACTTGTCAAAATAGATAAAATATATTTTATATAATGAAATGTTAGTTGAATTTATAACTGTAACATATTTAGACATAGGATCTGTGGATGTCTGTTTGTGTGTTGGCTGGGAAGAAAGATGATGGACAAGTAAAATTGTTTTTGAACCTTCTGTAGATTTTAATATAGCAGTGTGGATGTTGATATCCTGGTGGGAAAGAGGCTGCCTGCTGTAGAAATAAACATTTGGAAAGAGTGGTGTCCATATCTGTGTGTGTGTGTTTCCCCAGTGGTTCTGTTTGGAACACTTCCAACTATTTTTCAAAATGAAAATGGTGGCCGGGGTACTTGTATATAGGTAATTATTATTCACTGTTCCAAATGCTGCTGAAACTTTGCTTTTTTTTTTTTGAGACAGAGTCTCACTCTGTCACCCAGGCTGGAGTTCAGTGGTGCAGTCTTTGCTCATGGAACCTCTGCCTCCCAGGTTCAAGCAATTCTCCTGCCTCAGCCTCCTGAGTAGCTGGGGCTACAGGTGCGTGCCACCACGCTTGGCTAACTTTTTTTTGTATTTTTAGTAGAGACGGGATTTCACCGTGTTAGCCAGGATGGTCTTGATCTCCTGACCTGGTGATCCACCTGCCTTGGCCTCCCAAAGTGCTGGGATTACAGTCATGAGCCACCACACCCGGCTGTATCTTTATATATTTTAGTATTTGAGCAGATATATGGAGAAGCTGTTGGGCCATACCATTTGGGTGACACCAACTTATGTTGGAGAAGCACTTTTTTTAGTTGCATGTGTTTAAGGTGT
The DNA here is from genome assembly GCF_028878055.3 of Symphalangus syndactylus. Classification (NCBI taxonomy): domain Eukaryota; kingdom Metazoa; phylum Chordata; class Mammalia; order Primates; family Hylobatidae; genus Symphalangus; species Symphalangus syndactylus. Next base: position 17,271,108 of record NC_072446.2, on the reverse strand, counting down.
ACAAAATTTTGATACCCATATATGTAGTGAAATAATTACTATAGTCAGTCCCATTAAAATATTCATTTCCTCACATCTCCTTTTTTATTTTCATTTTTTTTAGTGAGAACACCTGAAATTTACTTTCTTAGCAATCTCCAATGTACAATATAGTATTCTTTAAAGTATAGCCCTCATGTTGTACATTAAATCCCTAGATGTATTTATCTTACCTAACTCAATTTTGTGCCCCTTGACCAATATCTTCCCATTTTTCCCACCTCTCCATCCTTGGAAATCACCCTTCTACCCTATGTTTGTACGTATTTGACATTTTTGGATTCCACATAATGAGTCATATCATGTAGCATGACTTTTCTGTGTCTGGCATTTATTTCACTAATAATGTCCTCCAGATTTATCCATGCTGTCACAAATTTCAGGCTCCCATCTTTTTAAGACTAAACAACTTTACTCTGTGTTTGTGTGTGTGTATGTGTAAATATATATATATATGGTGTGTGTGTGTATATACATATATATACACACACATATACACAACCCCAACGTATATATACACACAATATATGTATAATACACACAGAATATATATACACACACACCATTTATATATATATATATACTTTTTTTTTTTGAGATGGAGTCTCAATCTGTCACCCACGCTGGAGTGCAGTGGTACAATCTCCGCTCACTGCAACCTCCGCTTCCCAGATTCAAGCCATTCTTCTGCCTTAGCCTTCCCGGTAGCTGAGATTACAGGCACCCACCACCATGCCCAGATAATTTTTTGAATTTTTAGTAGGGGAGGGGTTTCATCATGTTGGCCAGGCTGGTCTCGAACTCCTAACCTCAGGTGATCCACCCACCTCAGCCTCCCAAAATGCTGGGATTACAGGCGTGAGGCACTGCACCTATATATATATATTTATACACACACACAGAGTAAGGTTGTTCAGTCTTAAAAAAGATGGGAGCCTGAAATTTGTGACAACACAAATAAACCTGAAGGACATTATTAGGAGATATATATATATATATATCCTAACATACATATGTGTGTGTCACAATACCTTTATCCATTCATCTATCAAAGGAAACTTGGGTTGTGTCTACATCTTGACCATTGTGAGTAATGCCGCAAGGAACATGGGAGCACGGAATTTTTTTTGAGGTACTGATTTCATTTCCTTTGGGTACATACCCAGAAGAGGGATTGCTGGATCATATGGTAGTTCCATTTTTAATTTTTTAAGACATCTCCATACTGTTTTGCATAATGGCTGTGCAAATTTACATTTCCACCAACAGTATACTAGGGTTCCCTTTTCTCTACAACCTCAGCAACACTTGGTATCTCTTGACTTTTTGATAACAGGTATCCTAATGAGCATGAGATGATAGCTGATTCTGGTTTTGATTTGCATTTCCCTAATAATTAGTGTTCCTAAGCACCTTTGCATATTTGTTATTTGTATGTCTTCTTGGGAAATCATCTTTTTAGGTTCTTTGCTCATTTTTAATAGGGTTATATGTTTTTTTTGCTAATGAGTTGCATGGGTTTCTTATATAATTAGAATATTAACTTTTTATTGCATATATAATTTGCGAAATTGTTTTCAGGCTCCTCAGGATAGCTTTCATTTTGTTGATTGTTTCTTTTGCTATGCTAAAGTTTTTTAGTCCAGTGCAGTCCCACATATTTGTTTTTGCTTTTGTTGCCTTAAGCTTTTGGTGTCATATCCAATAAATCATTGTCAATACAAAAGTCATGAAGCTTTTCCTCTGTGTGTTCTTCTAAGAGTTTTATGGTTTTAGGTGTAACGCTGTAATCCATTTCCAGCTTAGTTTTGTGTATGGTGTAATACAATGGTCCAATTTTATTCTTTTGTATGTGAACACCCAGTTTTCTGATTGAAGAGCCTATCCTTTCCCCATCACATATTTTGGATGCCCTTGTCAAAAATTAGCTGACTATGTATGCCAGGGTTTATTTCTGAGCTCTTGACTCTGTTCCATTGTCCTATATATCTGTTTTCATTCCAGTACCATAATGTTTAGATTATTATAGATATGTAATACAATTTGAAATTAGGATGTGCAAAACCTCCAAACTGTTCTTCTTCCTCAAATTGCTTTGGCTATTCAGGATTCATTTCTGGCTTTGTACAAAATTTTTTTTTTTTGCCTATTTCTGTAAAAAAAGTGCCATTGGAATTTTGATAGGGATTTAGTTGAATCTATAGATATCTTTGGATAATATGAGTATTTTTACAATATTAATTCTTCCAATCCATGAACATAGAATTTCTTCCCATTTATTTTTCTCTTTAATTTCTTTCATCAGTATTTGATAGTTTTTAGTATGTAGATCTTTTATCTACAGTTAAATTTCTTTCTATGTATTTTATTTTCTGATGCTATTATAAATGGAATTATTTTCTTTGGGAATAGATTATTTTTAATGTAAAAAATACTACTAATTCTGTATGTTGATTTTTTATCCTGCAACTTTATTGAATTTGTCTATTAGTCTAATATTTGTGTGTGTGTGTGTGTGTGTGAAATCTTAGGGCGTTCTATATATGGGATTATGTCATGTGCAAAGAGAGATAATTTTACTTTTTCCTTCTCAATTTCGATGCCCTTGATTTCTTGTTCTTGTCTGATTGCTTTTGCTAGTACTTCCAGTACTACATTGAATAGAAGTGACAAGAGTGAGCATCCTTACCTTATACCAGAGAGTATAGAGTATGATGTTAACTGAGTTTTTCATAAATGTTCTTTATTACGTTAATACAACTATTTTCTATGCTCATTTTGTTGACAGATTTTATCATGAATGGATGCTGAACATTGTCAAATTTCTATATTTACTGAAGTGATTATGTGGTTTGTATCTTTTATTCTGCTAATGTGGTATATCACATTGATTGATTTGTGTGTGTTAAATTAGTCTTGCATTCCAGAGATAAATCCCACTTGCTCACACTGTATAATATTTTAAATAAGTTGTTGAATTTGATTTGCCAACATTTTATTCAGGATTTTTGCATGTATGTTATTAGATACTGGTCTGTAGTTTTCTTTTCTTGTGTTTTTGTCTGGCTTTAGGATCAGGGCTTAATGAAATGGGTTTGGAAATATTCCCTCTATGGAGAAGTCTTTTCTGATTTAGTTGTCATTAGTCATAAACTAATAGCATTTTTAGAATTCTCTATTTTTAAAATTATCTTTTACTGATACCTTTTCTGGTCAGAACTGGAATGACTATACTGCAAGGGAATAGTTATACACTTGGAGTTTAAATGAATACAAACAATTAGCTGTGCTAATTGCAATTATGCTAAAGTGCACTTCCATTATATTCTCATCTGTTTAATGGCAGTTTTCAAAATCTAAATATGTTAAGGGGCATTTGCATAGCATGTTTGATTAATTTTATTTTAATAGCAATTAAGTAAAAAATAATGTAAATCTGTGCTTGATGCCTTCCCAGAGGTTACCAAAGGGTCCTTATACACAAGTGAAATGGGTTTTATACTATTTTGGAGTCAATGTTCTGTAATCTTGAAATAGTACTCAAATATACCAGTCCTAGGACACTTGTTTCTATGCATCCTATTCCGGATCTTTTACTTTTTACCGATTTGTCCTTTAAATTTGCAAATCTAGTCTGTGTTCATTAATCAGCCAATGAACTGATACCTTCAATCATAGTTTTGCATACGAATAACCCAAGTTTATAATGTCATTGATTAATTCAGTTAATATGTGGGGCAAGCCTCTCACATGTGCCACGTACTCTGCAAGGTATCAGGATTGCAACGGTCTCTTGCCTTCACAGAGTTTCAAATCTGATGACAAAAGTCAACAATATACAAAAAAACAAAAGAGTCTCATCTGTGTTCCAATAAAAACAATTGTCTTAAGCAAATACTTAGAAAGCACTTATCCCAGAACTAGGAAGTCAATATAGGCTTTTCAGAATAATTAATATCTAGGTTCATACCTGACTGGTGAGTGGAAAGAGTCTGGCAGAGGAACATGAAAGAGACGGTCGATGAGAAAGGACAGGAGCTGGGAGTGGCAGGCAGGGACACACTGCAAAAGACATAAGTTAAGTAGGAAACATAATGATGTAGGCAACATAGGACAGTGGCCTTACTGAAGTTTGTATCATGGGAATGGAAAAGTGAATGGATTCAAGAGCTATTCAGAAATCTAAATATATAGGATTTTGTTATTAATTTAATCAAAGAGAGAAAGAGAAGACAGAGTATAGCATTTCTCAAACCTTTCCAGACATAAAGGTAACTCAAAATGAGTCTTTAATACATAGATTCTCAGCCCAACTTCAGGTTTCCTAAATCAGAATTTCAGGGGATTTTGTGTTTAGCAAAGCTGTTGATCAGAAACTTTTGAGAAAACTGGAATAAAGGATGATCGTGTCTTTTACTCGAGCAAATGAATAAAGCTAAGGTATTAACCATTATAAAGGACACCAGAAGGGAGGGACTGGTGAAAGGGATATGGAATGGGTAAAAACATGGCATTGATTTTTTGATACATTGTGTTTTAGCAGCCTTCCAGGACCTCAAAAGAGAGATGGCTTACAGGCAGATGGAGGTGCTGATCCTCAGGGGAGTGATCTGGTTAGTAGATAAAGCCTTGAGAAGACAGCAGGTTATAATAGGTGGTTAAAGCCTTGAAGAAGCCAGCAGGTTATAACAGGTGGTAGTAAAGGTAGATGTAGCTGAGGTTGTTAGAGTATGTAGAGTGAGAATAGAAGAGGCCCACAACCATTTAAGTAGAGTAGAAGAAATTTCTGCAAAGAACCCTGAGAAAGGGCGAACAGAGTATTCAGGGAAAAAATAGGTTTGTTGTACCAAGAAAACAGGAGAAGTATGTCATTGACAATGACAATTTTCTAGTACAGATAGGAAAGAAAATAAGACATTAATACAGGAAGGAAAAAAAGACATTATCTCTTACATTTAGCAGTAAGAAGTTTAATAGTGCCAAAAATGCATTTGAGTTCTCTGAGTAGTACAAGAGGCTTTCGAAAAGTTTATGGAAGATGAGTAGTATGAAAAAGCTATGCGTGGATTTTCTTTTTTTTTTTTTTTGCACCAAAATTACCTTATACTAACTTGTGGTAACATGTGTGAACAAGATTTAGTTTGAGACACTAAGAAGAATAAAATATCAGTTTGAAAAGCACCCCTACAGACATAAGATTGAAAAAAAAAAAAGCCCCTTTTCGAGCAACATGAATTCAGCTAAAATGGAAACAAAAACAAACATCAAATTTGTGGTGAAATTCGTGTGGCAGAATGGTGAAATCATTGATGCTTTACAAAAGTTCACGAGGACAATGCCCCAAATAAATCTGCAGTTTACAAATAGCTAGCTCATTTTAGGAAGGGATAAGGCAACGTTGAAAATGAAGTCTGCAGTGGCAGACCATTCACATCAATTTGTGAGGAAAAGGTTCATCTTGTTTGTTCCCTATTTGAAGAAGGCTGATGATTAACAGCACAAACTATAGCCAACTCCTCAGTTGGCTCAGCTTACATACAATTCTTACTGAAAATTTAACGTTGAGCGAACTTTCTACTTGATGGGTGTGAAAACTGCTGCACCCAGATCAGCCGTAGACAAGTGCAGAGCTTTCAATGGAAGTTTTATTTTATTGTATTTTTATTTTTCAATATATTTTTATTAATTTTTTTTTATTGCTATAGATTATTGGGGAACAAGCGGTATTTGGTTAGGTGAGTAAGTTTTTGGTGGTGATTTGTGAGATTTTGGTGCGCCCATCACCTGAGCAGTATATACTGCACCCAATTTGTGGTCTCTTATCTGTCACCCCCTTCCCCTCCTTTCCCCCAGAGTTCCCAAAGTGCATTGTGTCTTTCTTAGGCCTTTGTGTCCTCGTAGCTTAGCTCCCACATGTGAGTGAGAACATACAATGTTTGGTTTTTCATTCCTGAGTTACTTCACTTAGAATAATAGTCTCCAATCTTATCCAGGTCACTCCAAATGCCATTAACTCACCCTTGAAAAAAATCATGCCATGGCAGAGAAAAAAATATTGGTGCCAGATGGACCATAATAATCAAAATATGTTCTAATATGTTAGCATTTTGGTAAAATATAATTTTACCTTTTATCATCTCTATTGCCTGTGGCTTCTCGTTTTTGTTAAGAAAACCACTGTGAGGAAGTGACACTCTCATACTCACTGTTTAGTGCTGTGCTCTGCCACGAGAGGATGATTTTAGACAGTGTTATTTTATATTTTGGGTGTTAGGGTTTTGATATGGTTTGGCTCAGTGTCCCCACCCAAACCTCATGCTGAATTGTAATTCCCAATGTTGGAGAAGGGACCTGGTGGGAGGTGATTGGATCATGGGGGCAGATTTCCCCTATGCTATACTCATGATAGTGAGTGAGTTCTCACGAGAGCTGATAGTTTAAAAGTGTGGCACATCCCCCAGCTCTCTCTCTCCTGCCACCATGTGAAGAAGGTGCTTGTTGCCCTTCACCTTCTGCCATGATCATATGTTTGCTAAGGCCTCCCAGTCATGCTTCCTGTTAAGCCTGCAGAACTGTGAGTCAATTAAACCTCTTTTCTTCTTAAATTACCCAGTGTCAGGTAGTTCTTTATAGCCGTGTGAGAATGGACTAATGCAGCTTTCTTTTTTTTTTTTTTTTTTTTTTTTTTTGAGACGGAGTCTTGCTCTGTCCACCAGGCTGGAGTGCAGTGGCAGGATCTCGACTCACTGCAAGCTCTGCCTCCCGGGTTCACGCCATTCTCCTGTCTCAGCCTCCCGAGTAGCTGGGACTACAGGCACCCGCCAACGTGCCCGGCTAATTTTTTGTATTTTTAGTAGAGACGGGGTTTCACCGTGTTAGCCAGGATGGTCTTGATCTCCTGACCTCGTGATCCGCCTGCCTCGGCCTCCCAAAGTGCTGGGATTACAGGCTTGAGCCACCACGCCCGGCTGGACTAATGCAGCTTTCTATTGGCACTTTGAACACAAGGTACTTGCATATGCATATATGTGTATGGGATATGTGTGTACACACTTACACTTGAGTTTTGATTTATATTCCAGCAAAAGGGTAATAGAGCCGTATTCCTCTCATTTATCCACTTGGACTTCTTGATAAATGTTCGCTATTACCTAATCTTTAGTAATTCTGTATAATACCTCTATCTCCAACCTACATAATCATCATCATCATCATTATCATTTTAACAATAGCAAGAATTCACCTAAAGAATATTGATTCAAGAATCACGTAATGTGCTTCATATTCATTATATCATTTAATTACTCAATGCACCTCTTAAGTATTTTACCTCAAAAATTCTTACCATCGTTATAAAGGAAAAATAACAGTAAATCCTGTTGATATATAAGCTAAAAATATATAATCACTATTTTTAACTTATAAAACCTTCAAAATTCAACCTCCAATAAAACCAGTCATACATTTTGCTGATAAATATCACAATTTTTAAACATAACATAAAACAAGAACTTAATTTTCAAACAGGTTTAAATATTAATTTATGGGCGTCCTCAAATAATGGCAACAGCTCCTTCCAGCCTCTACTATCTCTGCAAAGAAGCTGTGCTTAAATTGCAAATCATTTTTATCAACCCATTAAAACAGACTCTCCATAAGGCAGTGCTTGGCCTGCTTCCCCTCAGCTTGTCCATGTACTTGAACATTAAAGAATCATACAAATCCATCTCTCTATATTACCTTAGAAAGTTTCTCAATATAACGGGAAGAGATAAATTATTTTTCAAGAGCTAGTTGAAGTTTGAGCTGGTTGAGCTTAAAGGCTAATGCAGAAGTCCTCTTATTATAGAGAGAATTTCTTTTTTTGTTGGGTGAAAAATACAAGGGCTACGTTGGCTATGAACATAAGTCCTACTCTCAGGCTAGTCTAACATGAAGAAAATTTAGACAAATCATGTAGTATTCTATTGTTATTGCCTCAGCAAAACCACCCCTTACTTTTTCTGACAATATCCCCAAACTTTATCTGGGGTACCCCTTAACTTTTTATTTCTGTGATCTTGCTGTTGCCTGCCTAGGGCTGAGGCAGTTACTCAGGCTTAAGCCATGGCTAACATGGTTGTTTGCATTGGCCATGGTGAGTCCAATAGGAACAAACTTCAGGACTCTTACAGGATCATTGGAAAAGGCCCTGTTTCTTTCCCACTTCATCGTAAGGAGAAAGCAATGATGATAGTAATAGAGTAACAGTGCAATAACAAAGAGACATTCTGTATGTAGCAGTCCATGTAGCATGTAGCACCATGCTAAACCCAATGTGCCTTGTCTCTTCCAATGTTCACAGGGTACTAAGATTTTCCCAATATTACAGTCAGAAAACTGAGCCTAGTTGGGTTAAATTAATTGCCAGCACACCACACAGTTTTCTATAACTCCAGAGGTGAGGCTTCACAAGTTACATAGGAGATCCTGGCTTGAGACTGTTCCTGAGATTCATAAATATGTCAAAGATTGATAGTAGTTCAAATACCTTTGTCTCCACACAATTCAGAATGAATCAATATATTCTAAAATGCTATCACTTAATATATATGGCAAGAGATGACAAGTTTGGCAAAATTTCTTTAACATTTAGAAATTTGTCTCACTTGTCATTTTTCTTCCTAGATGAAATCAAATAATTGATTAGACTCATTTTTATATTGAAGAAGTGAAAATATAAGCTTTATTTTGCAATATAGATATGTTTTCTCACAAGACCACATGAGCACTTCTCCTAAGTGTGATGGAAAGTTGACCCAATCTATTAGATGTCCAGTGTTCTTTAGGTGCCTCCAGTATGAATTTCCTTTCACCACTGAATTCTCAATCACAACATGGCCAGTTCACTTCCTACATGAACATAGACTATGGGGATTGAGGCTACTGTCCATCACCTGGAGCCTAAAAATGGAAGCAATGCAGAGGAACCAGAACGAAGTCATGGAAAAAGGGGACATGGTCTCAGTCACCACTTGACCCTCTGTACTCAAGTTCTGTTGGAAACCAGCTCTGCTCCAGAACTTTTTGGTTATATGAAACAATTATTCCTTTTTTTTTTTTCCTGAGGTCATTTTTCATTGTGTGTTCTGCCACTTGCAAATGTAAACACAACACTAAAGTAGATGGGATTTTGAATCTTGTCCTTTTTGCATAGGGGAGACAAAAATTTGGAGGCCCCAAATTCTGAAAATAGAAAGCTAAGAATGGAGAAAATTCCTTGGAGGAAGACGCGAAGAGTAGCATGACTTTAGGTAACTGGAGAAAGATTTCCTATGGCATGAGGAGAGTGTGGAAAAACACATACTTGTAAGATGTCATCTGTTCGGTGCTACTCCAAATCTCTAATGCAAGTCTACCATACCCAAGGAGTCTACCTAAAATGGCATTAAAAGAAGAGCACAGTATAGGAAATGTACTGACCATATTGTGATTGAGAATTCAATGGGGTAAGGAAATTCCTACTGGAGGTACCCAAAAAGCACTGGCCATCTAATAGATTGAGTGAACCATAAGAAAGGCTCATGCTGTCTTGTGAGAAAATATATCTATATTGCAAAAGAAAGCTTATATTTTCATTCTTCAATATAAAAATGAGTCTAATGAGCCTAGTCAATTATTTGATTTCATCTAGGAGGAAAGAGGAGAAGTTAGACAACATCTTTTAAGTGTTAAAATTTGCTAAACTTGTCATCTATAATATTAAGTGACAGCATTTAAGCATATATTGATTCATTCTGAATTGCATGGGTCAAAGGTATTTGAACTACCATCACTCTTTGTCATATTTATGAATCTCAAGTACAGACTCAAGCCAAGATTTCCTATGTAACTTGTGAAGCCTCATCTCTGGAGTCATAGAAAATTGTGTGGCATGGTAGCAATTAATTTAACCCACCCAGGCTCAGTTTGTGACTATAATTTTGGGGTAATCTTAGTACCTTGTGAATGTTGGAAGAGACAAGGCACATTGGGCTTAGCATGGTGCCTGGAACAGCTACATCGAGAATATTTCTTTGTTATTGTGCTGTTGCTCTTTCTATTACTATTACCATTGCTTCTTCTTTACATATTTAATTTAGGCATAGCTTTGGTGAATTGGGAATTCTGAAACTTTGGATTTTATTCAAGTTATTATTATTAGCTATTGATGTGACTCTTGGTTCTCTAGACCTCAATCTCCATATTTCTGAAATGAGAGATAACGAATAGTCTCTTACATGCTTTTCAGGTCTGAAATATCTGGGATGTCTCATGGTATCTGTGTATGTGTAGGGTCATGCATCTTTATCTCTCTGCTAGTCCACAGTACCTATTCAAAAAACAACAAAGACACTTGAAATGATGACAATCCAGTTCTTTGTAGTGCGCAGTCTGTTTCGTTCCACATATTTTACCCAAATGTTGGAGAAGCTAATATCTTCACAACAACACTGTGAAGAAATCACAGTCATGATTCAGAGTCAGAAGTTGCCACGGAACTGAAATATCTGCTTCTGTGTTCAGCAGCTATTAATCTGTACTCCAGGTAAAAGCCTCCAATGTTGAAATGAAGGAAAAATTGTTAAGGGAAGCCAGAGAGAAAGGTCAGGTCACCTTCAAAGGGAAGCCCATCAGACTAACAACGGATCTCTCTGAAGAAACCCTACAAGCCAGAAGAGAGTGGGGGCCAATATTCAACATTTTTAAATGAAATAATTTTCAACCCAGAGTTTCATATCCAGCCAAACTAAGCTTCATAAGCGAAGGAGAAATAAAATCCTTTCCAGATAAGCAAATGCTGAGGGATTTTGTCACCATCAGGCCTGCCATGCAAGAGCTCCTGAAGGAAGCACTAAATAGGGAAAGGAAAAACTGATACCAGCCACTGCAAAAATACGCCAAAAAAGACCAATGACACTACGAAGAAACTGCATCAACTAATGTGAAAAATTACCAGCTAGCGTCATGGTGACAGGATCAAATTCACACATAAAAATATTAACCTTAAATGTAAACAGGCTCAACGCCCCATTTAAAAGACAGACTGGCAAATTGGATACAGAGTCAAGACCCATCGGTGTGCTGTATTCAGGAGACCCATCTCATGTGTAAAGACATACAAAGGTCAAAATAAAGGGATGGAGGAATATTTACAGCACATGGAAAGCAAAACAAACAGGGGCTGCAATCCTAGTCTCTGATAAAACAGACTTTAAGCCAACAAAGATCAAAAAAAGACAAGGGCATTACATAATGGTAAAGGGATCAATGCAGCAAGAAGAGCTAACTATCATAAATATACATGCACCTAATACAGGAGCACCCAGATTCATAAAACAAGTTCTTAGAGACCTACAAAGAGATTTAGACCCCCAAACAATAATAGTGGGAGACTTTAACATTCCACTGTCAATATTAGACAAATCAATAAGACAGAAAATTAACAAGGATATTCAGGACTTGAACTCAGCTCTGGATCAAGTGGACTCAATAGACATCTACAGAACTCTCTACCCCAAATCAACAGAATATACATTCTTCTCAGTGCCACATGACACTTATTCTAAAATTGACCACATAATTGGAAGCAAAACACTCTTCACCAAATGCGAAAGAATGGAAATCATAACAAACTGTCTCTCAGACCACAGTGCAATGAATTAGAACTAGTATTAAGAAACTCACTCAAAACTGCACAACTACATAGAAATTGAACAACCTGCTCCTGAATGATCCCTGGGTAAATAATGAAATTAAGCATAAATTAAGAAGTTATTTGAAACTAATGAGAACAAAGACACAACATACCAGAATCTCTGGGACACAGCTAAAACAGTATTAAGAGGGAAGTTTATAGCACTGAATGCCCACATCAGAAAGCTGAAAAGATCTGAAATAAACAACCTAACACCACAATTAAAAGAACTAGAGAAGCAAGGGCAAAGAAATTCAAAAGCTAGCAGAACACAGGAAATAACTAAGATCAGAGCAGAACTGAAGGAGATAGAGACACGAAAAACCCTTCAAAAAATCAATGAATCCAGGAGCTGTTTTTTTGAAAAAATTAATAAATAGATAGACCATTAGCTAGACTAATAAAGAAGAGAGAAGAATCAAACAGACACAGTAAAAAATGATAAAGGTGATATCACCAATGATCCCACAGAAATACAAACTAGCATCAGAAAATACTATAAACACCTCTATGCAAGTAAACTAGAAAATCTAGAAGAAATGGATAAATTCCTAGACACATACACCACCCCAAGACTAAACCAGGAAGAAGTCAAATCCCTGAATAGACCAATAACAAGTTCTGAAGTTGAGGCAGTAATTAATAGCCTACAAATCAAAAAAAGGCAAGGACCAGATGGATTCACAACCAAATTTTACCAGAGGTACAAAGAGGAGCTGGTACCATTCCTTCTGAAACTATTCCAAACAATAGAAAAAGAGGGGCTCTTCCATATCTCATTTTATGAAGCCAGCAACATTCTGATATCAAAACCTGGCAGAGACACAACAAAAAAAGAAAACTTCAGGCCAATATCCGTCATGAACATCAGTGTGAAAATCTTCAATAAAATACTGGCAAAGTGAATCCAGCAGCACATCAAAAAGCTTATCCACCACAATCAGGTCGGCTTCCTCCCTGGGATGCAAGGCTGGTTCAACATATGCAAATCAATAAATGTAATCCATCACATAAACAGAACCAATGACAAAAACCACACGATTATCTCAATAGATGCAGAAAAGGCCTTCAATAAAATTCAACATCCCTTCATGCTAAAAACTCAATAAACTAGGCATTGATGGAACATATCTCAAAATTATAACAGCTATTTATGACAAACCCATAGCCAATATCATACTGAATGGACAAAAGCTGGAAGCATTACCTTGAAAAGTGGTACAAGACAAGGATGCCCTCTCTCCCCACTCCTATTCAACACAGTATTAGAAGTTCTGGTCAGGACAATCAGGCAAGAGAAAGAAATAAAGGTATTCAAATAGGAAGAGAGGAAGTCAAATTGTCTTTGTTTGAAGATGACATGGTTCTATATTTAGAAAACTTCATCGTCTCATACCCAAAACTCCTTAAGCTGATAAGCAACTTCAATGAAGTCTCAGGATACCAAATCAATGTGAAAAAAACAGAAGCATTCCTACACACCAACAATAGACAAGCAGAGTACCAAATCATGAATTAACTCCCATTCACAATTGCTACAAAGAGAATAAAATAACTAGGAACACAACCTACAAGGGACATGAAGGACTTCTTCAAGGAGAACGACAAACCACTGCTGAAAGAAATAAGAGAGGATACAAACAAATGGAAAAGTAATCTATGCTCATGGATAGGAAGAATCAATATCGTGAATATGGCCATATTGCCCAAAGTAATTTATAGATCTGATGATATTCCCATCAAGCTACCATTGACTTTCTTTGGAGAATTAGAACAAACTACTTTAAATTTCATATGGAACTCAAAAAGAGCCCATATAGCCAAGGCAATTCTAAGCAAAAACAACAAAGATGAAGGCATTATGCTACCTAACTTCAAACTATACTACAAGGCTACAGTAACCAAAACAGCATGATACTAGTACCAAAACAGATATGCAGACCAATGGAACAGAATAGAGACATTAGAAATAACACCACACATCTGCAACTATCTGATCTTTGACAAACCTGAGAAAAACAAGCAATGGGGAAAGGACTCCTTATTTAATAAATGGTTTGGGGAAAACTGGCTAGCCATAACAGAAAACTGAAACTGGAACCCTTCCTTACACCTTATATGAAAATTAACTCAAGATGGGTTAAAGTCTTAAATGTAAAAACCAAAACCATAAAACCCTAGAAGAAAACCTAGGCAATACCATTCAGGACATAGGCATGGGCCAAGATTTCATGACCAAAACACCAAAAGCAATTGCAACAAAAGCCAAAATTGACAAATGGGAGCTAACTAAACTAAAGAGCTTCTGCACAGCAAAATAAACTAGCATCAGAGTGAACAGGCGTCCTAAAGAATGGGGGAAAATTTTTGCAGTCTCTCCATCTGACAAAGGTCAAATATCCAGAATCTACAAGGAATGTAAACAAAGTCACAAGAGAAAAACAACCCCATCAAAAAGTGGGCAAAGGATATGTACAGATGCTTTGCAAAAGAAGATATTTATCCATCCAAAAAACATAGGAAAAAAAAAAAAGATCATCATCACTGGTCATTAGAGAAATGCAAATGAAAACCACAATGAGATACCATCTCATGCAAATCAGAATGGCCATTATTAAAAGTCAGGAGGCCAGGCGCAGTGGCTCACGCCTGTAATCCCAACACTTTGGGAGGGCCTAGGTGGGCGGATCATGAGGTCAAGAGGTTGAGACCATCCTGGCTAACACTGTGAAACCCCATCTCTACTAAAAATACAAAAATTAGCTGGGCATGGTGGCACGTGCCTGTAGTCCCAGCTACTCAGGAAGCTGAGGCAGGAGAACCACTTGAACCAGGCAGACGGAGGTTGTGGTGAGCCAAGATCGTGCCACTGCACTCCAGCCTGGTGACAGAGTGAGACTCTGTCTCCAAAAAAAAAAAAAAAAAAAAACAGTCAGGAAACAATAGATGCTAGTGAGGCTGTGGAGAAATGGGAATGCTTTTAAACCGTTGATGGGAGTGTAAATTAGTTCAACCATTGTGGAAGGCAGTGTGGCAATTCCTCAAGGATCTAGAACCAGAAATACCATTTGACCCAGCAATCCCATTCCTGGGTATATACTCAAAGATTGTAAATAATTCTACTATAAAGACACATGCACATGTATGTTTATTGCAGCACTATTTACAAGAGCAAAGACTGAGAACCAACCCAAATGCCCATCAGTGATAGACTGGGTAAAGAAAATGAGGCACATATACACCATGGAATACTATACAACCATAAAAAAGAATGAGATTATGTCCTTTGCAAGGACATGGATGAAGCTGGAAGCCATCATTCTCAGCAAACGAACACAAGAACAGAAAACCAAACACAGCATATTCTCACTCATAAGTGGGAGTTAAACTATAAGCACACATGGACACAGGGACCAGAACAACACACACTGGGGCCTGTCAGGGGGAAGGAGATAGAGAACATTAAAACAAATACCTAATACATGCAGGCCTTAACACCTAGATGATGGTTGACAGGTGCAGCAAACCATCATGGCACATGTATACCTATGTAACAAACCTGCACATTCTGCACATATATCCCGGAACTTAAAGTAAACTTAGATAATAATAATAATAAAGCTTCAATTTTCCCTTCTGCCACCTCTAGTAAAAAATGTATTAGGCATGCTAAGAAAACAGAAAGTATTTTTTTTAAAAAAAAGGGCAGGAAAAAATGGAAAAACCAAGTTTACGTTAAATTAATTTCTGAAGTAAGCCATCTCCTTGAAACTGCTCCTAGCAACTTTGCATCTCCCTTCTACTCTCCACCTCCAATCCCCAGGCTTTAAATAGGATGAAGGGTTAAACCTTTTACTGGTGAAGAAGTATTTATGTGCATTTAGTGAAGAGAGAAAATATTTTATTAGCAGACTGCCGCTGGGGAAAATTGGTCCTCCTGATATATGTGAGAAAGTAAATGTGTCCCTTTCACCTGAAACTGCTACATCAAAGTCTACTAACTTCAATTATCTTGACAAAAATGATTTAACAAAGTAGAGAATAATAGGGGGACCTAGGAGGAGGATTCTAGAGGAAGGAAAAAGTACTGCAACATCTAGGCCTTAGGCCTTTGACCATGAGAAACCTTAGAAATGGACCCAAATAGCATCCAAGAGGGTGAGGTACTCTGGGAGATTTGTCTGTGAGAAAATGATAGGTTTCACATTTAATAAGATGCAGTCTTTCAGTTTCTGCTGAGCAAAGACATAATTTTGTTTTTAGTTCAGTTGGATCATTTCCATCAGCTTGCCAACATGGAATGAAATCCCGTATTGACAAACAAACAAAAACAATTCCATGATCCCTGCATTTACCCAACAGTATCTGAGCTTCTGATAAATTCTTGTTAAATGAATGTATGAAATAAAAACATATACTGTGAATTTATGAAAATGTTAACTAGAATTCCGTTTAAAAGTTGATTTGTAGTCAGGCGTGGTGGCTCACACCTGTAATCCCAGCAGTTTGGGAGGACGAGGCAGGCAGATCACGAGGTTAGGAGTTCAAGACCAGCCTGGCCAACATGGTGAAACCCCGTCTCTACTAAACGTACAAAAAATTAGCCGGGCGTGGTGGCAAGCACCTGTAATCCCAGCTACTTGGGAAAATGAGGCAGGAGAATCGCTTGAACCCGGGAGGCAGAGGTTGTGCACCATTGCACTCCAGCCTGGGTGACAGGACGAGACTCCGTCTCAAAAAAAAAAAAATTGTGTTGTTTCTGTTTCTTTCCTTAGTTCTATATTTGTAACGTCTTTAACACTATTGTCAATGAATAGTGGAACAGTAATTACTTTACATAGACTAGGAATGACTCTATCCTCCCTTTTTGAATGAGATGGGAAAATGATTTTCTGGAAGTTGGAAAGTGACCTGAAGTTGCAAATTCTGGCCAGCAGATGTGACCACTATCTAAAGGTTTGAATTTGTTATCGGCAAGGAAAACTGAGAAAATTCTATTAGATGTGTTCTGAATATTTTTTGCCTATCTTAAAGGATCTGTTCTATCAATGCTGGGAGACACAACATGGCAACGCAGCAGATTATTGCACAGAAGGGACTGACTTCTGTATACAGGACACAGAAATGTAGGTCTCCACATTTGCCATGTTTATATTGCCTAGTTTATATTGTGCTAGTTTATATTGCCTACCTGTGTTCTGTAGAAAATCAATCTGCCCACCCTTGATTATGTCAGAGGTGTCATCGTTTGTAATTTGTTTGGACAAATTCCTTAGCTAATTTCCTAAAACAAACAAGCCCAGTACTGTAGGATACATATGGACTTTTAAAAGTCTGGATGAAATTTCAACAGAAATAAAATGTGCGGCTATCACTCTCCAGTTAAAAAGACTAAACTTGGGCACACACACGCGCGCACATACCCACCTGCGCGCACACACACGCGTACACACACGCACATGCACACACACACACACATGCACATGCACACATGCACACACGCGCACACATGCACACACACATGCACACATGCACACACACCCACACACACGCATGCACACACGCACGTATGCAGACGCACACACATGCACACACACGCACACGTGCACACACACACGCGCACACACACAATGCTAAATTGACAGAACAGCAAAGTGTTGATGACTGAGAAAAACGGTTCCCATCCACTGTCTCCATGGTAATGCCTCCTTTTTAAAAAGGGTGCTTTATAAATTAATATACATTTAAGAAAAAAGGCATACCCATTAGAGGAAAGATTACAAGGGTTTAGTTGGGTTCTGCTTTGCAACGGATCCTTCTTTTGGCATTAGTGCTCTGAACCCTGGTGTCTTTTTTGAAGAGAGTGAGGGAGCAAATCCAGTTCTTGACCTTGGAACTTAATATTTCCTTATTTCCAGCTTCCAGTACCATTTAAATTTTATCATACTTTTACCTTTGTTAAAAATGCATGAGATTTCAACAGAGTCTTACTGGGAGCTTTTGATTGTTATTCAGAAAATTACCTGTTTGTTTTTTTTCTTCCCATTTTTGAGGTGAAAGATCAGCACATGAATTACACAATAATGTCAGGAAGTAGGCCATGATGCCTTGCTTTTAGCAGTTGACATTTTTGAAGTTCCTGGGATGAAAACGTTGCTTCAAGTCACTCTGAAATGTGCATTGTATTGAATTTATGCATATTGATTTGGCACTTTGTTAGCCTCCATGAAAATCGGGACCATTTTTCAAAGCTTCCTTTTTTGAGTTACTCGTAAGTCAGGAGTTTTTAATCTCTTTTTGCCAATCAACATTTAGCCTCCCTTGTTATTTTCTCCAGGTTCCATGATTTTTATGACTCAATATTTATAAGTGATTTAAATCTGAGTTTCTCAAAAAATGCAATATTGTATATATTGCTCAATTTATTCCTCAAATGTAAACAAGACCTAAAATACGGATACCATGTTTCAGTATGGATACATTCCCAAAGTTCGTATCTTTGCAAAAATATTTATCAAAAAGTTTACTGTAAGCACACACACACACACACACATAAAAAAAGTAAGAAGGGTATAACAATTATCCTTTTGCATGAGAAGAAATTCGTGTTAAATTGTCCATGCCTTTCATACAACACTTCCAGTTGCAAAGTTCCTCTTTTTTAGCATTATAAAACTCCATAGATTATCCCTTGCTCTCAAACATGCCCGTGTGTATGTTTATAATAACAGAAGGGAAAATGTCCTTTGAACAGGAGTCTTGCTTCTCCTGGGGCTTGAGTTCTGTTAAGCAGTGCCAGCAACCTCACATGCAATGATGATTTGTACTTAAGCCATTAGCTTCAGAAATGCCTCCCACGTGCAGTCTGAGACCAAAGCCCTGGTTTCCTGTGCAGTGTTTGCTGACATTCTTATACAGAATGCTTGTTAGAGGCATCATCATGCATTTCCAAGGGACCTTAAGAAATAATAAATCCGCACCACCTCGCTACTGTTTTTATGAATAAATACCTGTTCCTGACCTTATCTTTTGGCACCGCCTGGCAATAACTTCTCCACACCTCTGTACTATGGGTATTGTCAAAGAAGAAGTCTGTAAGGTTTTATTCTTTAGAGAATTATTCCAACTCCCTCAGGCATTTCCTAGGATGAACAATTCTGCATAGGGATAAATAGAGGCTGATAAAAATGAGTCATCGCATAATGCAATTTTTCTCAAGAAAAGCCAGAAAACAAATTGGGGACACTGTGAACCCTGATCCAGATGTAAGTCAGTAAGAGGATGTTATAAAAGTGAAGCCAACCTATGGCATAAATACTCGCCTGAAGTAGAAGTGAAAATGCCTTATGGCAAGAGCCATCATCCATAGCCTTTGGAAGTTCTGTCCTCTCTTTACAGTGTGGATCTGTTAAGTTTGCCTTATTTTTTGCTACCACCCTTACTACTCTTGTATTGTTAATAACCTGAGTCAAAGCACTAAGGTTTGCAAATGATTCATATCCTAAAGGTAATAAATTAAGTCCTGCCACAATTGTTAGTGCCATTTGTCCTGTGCATCAAATGAATGAATGAATGCATGCATTTATGCATGAGTGAGAACTGCCTCCTTTCTGTAGGACTGATTCTTAAAGTAGCTTCCAACTGCCATGGGCACCCTTCTCTGAGCAATCAAAATAGAATGGGTTCAACTCATTCCAAATTGGTTGTCTAACTCTCCTTTAAAAAAAGTCATTATTTTTTCATGAGTTTTCAACTTGTACACATCAACTGATATTGTTTATACTATGAATTTAAAAGATATAAACACACATGCAAGTTACATCATGTTTGCATTAACTTTCAACCGCTATCTGTCTTTACCACAATTCAAATATTCTTAACCAGGGTGATATAGAACAGAATCTTATTGTCATCATTTGCTTTTTCTTTTAATTTTTAGCTGCTCTGTATTCCTGCTTTATGGGGACTTTTTTCTCGCCCTATATTGTCCTGATTAAGGCCACAGAAGTTAGTCAGTGAGCCACAGGCTAGGGCAGTCATAGAAACTTATTTATTTGGATGTAACCAAGTAACCAAGGCCAAGCCAATCTGCCTTTATCTGGAATATTTCAAGCTGGAATTTGAGTTCCAGTGTCTCTAGTGCTTGTGTTATGAGATATAACTGTGTGTGCTTAGAGTTATTTTGGCTATCTTCCCAGACGAATGGAGAAAGTATCATACTAGGAGAGAATAGAACTAAGTGGTCCAAAGAAGCAGAGCTGAAAGAGAATGGGAGAAAAAATATACTATTTTGAGGTACTGTAGGCAATTGTGCTTGAAGGAAACTCCTCAGTTCTGTAACACACTGAGTTTCATTTTTTGCTGAAATAAGTTTGAGTTTAGTTTCTGTCATTTGCAATCAAAGAGCACTGACATCCAGAACACATTTCACCTGACTTAGAGAGCCTGGAGAGTATGTCCATCTCTAACTCCCCCAGGCTGCCCATCTCTAACTCCCCCAGGCTGCCCATCTCTAACTCCCCCAGGCTGCCCATCTCTAACCCCCCCAGGCTGCCCATCTCTAACTCACTCAGGCTGCTTTGTGCACTTAGGACTAAAATCTCCTAGGTCTTTCCTCCTCTCTCTAATGGAAACGATTATATCATTGTTAGCTTATCAGTTGATGATCATAGTGAGAGTTATATCTCTGGGTCTCTTTGGCTAATCTAAATGTCCATCTTTGTGCTTCCAAGCAATGAGTGAAAAACCTTCCCTTCACCTGGCCTTTCTTATGTGTGGGTTTCTCCTGGTAGAGGCAGAAAAGGAGAAGAGACATTTTCATCCCTCTAGTCTACAGTCCATGAGATTTATCTCAACTCTTATATACTAAACAGAAGAATGTTACGTCGGCGACTGTTCTTTCCTGTGATTTCTCTTTCAAAAGTAACTCTTTGTATAGTTATCTTACAGTAAATATATTAATTTTTTTAGAATTAAGTATGTAACAGCAAAAAAGCTACCATAAGTAGCTCCATTTTTGTGTATGGGGCCTTTGCCTATTTCTGAATGTAGGCTAGGATAATTTTACAGCACTGAGATGCAATCATGCAGTCTTTGGAAACTAACTCTGGGATTAAAGGCAAAGTATGTAAATGACTAGCACTGCTTTGTTGAAACTTTCTAGGAGCATTGGGACCTGACCAGGGACAAAGAAGTTCCCAACTTACCCGGACCCTCACTGGTGCCCAGATGTCTGTGATTGTTGATCGTGTCCAGAACCCAATCCCATTCCCCTCCCTCTTCCCTTAATGTAAGAAGAGCCTGGCTGGCACAGTGGCTCACGCCTATAATCCTAGCACTTTGGGAGGCCGAGGCGGGTGGCCCACCTGAGGTAATGAGTTTGAGGCCAGCCTGGCCAACATGGCAAAACCCTGTCACTACTAAAAATACAAAAATTAGCTGGGGTGTTGATATGGGCCTGTAGTCCCAGTGACTCATGAGGCTAAGGCAGAAGGATTGCTCGAGTCCAGGAGATGGAGGTTACCGTGAGCCAAGATAGCACCTCTGCACTCCAGCCTAGGTGGCAGAGCGAGACCCTGTCTCCAAACAACAACAGCAACAAAAACGACAACAACAACAACGACAACAACAACAACAACAACAACAACAACAACAACAACAACAAACAGCCTGAAATTTGTCCTGACTTAAGATGGTACTTTAGGATGCTAGTTCACCATCTTGGTTTGCTGGCTTTCCACATAAACCTGCTTTTCCTCCCCCCAGCTCTCATCTCTTGAGTTTTTGCTCTCCAGTATCAAACACCTGAATCTGGTTTTGGTTACAAGTGTATTGGATACTCCTTATTTATTTATTTATTTATTTGAGACAGAGTCTCACTCTGTTGCCCAGGCTGGAGTACAGTGGTGCTATCTTGGCTCACTGAGATTCCCGGGTCCAAGCGATTCTCCTGCTGAGGCAAGAGAATCCTGAGTAGCTGGGATTACAGGCATGTGCCACCATGCCTGGCTAATTTTTGTATTTTTAGTAGAGATAGGGTTTCACCATGTTGGCCAGGCTGGTCTCGCGCTCCTAACCTCAAGTGATCTGCCTGTCTCGGCTTCCCGAAGTGCTGGGATTACAGGCATGAGCCATCCTTATAAGCTTATTTTTATAGAGCCTTTGTCTCTCTAAAAAATGTGTGTGTGTGTGTGTGTGTGTGTGTGGTGTGTGGTGTGTACATAATTTATCCTTTTAAAAGAGAATGTTTTCAATAAGAAATTCACAGTGGTTTGCTCACAACCTTATTAGAATAGGTTTCTCAGTTTGAGGCTCATGATATTGTTGAAAAATGATGAAGCTTATGAATATATGATTCAAGCATAGTTTCTCAAAGGCTGGTCCATGAAGTGGCTGCATTAACATTCTTTTATGAAACTTCTTAAAATACTGATTCCCAAGAACTATCTGCTATCATTTATTAGATCTGTGTTCAGTTCTGAGACTCCATACTACTTTAAAAAAAATATTTCCAGGTTATCTGAGGTACTTCGTTTCAAAAATTTTAAACACTAATTTTGGGAAGGGAGAAAGTAAATGGTAAGTAGGTCAGCTAATTGAGCCTGTGAAAAAAAAATAATAAATTTGAATTAAGCATGAGCAAGACACAAAGTTGGGTTCATTCATGATAGGTAGAAAAATTTATCATATTGAAAATGCATCTTTCATCCACAATGACTCCCACATGAAGACATGTACCTGGGATGGGAAGTGGTGTGGTTTGGTAGCAAAGGCAATTTGAGGTAATGCAATGATGTAATGAGATGCTGGGTCATGAATCAGCTCCAGACAAGCCATGTGTCTCTGATTAAGCCACTTAACTTCTCTGAACCTCAGTTTCTCAACTGTAAAGCCCTGTAGTGTCAATAACCGCTTCACAGTATTTTTATGAGGGCTAGAATAAATCATGCAAGGAAATGTGCTTTGAAAACTGTAAATAAGTTATATAAGTTCAAGTTCTTACTACTAAGAAGTAGCTGGTTGAGAGGACTGCTCCATACTTGAGAAGACTGAAGTGACATGAAGTGAAGGAGCAGGTGTCTTACTTTCTGTTTATAACAGTGTTGATACTGGGTAGTTTGTTTCTACTTATTTGAGGTCGTGGATTCCTTTGTGATTCCTTTATATTACAGACAAATTCTCTTTCTTTTTAAAAATGCCTTAATTTTTAATTTTGTGAGTATATGGTGTATGTATTTATGGGGTACATATGTTGATACAGGCATGCAATTTGAAATAATCACATCATGGAGAATGGGGTATCCACCCCCTCAAGCATTTATCCTTTGTATTACAAACAATCCAATTATACTTTTTGAGCTATTTTAAAATGTACAATTAAGTTATTATTGACTATAGTCACCTGTTGTGCTATCAAATAGTAGGGTACAAACTCTCTTTCTGAACATTGCCCATGTGCATAAAAATAAGAAATTTTTGAAGACAATTTTTGGTTATTTTGGACTAGGTTACAAGCTCTGTGTTCTCTTTTCATGTGCTCCTTTCTGCATTTTTTTTCTCTCCATTACTTGAATGTGAGCTTCATACACATATGAACTTCAGTTTGCTTCCTGCTGCATTTGCAGCATCAATTACAGTGCCTGGCTTATTGCAGGAACTTCATAGCTACATATTGAACCCATGAGTGGATTCCAGTGTGCACAGGTACAAAGCTAAGGAGATGAACCATACACAGCCCTGATGACCAAGGCTTCTGGTGGAGTGACAGTCCAGGCAGATAAGCACAGAATTGTCAAGGAAATGTTGGTAAGACATCTACCAACAGGCAATTACGATGTACTTGAGATATATTACAGAAGAAATGACCAGGAGTTGATCTTTGAGGAGGGCCTTGAGTGTGGATGTCAAATGTAGAAGGAGTTAGGGAATAAATTCCAGAGTTATACAATAGCTCAAGAAAACTGTAGAAAATATTTAATAATAGGTCAGAAGTTGAAAAGTAGCTGCTCTGAGAAGTTGAAAGTCATATGCTTTGTTGAACGTTCCTGATGTTTTTAAAAATGAGAACTATTGCCTAAAAATATAAATTTCTGCCTCCTCTTGAACGGTAAGCACATGTAGCAAGTCTGACTCCAGCACTGGAGTCAAACAATAGCTGCCCCCTTTTCATGAGGTCTGCGTTCTCCTCTTAGCCCCCAGCCCACATCACTTGCTTATGGGACAGCTCGTGTATGTAATCCCTTGAGTTTGTGTACCCTGGCTCAGAAAGTCCTCGAGCACTTCAGATGCCCTCAGCTTTGCAAAAGGGGTATTTATAGAATAAATCCTATGGTAGAAAATCACAGATAGAGTCACTGTATGTTGGGAGCTTGCTATTGAAGATTAACAGTGCTGAAGTAGGTGAACATAGAACAAATATATTAAAAAATGTAATAGATACCTATTTATATGCAACAGTATGAATGATTATAAATTAAATGGTATCAGTAGAGGCAGACACGATCATTGTAGGCGAATACCTGGTAAAGGAGTGGCCACAAATTTTGGAGAGGAGATTGCATAAAGGAGGGTGGTTTTTATTAGTTTGCTTGTTTGGAGAATTTATTTGTTTAATTCAATGGTTGTATGCATCTCTCATGGACTGACAAATTCTAATATGTCAATCATCATGTTAATTGACCTCCCTACCACTGCCAAAAAAAAAAAAAAAAAATGCTAGTGGTACTCATAGCCTGACCCCAAGCAAGAGAGAAGACAAGACATAGGAGAAAGATTAAAAGCCACGGCAGTCAGGCTAGAGGAGGAGAAAGTAATTTGCTTTGACCTAGGCAATAAATCTACCGGGCAGTAATGACCATCTCTTGACACCAGTAGTGACATTGATCAAGTACACTGTCCCAGACTTTTCCCCCCGTTCCTCTGAACACAAAGCCTCTCCTGATTGTTCGTGTCACTATTTATGAACGAATGTCAGAGAGCAGAGATAAAAGGATGATAAAGGTACAATGGCCTCGTTAAGTTAATGTGAGCCCTGATTGAAATCATCATAGATACCATTCTGTGGACCAAAGGAGAGTACTGTCTTCTCTTTATATTATTATTATTTTTTTAACCTGTAGAAATGTTGCCAGAACTTGATATTTAGACAGCTTCAAAGTTGTCATTGGAACAGAAAAAACAAGAGCAGATCAAGGGGAATTTGAAGCTCCAGCCCATTGGTGATTCAACCATGGGGTGTGGGCCTAGGGAAGTTGTTTGCCTTCCTCATCTGGAAATTTTAGGGTAAGTTTCCAATATGTAGTGAAACATTTTCTTGTTATTGTTGTTGTTTTTTTTTAGTTTCCCATCTTGATTTATTGCAAAAAGTCTTGTCTATATAAGTTGTTGTATGCAGTGATCTCTCTGATTAGTGACCTAGTTGCTTTGTATTTTGTTACTTGAATTTAGCATGATATTCATAAAGTAATAGTTCACCTGCATTTTAAAATTGTTATTAATATATGCAAAAGGATATTTATATTACATGTAAGTCATGAAAAAACACATAAATGCCCCTATGCTCATCCTCTAGCTAAAGAAAGAGAACGTCACTAATCCTACCTCCCAGGACCCTTACAGATCCCACTTATCTTTCTCCCCACAAATAGGCCATGACTATTGTAAAGTTTGTGATTCATTGTCCTTTTGTTTTCTTTATCATTATACTACATGTCTACACAGTTCTAAGTAACATACTGCTTAGTTTTATATGCTTATAAATTTCTATAAGTGGAATTATACATCATATATTCTTCTTCAACTACTTTTTTTTTCCCATTCAACATTATGTTTTAAAGATTTATCTATGTCAGTGTGAGAAACTCTGGGCCAGGGATTAGGAAACTAAAGCCCATGAACCAAATCTAGCAAGACACCTGTATTTATTTTATTTTATTATTTGTATGGACAGATAATTCAGGATTTTTTTTCTCTTCACATTTAAATGGTTGTATTTTTTAAAGTTATATAAATATAATAGCTATAGAAGCACCTACATAATATTCTCAGCCCCAAATATTCACTCCCCAGTCCTTTCAGAAAAAGCTTGCTGGCCCATGCGCCGGATTAATAATTTTATTGTGAGATTTTTATTTTTTGAATCTGCTATAATTGTGAAATATCCAGGCTACAGTTGGAGCTCCATTTGGATTATTTCTAGTTGTTTGTTTTTTATTACAAACACTATACTATAAATAAGCTTGGTCGAGTCCGTTTGTATACAAATTTCGTCACAATACATTTCAGATTGTAAATTATGTGCGTCTTCAATTTTTGCCAGACAATGCCATATCTTTTCCCAAAAGAGTTGTGTCAATTTATGGCCCCACCATTAGTGCCAGAGTAAGAATAAAAGAAGCCATTTGTTTCTTTTCTCTACTTCTCTCCCCAAACTTTGCCTTAGATTGCTCCTTGTTTGGTTGCAGTTTATAGAAACCAAGACGAATAAAATTACCGACGACTGTGTCCTAAGCACATACATATATCTTAAAAATAAATTTCCTAATAAGCTATCAAAGTTCTTGATAGGTGCTGTTTATTAAGCTACAATAATCTTCCATTAATTTATCTTAAGGTAATTTTTTTCAAAATTGTAAAAATCATTGAATTGCATATGTATGCTCCATATTTACATATATTTATGACATTCAAATGTTCATAACACTTTTGTTAGTGCATTTTTTTGAATTTCAAAGATGTTTTCTAATTATTTAACAATGTATCTAACATTCCAAGTTACAATGAAGTTTCAATAGAAACAGAGGTAATAAAAGCAGTCTGTGCTAGATGAAATATGATTTTTGATTTTTGTGTGTCTCAAAGCATTCAAGGAGACAAGGAAGTCTGACGACCAGGTTACAACCTCAAAAGGCCATTTTGTTCTCTCAGTTGATTTCCAAGACCATATTCTCACTCTCAGAGAAATTGTACTTCATCATGAAAATATGAGCCAATCCATCTTGGGGAAAGGTGCTTATGTAGATGACTCTATTTAGAAATACTATTATAAAGCTAACTGGGGAAGTACAATTTTCCTCCCCAACCAGCACGTCTTTGGAATTATTTTCCTTGCAGATCAGTGGAACAGAGAATAGAATTGGCTTTTCTTTGTTGGCATTCATACTTCACGTACCCCCCAAGTGCTTTGTGTAATGAAAAACAGCAATGTTGGTGCCTTTAATAAAACATTGAGAATAATGCTTTCTTTTTCCCCAGAATTACTGCAGAAATGGAACTGATTTGGAGTCAAATAGAATGAGAAAAGATGCATTCCTTTAGTTTAATATATCTGAAAAGGATACATAATTATAGATTTATCAAAGTTTTGAATCAGTAAACTCCTGTTTTCCAGAGTAGTCAGAGTGTAAAGCATCCTTGTTTATTTTCAGTTATGAGTCTGTCTTCACCTCATAATCTATAATTGAGAACAGGAACTGTATTGCCTTCACTTGTTTATTACTGGTATGTAGCTACCTAATAATTAACAGAATATACAAATGGATAATTAACATAGATTACATAAGTGCTCCCCTATATTCCATGAGATAAGGATATCAAAAATGAGTACATTTTTGTTGATTTCCTTAAATGTGCTAGATGGCAATGATCAATGTTTATAGGAGTCATGTCCAGTATTTATACCTAATAGCAAATATGATGTTATTAGTCATTAAGGTTGTTAGCATTTGAAAATATTTTAGTGTCAAAATATTTTAGTGTCTTCTAGTTATTGCTCTGAAAGTTATTGCCATTACTATTTTTTAATGTTGGCACTGGCTTTGTAATTTTATAATTTAATTCAAGGAGAAGATAACTGCATATCTACTGTGTCCTATCATTCTACAACCATGACTTTGAGAATAGAAAATAAGGTACAGCCTCTAAATGTAAGAGTCTTACAGCAACATGGGAAAGAAGGGTAAATCTTAACTACTTCAAACAACCATCTTCAAAGGAAGATGCTAAATGCAATTTATTTGTGCACTAGAAGTGATATAGGCAACAGTGGTAAGACGTGAGTCAGGAAAGGACAGAGCTGTAGGCATCTGTGTTTTCTAGGGTGGGCACAATGGAAGATCTGGCATGGAGATGAACATGAAGGACTGGAGAGACTGCAAAGTGTAGGAGGTTTAGTAGCATCCATCCTGACCTGTCCAGTCTCATACCTGGAGTCATTTATGAAAGCAGTCATTGGCTCTCTCCCACTCAGATACATTCACTGGAGGAATTTTTATTTTCATATTTCTAGTCCTTGAAAAGTATTGTTCTGGTGGCTTTAAAATAGTTTTACAGAATAAATCCAAAATATAGTCAACACCATCATGTTGCTGCTGAATATTTGGATGGCTTTTGTCTGTTTGCCAACCCTCTATGCTAGAGAGCAAGCTGACTGCAATTCAACTAGTTCTTTGATGATAATTGACTGTTTTGAAAATATTGTTGCCTAACAAAGAGTACTGTACTGTAATTTAGATTCCACTGTTAATTAACTCACTACCTATAGGCAAAACATTTGGCCATTTGGAATCTGGTGCTCCATGTTCCTCATCATGGAGACCCCATGTGTTCCTTATCCAATTTCTCCAATAGTAATATGTCATTATGAAAGTAACGTGCCTGACGAAGGGAGAACCAGTTGTTGATACTTTCTGGTTAATTAGCTGATGAAAAATGATTTAGTCCCCTGCAAGCTGCTTGCTTTCTCCTAGTTGCCCACTTTTCCATGAGCCAAAGCTCTCATGGTGAAAGAAGGATTGAAGGAATTAACCTGGCCTCTGAACATTAACACTTGTGTCAATTTTTTTTACGTTAATCTACCACTGATATGCTATTTCTAAAACCATTGTTAGTAGAATTTCTTTAGCGCTACCAGCATCCAGCAGCAGAGAACACTGCCTTCTCCCTACATTTCCCTTCCCTGTCCTGCCCTTCTCTTTTTTCCCTCCCTTCTTCTCCTTGCAAGCCAAAGAACCTCAAATCAATGTTCTTATGAAATTGCAGACAGAGCCTCCTAGAGGTTGTCTACTACTCTAGGTAAATGGACCTGGTTATTCTTTGAGCTCTGATTCACACATGCTGTATCAGTGTAGTTAATCTACTTAACCTCCCCAGTCCTTAGTTTCATCAATTGTAAAGATGGGAATCTTTGCATTGCAGAATTATCTGGAAGATTAACTGATATCTTATGTATAAAACAACTAATTCATTGGAACTATTTGGAGGATTAACTGATATTTTATGTATAAAACACCTAATTCATTGCATAGTACTATATTAATTGCTCAAAATATTTAACTCATTAGCCAAAATACTTCCAGGGCAGAAATGAGGTGAAGTTCTTTTGTTAGGAGCCCCTGTGTGTCAGGGGCTCCACATGCAATATCATCATCATTCTCATAATGACCCCAAGGTAACGGAACTATTATCCTTCATTAATAACATAGAACTTGGAGAACTTAAGCAACTTCTCTGATTTTCCTAGCTGCGTGAAGTCACTTAACTTCACAGTGCTGGGATTTAAACCCACTTCTATCTGGCTCCGAACTGCCTGCTGTCACAAAGCATACCATGTTGCCTTCATGATGAGGAACATGGAGCACCAGATTCCAAATGGTCAAATGTTTTGCCTGTAGATAGTGAGTTAATTAGCAGTGGAATCTAAATTAGAATACAGCACTCTTTGTCAGGCAACAATATTTTCAAAACAGTCAATTATCATCAAAGACTAGTTGAATTGCAGTCAGTTTGCTCTCTATTGTAGAGGGTTGGCAAACAGACAAAAGCCATCTAAATATTGAGCAGCAACATGATGGTGTTGACTATATTTTGGATTTATTCTGTAAAACTATTTTAAAGCCACCAGAATGATACTTTTCAGGGACTAGAAATATGAAAATAAAAATTCCTCCAGTGAATTTATCTGAGTGGGAGAGAGCCAATCTTTCACTAAGGCAATATGTTTCTTTGGGAAATATTCAGCTATGGAAGAGAAGCTCTCTTTCCTAAATTTGAGGATAATTCATTCGTCATAAATGGTAATTTACTGAGTGATGATGGAATTAAGCCTTCAGATGTCTCTGCTGAGCTATGGAATTTCTGCTTTGAGATCTATATTTAGCAAGAATAGTCAACTCTTGGCTCCTCCTCGTGTTCACCTAGCCTCCTCATTTCCATAGTTAAGATAATGAACAGATCCAATGCCAAAAAAAAATCCCTCATGTTGAAATTTTTATTATTTTAATTTTTTTTTAGACAAAGTGTCATTCTGTTGCCCAGGTTCTACAGTGCAGTGGCACAATCATGGCTTACTGCTGCTTTGACCCCCCAGGCTCAATTGATCCTCCCCTCTCAGTCCGCCAAGTATCTGTGATTATAGGAGTACACCACCACACCTGGACAATTTTTGTATTTTTTTGTAGAGTGGGGTTTCACCATGTTGCCCAGTCTGGTCCCGAACTCCTGGGCTCAATCTATCTGCCCGCCTGAGCCTCCCAAAGTGCTGAGATTACAGGGGTAAGCCACCATGCCTGGACCTCATGTTGTCACTTTATAACCACACCATCTTCCTCCTGTCCCACCCCTCAAATCTTATCAACTAGTAATCTGCCCTCCAATTATTAAATGTAATCATTTTAAAATGTTATATAAATGGAAATGATTCAGGGGCCATAAAGTCACAAATGTTAAGGAACATGGTCAGAGAGTCGCTAGACATCTGAGCTTTTAGGCAAGACCTGGGAAATCTGGAGCAGCCAAGACCTGGGCAGCACAGACAGCTGGGACTGAGGGAAGCATTCGCGAGAGCAGGTGTGCTGTTCCAGAGAGTCTGGCAGCTCTCAGGCATGAAATGTTTAATCAGATTATATTTATCGTGTCCAGGAAATACTTAATGATGGTCTACAGGAAGTGTCATGGAGCTAAATAATGGAGTAACCCACTCTTAAGTTGCTGAAAAAAATTTAATACATTAGTATGAATGAGTTGAATCATTCCTCTATTCTCTGAACAAAAAGAAAACAATAATTGGAGGAAATAAATTGCTCTGGCAAGAGTACTGGCTACAGAAGCATGCAAATAGGTGAAGGTCGGCCCTGGGTTAACAATTACTCTGGCATTTTACAGTGTGGGATGGAAGGACAAAAGTTCCATAGAGACCAATTGATAAAAATTGCAGCCAAAGGGAATTCTGAGGCAATGGCAGTAGCAGGGTGTAAGAAAGGGGCATATAATAATCTATTCTGGAGAAGAGCCATCAACCAGTCCCAGTGACATGGAGAGGTGTCAGGTGTGGACCATGAAGTAGGCTTTCAGAAGACAATAAAATGGATCCGACCACATGAGAACAGAAAACATTTTCTAATCCCAGATTCTTAGGAGAAAAAAATAGAAATTGACATCAGATAACTCTGAACAATATTTACAGTTGCACACACTTAGGCTTTTAGCCATTTACAGCTAAACATATTTATGTCTCATTTCAGAGTAGGTGCCCATTCATTCTAAGCATTTTTTTTTTTTTTTTTTGCTTTTGCCTCCATTAAGTCAAAAGCTAATGATCCACTGCACATATTGTTCATTGATTTAACAACTTCCTTAGAGACGGGGACCTTTTCCTATTTGTTTTCCATTCTATGCTCAGAGCCCAGGAAAATTTATGTATTCAACAAATACTTGCTGAACACTTACTATATGCCAGGTACTGTGACATCAAGACATTGAATGAAAGAAATCTAATCCTTTCTTTCACTGGAACTTACGATCTAGTAGGGATAGTTCTTTATTCAAATAACAAGTATTTAGTAAACACCTATTGTGGACTGAACTGTATTCTAGGCCAATTAAATGTTCAACAAATAATTAAATATAAACCCTTTAGTAAAAATTATCCTGAGTGACATACTGATATTTATGATCTAAGTTTTTATTTTATTTTCATTCATACAAAATTTCTGTGGTTCTAAAGTACATATACAAAGAAACTCTACCAGTTTTCCTTCTACACAGAAATTTTTTCCCATGCGGTTGGCAACTTTTGATAGTTCTTATACCCCCTATTCAGGGTACTTGTTGACATGCTTTGGGGATAAGACTTGACTTTTACTTAAGCCTTTAGGGCAAAAGATACAGCTTTTTGTAAAGCTAGTTTTAAATTTCTCTAGGTTCAAGATACTGACGATAAGTTGAATAACAAAAAATCAAACTGACTCAATCATTGTTTGGAGAAAAATTAAACCTATGCTATATGGATCATAACATGCTCCAATACATGAAAAATATGCTTTAAAATACAGCTGGGGAGAGATGTTTGTTTTTATTAAAAGTTGCTCAAAGGCATCATCATAGCTACAGAATCTTTAAACATCTACAAACACAAAGGCGTAAAAAATAGCTCTTCATTGATTTTTTTTTACCTGCTGTATTTTATGTATTCTGAAAGTTATTGGTACTCTTTTAAACAAGGGTTGCTTCATATCTGCCAGATTTTGTGAACGATCATTTTCTGCTGATTCAATCTGGGAAAATCCCTTTAGCCGAGACAGTCCCTAATGGCTACATTTATAGTCTTCTTACTTGTTTTATTACTCAAGGAGAACTCCTATTTTTCCAGTCGAAGCACAGAGGATCTAAACAACAAAAATAGCTATAGGTAGGTTTTCCCCCCCAGTCAGTCCTCCACAAGGCAATATAGATTTTTAGATCATAGAGTTCAAAGAGATTTTCTGGTTCACATCACCAGAATCAGATCATACAGATGCATTATCAGTAGGTCATGGCTTCATGCAGACCCCAACTCCATCTTCAGTTCTGATTTTTGCTTGTGTTCATCATGATTCCTTCCCGACCTCACCAGTACACAACTCAGAACTTCTCTATGTTTAGCTGTACCTGAGTGATGGGCTGAAATGATCTCAGTGGGACTCTGGGCAGACTTTCTTGAATTTTATCTAAGACAGATTCTGGTGTATTGAGGGGGTACTCAAGGGAAGCTTATAAGGATGTGAAGGAAGCAGGAGAGAGCAGAGAGAAAAGCTAAATAAAAATGTGGCT